>NC_054867.1:43617748-43925906 GCF_018320785.1 Cheilinus undulatus
GCACCATATTTGATTCTGCCAATATCCAGTATGCTGAAATTGCAAATTCAATATAGCCGATACCAATATTGATACTAATATATTAATGTAGTTCAGACCAAAAATGTAATCCTTAAAATAAAACTTTAAAGTTTAAGGTTGAACAAAGAAAAATTCTTAGCTGATGTAGGTCTGTAAGTCCTGCCTAACTCAACACACATATACAGTATGGCTGATACTTAAAGCCCATATAGCAGCGTATTTAAAGGTGATAAAGTTGGATTTTAACAGTCATTATAGGCATTTATTTAAATTTATGCCTAAATTTATAGAGGCCAATGTTGACAGCCAATATAGACCAATATTTGTTGCTGATATAGGCCGATATTAACAGTGGTTAGATGCATATATTTAGAGCTGGTATTGGCAATATTTACAGTGAATATAGGCCAAAATTAACAACTGACATTGGCAAGTATTTAAAGCAGATATAAACCAATACTTATAGCCAAAAAAGGCCAATATAAACAGTCTATATAGGCATATATTTAGAGCCGATATAGGCCTATATTTACAGCCAATATAGGCCAATATTTACAGCCAATATACACCAATATTTACAGCTAGTATCAGCCAATATTTACAACCAATAAAGGCCAATATTCACAGCCAATATACACCAATATTTACAGCCAATATAGGCCTATATTTACAGCCAACATAGGCCAATATTTACAGCCAATATACACCAATATTTACAGCCAATATACACCAATATTTACAGCTAGTATCAGCCAATATTTACAGCCAATATAGGCCAATATTTACAGCCAACATAGGCCAATATTTACAGCCAATATAGCCCAATATTTACAGCTAATATCAGCCAATATTTACAGCCAATATAGGCCAATATTTACAGCCACTATAGGTAAATGTTTACAGTCGATAAGGGCCAATATTTACAGCCAATATAGGGGACTAGTAACTGTGGATATAGGCAAATACATAAAACCGATGTACACAGATATTTACAGCCAATTTGGGCCAAGATTTACAGTTGATAAAGGCAGATATTTTAAGCAGCACAAATATTTAAAGCTGATATGGGATGTATTTACAGTCAATATAGGCAAACATTCAAAGTCACTAAACACAGATTTTCAAAACCAATATTAACATCCATTATAGACTTATAGACAAAACTTCTAAACCACAACATTTTCAAATCTACACTTACTTCTGCTATGACGACTCTTTTATATATATTATGTCGGCATTGTCTTTAAATGGCCTTTTAGGTACTGATACAGTGCTGAGAACAAATATTTAATGTTCCAGGTGAAGATGGATATCAGCCTGTCAGTTTTGTCAACCTTTAGAAATACTTGAAAATATAGATTTTAAATCACTGTTTATTTGTCTGTAAAATTTTGGTGTTATAACACTTTGAATGTGATGTTAACAGACCTGTGAGTGCACTATGCGCTGCTAAACAGTGAGGTTTAACAGGAACAGGAAGGTATTTCAGTAAATGTTCCAGTAAAAAGTTGGCTGAGCTCGATGATATTTGAATTTCAAATAAACTAAAGTGATGAAAGTTATCTCACCTTCAGTCATTTACATAGACAGCTGTGAGAACAGACAGTACGTTACCTCACTGACACTGAGATAACAGAGGACTGAATAAGAGTCTGTCTTTAATATTACTGCTCAATCTAAATGTGTTGATAGAGAGCCAAAACTACTGAAATGAGATACAAGCAATAATTTTTGGTAAGTATTTTAGTTATACGTTAATAAATGTACATTTAATTGTTTATACAGTGTAAAAATGTGATTGATTAATTCTGTCTAACAAAAACAGAGGCCCTAGGTTACCGATACAGGGTAATTTGTTGTTTTTAAAAGCCGAAATTGCAGGTAGCGCTCTCTTTCTTTCACGTGCAGCAGCTTTTGCTCAAAAATATGACTAAAGATGTGTAATTTCTGTAATTATCCAGTAATGATGATACCACTGATGAAATTAACAGAGACTGTTTCATTCACTTAAAACACATGAATGGTATATCAAAGATGTTGCAGAGATGTCTGTCTTAGGAGGTTCTTTATGCTAAAATAAAGAAGTAAATCGAACAAATGCATCATAACACTGAAATGATGAATGCCTATAATGTATATTTGTTTTGACTTTGATACTTTTGTCTTGTAAGTAAGATTTTTAGTCCTATGTGCCTTTCTTCCTCACATTTACATAAGCTACCTCTACTTATAAGCACTGCTTTTTTATAGAGATGCACTGCATGGCTTGGTATCAAAGCTGCTGCTATAGAGCCACCTGCCCCACCCAACCTGCTGCTATGATGTCCTGAGGGGGAGAAGAGGAGGGTGGGGCATGGGGAGGGGGCAGTCAGTTCCATGGAAGCTCAGCAGGGAGCTGATGAAGTGAAGTCACCATTTTAGGTCATGGTCTAAAAGGGACCAACAAGAATAGGCTTCATTCTCATCATCTGCTCCTACACGGGGCGGGCGAGAGAGAGAGAGAAAGAGAGAGAGAGAGAGAGAGAGAGGGCCTATTGTATAGAGTCCTGCTCCGAACTGAAGCCCGTTTGTCTTCTCTACTGTACACTTTAGTCACACGCTGTGTGTTAAATTTAGATCTCTGCAAAGCAACTCTTCATCTAAAATCAAACAGGAGAAGAAGAAGAAGAGTCTCATATTTCAATAGACACTAGTAATGACTGTTCATGTGAAAATGACCCATCAGTGGGACCTCAGAGAACATGTTGAATGTGTTGCATGATTCAAAAATCACAGTCAAATGTGACAAATATGTGAAAGTGACTAGGCAAAAAAAACACGTCACACAGCTTCAGTCCACAGTGGAGCTGCTGTGGGGGAATTTTTACCTAAAAATTTTCCTTACCCACCTTATACTACTTCATTTTTGTTAAATCAATAAATTTAAATGAGCTAAAACTTTTTAAATTATATTTTCTGTAATGCTCAGTACCTGTTGCTTCATTTGTAGTACTAATTACGTGGCAAAGTTAAATATATGTCTTTAACAACAGTGTTTTAAACATGCTGTTCACTGTTTAAGTGCGTATAGGATGTAATTCTTAAATTATTATTTTATCATTAATTCAAAACTTGACATTTACCAAACTGAAGAGCTGACAACTTGAGTCATGGATAGTTTTGTTACTATAATTCCCACGTTTTAAGAGGGATTAGTCGGTCAAATAAGAATTTTAGCAACCCCACAAACTAGAAATGCTATCTGAAGGTGGTGTCTAAACTCATTTAACAAAATGTGATTGTCTATTACTATACTGATACGAAGCTGATAAAGTTAGCTAAATATGCTTGTCTAGGTTATCTGAGGTAATGTCGTCACTTTGTTCTCTCTAGAAGAGGGCAGAGAAATAATAAAAGTATCCTGTTAGAAGTGAAACAGACAAACTTTACATATTTAAATGTCCAAATTGCTCTAATAACCATGTTTCACATCTTGTTTCTATGCAAAGTCCCATTTAGATAGAAAGGACCGGAAGTTGCGCCGATATTTCACGCAAAGAATCATGGGGACTAGAAATAAGGTGGATACCTTAAAGGGATGAAAGTTTAGATTTTTTTCTAATCTGTTGAATCTTTTACATCCCTGACATACATTTTCCAAATACAATATCATTTCAAGAGTATTTATTTCTGTATAAGCACAATGACAGCTTTAAATATTTATACTGTATATATAAGCATTTCACAGTCATCTCTCTCCTTCCTTATTACACTTAATGTTATTGTTTTTACTCTCAAAAATTATTCTTAATTTACAGAAATATGATGTATCTTTCAGTTGATTCTTTAATAATGAATTGCCCCCCACATCTTGAATTCTGAGATGTTTTCATCTGATAATATTTCCTTTTTTTCCCTTTCATTTTTCTTGCCAATTCATTATTTTATTACCATCCATCCATCATCTACGCCACTTATCCCATTAGGGATCATATGGGGCTGGAGCCTATCCCAGCTGTGATTGGTTGAGAGGTAGGGCCAACCCTGGACTGGTGGCCAGCCAATCACAGGGTTTACATACAGAGACAGACAACCAGGCATGCTCACACTCAAACCTACGGCCAATTGAGAGTCACAGGTTAACCTAACGAACATGTTTTTGGTGGTGGGAGGAAGCCAGAGTACACAGAGAGAACCCACACATGCATAGGGAGAACATGCAAACTCCAGACAGAAAAGCCCTGAACAGGAAGTTAAACAGGAACCTTCTTGCTGTGAGGCAACAGCGCTACCCCCTGCGCTGCCATGCAGCCCAATAATTTATGACGTTGTTGTCAATTGATTTTTTGAACTGAAATACACCTCCATAACACCAACCCATTAAAATGTGGCATGTGTTCCTGTTCCTGTTAGTACAAAAGTACCAAAAGTACAAAAGAGACTTAGAAAACAGATGCTGATCCATCCCTGGAGGCTCATTTGTATCGACTGATCCATTAGAAATTATCCTGTGATGGAGAATTAACATTGATTTTTGTGAACATGATAATTTCTCTGTACACCCATGAAGCAGAGTGTTTCCATTAACAGTGCCTTTAACGTCCCGTCCCACTTCCTCTCAGCACGTACGACCATTCATCATGTGATTCGCCACTTTGAAAAGGGCCTAATAGATAAGGATGAAAGCCATGTGTAAAACCAACTTTTCTGCAGAGAAGCTAGTAATGAAAGCTCACAATGCCTTTAGAGTAAAATGAAGCGTTAAGCGTTCATTACTGCTCAGTAACACCTGCGGCCTCTGAGAGCTGCTCCAGTTAAACTGCCGTTGAGGAATCCCCCGGGACGTTAACAGGGGTTTGTGAAACGATTATCACAGCGAGTGCCACATAAAACTGATGTCATCATCAGGCAGGAAAACGGAACTGCACCAAGTTCTCACTCTTGTTTTTACACCTAAATTAGATTTGTTTAAGACACAGAGATGTACGGTGGCCAACAGTGGCAAAGGACCTTCAATGACCTAAATATAAACATTAAAAAACATGCAGCATATTCCAAGATGATGCAAATTAAAATACAAGCCCTTGCTGAAGTGTTTTCTGACTTAGTGTGATTAAAAGTCTGTAAGTGCAGTTGTTTTTGCAGCATTTTAACTTCTTTGCAGCATGTTTCTGTTGTCACATTTGTTCTGGACTTTGCATGTGTTTTTGAATGTGCACCACTTCTAAATTTGCAGTGTCTTTCTTAATAATTTTGGCTGACTGCCTTTCTTGGTGGCCATCAGAGGTGCTGCTTGTCTGAAGCCAATGCAGGCAATTGCTTGGAGTCCCCAGCCAGTGGAGGGGTCCCAAAGAGCTGCCAAACTTTAAACCACAGCTACAGATGAGGTGATAATACAGTGTCACAATTAACTACAGTTCAAAAAGCCACATATATGTTTCTGTTCTCAGTCGAAAATACAAGGGTGATGCCTGCGGTGCTTTAGCAGTCTGGCAACCTGTTAGCAGTGTAGCTTATTAAGCTTAGCTAAGTTAGCTTTATTATGACAGAGAGATCAGGCAGCCAACATTTGAATTCACCAAAGAAATGAGTGATTGTTAGTGAGAGGGCATTACAGGATCAGCAACAGTTATCAAGAAGTCATCCAAGATGACACATTTTTTTGTTTTTTTTTCTGTTGGTGAGAGGTCTGGACTGCAGGCAGGCCTGTTTAGGACCCAGACTCTTCTACTGTGAAGCCCTGCTAAACTCACTGCTCTTGTAACCGCCACAGTTATCATGCATCACTAATTCTATGGTCTTAAATTAATAAGGTAATTACTGCACTTCCTCCTGCCACCCACTGACATGGAGGAATATTACTCTTACCAGCCACCACATTGCTGGCACAGGCGCCAAACAATTGCGTGCAGTGACTAAATAATATATTTTTTGAGCCTATTAAGTGAAATTGGATCATTTCCCATGTCACACCTGGCGATCTCTAATGATACAGTAGTGCACCGTGGCACAGTGGTTGAAAATCACTGCCTTGCCCTTGCTCACAGAGATTTCTCCAGATCCTGTGAATATTTGATCATATTATGTATTGTAGATGGTAGGGTATTCAAAGTAATCAAAATTTTAAGTTGAGAAACATTTTTCTGAAGTTCTTCCACAATTTTTTGACAGTTTTTAAAAGTTTGGTGAACCTCTGACCATCTTTGCTTCTGAGAGACTCTACATCTCTAAAATGCTCCTTTTATACCCAGACATGTTCCCAATTAGTTCCATAATGTTCCCTACTTTTTTTTAGATGTGTCGCTGCCATTAAATTCAGAATAAGCTTGTTCTTTCCATAGAATGATAAAACTTGGATTTTCATTATGATAAATTCATTTTGCAAGATTATATTAACTGTTAAAACTAGATGATGTTGGGCGCAGTTGGCCTATTGGTTTAAGACGTGCCCCACGTACGTGGACGACCCGGGTTCGAATCAGACCTGAGGCCCTTTACCGCAAGTCTCTCCCCTGCTCTTGTCCCTGTTTCCAACTCTATTCACTGTCCTCCCCTATCAAATAAAGGCATTAAAATGCCCAAAATAAATTAAAAAAGCTGATGTAAAAGATTGGCACAACAAATGACACTAAGATTTTAGTTTATTACCTACATGAGTTAATTTATAGTCAAGTTAATCATTAAAGAAAAATACTTGAAGCAAAAAACAGACTAGTTATTTTTAGCACAATGCCTTCAATTCAATGGCATCATAGGCTTTGTTAAAATTCATTTTAATCATTTTGCAGTGGATTATGTAATCATTTTGTTATTATTTAAAGGAAGCAATAAAAAAATTTAAATGCTTAGCTTTATAAACAATAATTATAATAAAAGAAAATCTCCCGCACTTGTAGGGAAGATTTATTGAGGTAAAACTCAGGAGGAATAACAGAGATTTGACAACAGAGAGACAAAGCCAACACGCAGCAAACTCGTGCCTGGTATGAAAATTGTTATGGCAGCAACAGCTGCAAGCAGAAAAACTGTCTGAAACAGCTGCATCGGAACGGAGAGGAGCGCTGATAGGCAGCGCTGCGGAACTGTGATGTCACACTACCAGCGCAAAACTAATTTCTGACTTTGTGAGGAAATAAATAAAAAATACAGCATTTTAACTTTTAATCTGATTAAATCATAATTTAGTTACTCTGTTTCAGAGCATGTGGCTAATCTATCCATTACTGCCATTGTTGCACAATTCATATTTTTCAATTTGGGATTTATTTTTGGGCTTTTATATTTTATTTGACAGGACAGTGGACAATGTCTGAAAGAAGGTAATGGCATATGGGAAAGGAGCTGTCTGTTTGGAGGACTATAGCCTTCATAAATGAGGTGCAACTTAAACCACTACACCAACTGGCACCCCAGCCAGAGTTGATCTTTAAATTGAGCTGCTTATTCAGGGTTATTTGAATTACTTAAATCAAATTGGGCGCTGGTTAAGCTCAGCTGGTAGAGCAGACGCCCATATGCAGACGCGTTAGTCCTCGACGCACTGGTCTATGGATAGATTCCTGTTCTCTGTGCTGTCTGGTGCATGTCTCCCCCACTCTTTCTTCCCATACTTCTGGTCTATCTTTAGCTGTCTCATTCAACTAAAGGCAAAAAGCCCTCAAAAATAATCTTTAAAAAATGACCGCATCAAAGACAGTCATGTGATATAGCTGGAAAAATATGTAAATAAGAAACACTAACAAAGCCTCTAGTTTCATTATCCTGCACCACAGAGGTCTGTCAATGTAAGCTGATGTCTGATTGGAGGCTGTAGAAACTGACATACCGATGAAGAAGGTGTCTGGTGCTCCATCACCATTCAAGAGCTCCACTGTCTCTGGATCAAAGCGGAGCCAAAGTCCCACGGCCAGAACCAGCAGGCCTGACAGCTGAGAGGGAGAGAAACCGCATCATTGGTATTTATTTCATACTTTAACACCATTAACCTTCAAACACAGGTCCAGTTTTTAAATCATACGTAAATTTTATGAAGACTAGCTCTTTGTATTTTGGAAGTTAAAACACAAATCACCAGAAACATTTACACTGGGGCTCATCATGTTGATTAAGATTCTGCAGTTGACGTTCGTCTTTGTGTCTCTAGATGCTGTCTGTTTTCTCTTCTGTTTCTTCTCACCAAACTCCTGCCAAAATGTTAATGCTGACCCTCTCCGGCCTCTTTTAGACTGTCAAACTGAGTGCTGGATCCCTGAACAGCAGCCAAAAAACACTTACGTCTTTAGTAAGTTTGAGGCTAAAAAAAAAACAAAAAAAAACCTGTTGACGTGTAAAAGTTTGTCTGAGTACAGAGAGGACATCAGTGCTCCCAGGGCGAGCTTTACCAGAAATGAACGGATCGATGGAAATGATCGATTGAAGGCAGAAGTCACCCTGAGAAAGGGAATCCTTCTGACCTTCTGCAAAAACCTAACAGCTGATTTTAGGTTTAAATTGACAAAGATATTTTTACTCTAAAGGCAGATCAAGTTTTTAATGCTAAATATGTACCAATGTATTATAAAAGTCTCTGCATGACAAAAAAACATTCAGTTTTACACAATAAAAATGTAAGGGTGATGAAACTAAGCTACAACCAACATTTCTCCATTGGTTTTGCTCACAAAAATGATATCTGTTTGCCAATAAAATAATATACAGGTCCAAAGGCTGCCTAAACTTCCACATTTTTCACTCTACATGTATTCAAATATTAGACTTTGGAGTAAAAACATGACAAAAACTTGAGGTAAAATTTTGAGGTACCACAGGGTCACCTATTAAAGAAATTAGCATGGCAGCTGGAGGGATGAAAATTCACTTCCTAAATAGTTGAACCTCTAAACCACTTGGGCATTCCCCTGTGAGCTCTTCACTCTGACATCTCTCCATTAGTCGAAGTCGAAGTCGAAGAGAGCATTGTTGTCAATCAGGCCATGTAAAATAAATTACACAGAGGATCAAAATTTCGTTTCCCCAACTCCAAATGTGCAAATATCTCTAAAACATTTAACATGTAACATAACAGAGCACACAGACATCAACAAAAAGGCAGTAGACACAACAGACAGTGGGTCCTACATTATGCAGGATGGAATAATTTACATTAACACAAAAATTTGAGGTATGTATGTATTAGTGCATGTCCATAGGATCCTGTTTCCAATGTGTTGGTACTGTGAATAACAGTGTAAACTTTAGTGATTAAATGAAAGTCAGATTATTTTTTAACCTTTATTTGACATTGCTAATGACATTGTTTTTGTAACCACCATGAAACACTCAGAAAATAACCCCTAATTTCTCTGTATCTCTGCTTTGTTTGTAACTACCATCTCTCTCTCTCTCTACTTAAGCTCAGTGTTGATTGACCACTGCTGCTCTCTCTCTCTCTCTCTCTTTAACTTTGGATTGAAAATAAGACTGAATCTGTGTTTTTTCTTTGTTAACTCTGTTTCTTTTCTATACTATTATGCATAAAAAATAATGGATACTGTATCAATTTTAGCATACTCTTATCAAAAAAGAATGAAATGGAGATGACTTGGTTTTGTTAATATCACGGACAGAAGCCACTCATTACTGTCATTGGACGTGACGGTTTCAAATAAAAGGTCTTCAGAGCAAAGAGTATTTTTACTAGAGCAAAGTGAAAGAGAGTGGGAACCACATTTCCCATTGGCCCTTACATACCCATCGTCCTTTGCGTTCCTCTCACTTCCTTGATCTAACAGGAAATGGTGGATACTACCATGGACTGAAGAAAGAACTGGACAAATCCGTGTGATGTCAGCAGACTCAAATTGCTTTTGAATTTTATTTTATTTTAGTCTTGCAAGCATAAAGTTAAGTTTAAGTTATTTTTTGCTTTTTGGGTAAAGCACTTTTTTTTTTTTTTAGTTACAGTTAACTAGAATGATTTTTTACATTTACTCATTAGTTTAGTTTTAGTTAACTATAATAACCTTGATGTAGACACCACCAGGCTGTGGTGGCTGTGGTGTGGGAATAAGGCTAACATGAGGAAACACTTGGTAAATCACTACCCTGAAAAGATTTGTGAGGATGCAAGGAGCAGAATCCATCCAGGCCAAAAGACTCTTAAAGAAGCTTAGATTTTAAAGTTTAGATTTTAAGCCTTAGGCACACCTTGGGCACTTTTTTGCACATACTAAGTATTAAAAGTGCAGTTGTTGTTTCATAAATGGCAACGCCAGCTGTGAGTCTTTTTTTCTTCTCATTCTCTCTGCACATAAGTCCGGTGTTTGCATGATAAATATGATCCAGGTAATGTGTATACTCAGGGGGTAGCTTAAGATTTTGGGCCCCCAGAAAGAATATTACACAGGGCCCCCCTTAACTGGCTAGCCAACCAACAAATGTTGTGTCATTTTTACAAATAACTATGTATTTTGTTGTATTTGTAATATTTCTACTATGGTTATATCAAATTTACTTGCATTATTTTGCAGTGCTGGACTGCTTCATTTGGACATTTTTAAGGGGGGGGGCTTGTTGTATTTTACTCTATATGATACAAGTTTCAGTCTGTTGACCGATTCATTTAGACGTTTTTGATTTGATAATAAAACTAATTACTAGGAAAAAATAAATTAAAAACACACTTTTCATTGCAGGCTTCTCAAAGGCCCCTCCCTAATGGGGGTCTGGGTAATCAGTACCCTTTTTCCCCCCTGTGCTACACCCATGGCCATAGTCATTTTAGTCACCACAGTAAGTGAGGGATGATTAGAGAACATCTGCATTTTCTTCTTTTCTTCTCCATATGGACGATCTAAGGATCATATCTAAACATTAGCATCTCAGCATCAGTCATCCATCTCCCATGGTGCATTTCAGCCACAGGCAGTGCCAGCCTCACCGACTCGGGTGACGTAACTCTCACTGTTATTGGTCGCTCGTTTGGCTCTAAACTCCAAAATGACAGCGTTGGGTCATTACAGCCCTGTTGGCTGTGACCACAACGGCTCTGCTTTCACACCCTAAAACTGTGAACAAAGAGGCCGCTGTCGCTCTGCGACACAAGAGATCGTCTTACAGAGCACAGAGAGCCGATGCAGCCATGAAAGTACATGTACACTGTATCATTTAGCTGTAAAACATGGGGGTCAATTCAGGATCATTACAGCAGTCTTTGACCACATTTAAAGCTGGAACGCCTCAATAGTAATCTGGAATAATTCACTTTATTATCACAGAACTGTTTAAGAAGCTTTTCAAGGACCATTTTCAAACATGACATTGTTCTAACCATTCACATGTAAATGAAGCTGCCTTTACTGTTTAAGATGATAATACACATCATTTACACACCATACATTTACACTAGCAAGGACCACACCATCATCAGGACGCAATGTGACAGTTATTACCTACGCCAAGAAGGTAATGTGATCAGGTGGGTTTGTTTGTTTGTTTGTTTGTTAGCAACATAACTCAAAAAGTCATGGACTGATTTTCATGAAATTTTCAGGAAATGTCAGAAATGGCATAAGGAAGAACTGATTATTTTTTGGGAGTGATCCGGACCACTGTCTGGATCCAGGAATGTTTTTAACGGATTCTTCACTATTGGGAGATAGGGCTGATGGCGGAGGTCTGCGCTCTCTGAGTGCTTTTCTAGTTTCTTAATGATACTGGATTGATAATTCTGAATACAGTCATGTTTAACATGTTGCAGACATTGATTTAAGGAAAATTAGGGTTCCCAAACAAGACACCCCCACCCCCTTTGGCCTCGCTGGATAGGAGGAAATAAAGAAATAGAGGAAAAGGGGTGGGAGGGAAGGCGGCAGAATGCGAGAATTAAACGGGAGGAGAAGGTCAGATTTGTGTGGTCCTGCTCTCAATCTCTGTTATACAGTAGCTCACAGCATGAAGCAGGAGGGCAATTTTTAACAACCTTTCTCCCTTGTTGAGAAATTCATCCATGAAACCAAAGTGAGTGTAAATACGCCTTATGGAGTACCATTTTTAATGAACAGAGTCCTCAACTCAGAGCAAGAGGTTGCGCACAGAGGTTGGCCTACTGATCGGCAGGCCTTGTCTCTACTTGACTTGGAAATGCCCAGAGGCTGCAACTTTGCAAGGAGGATGGAGTTCCACGTTTATGGGCATAAAATCAACATTATTCACAACCGATGGCTGAGAATTATCATGAGCCGTTACAAGGAAGCAGCATGAAACACAAATGAGATACAGCAACAGATCGGCACCTCAGCACGGCGGGAGAAGTGCTTTTCCACCACAACCTATCCGCCTTGGGCGCGCCCAGAGCTGATGACATGGCATTTTAAGTCGACATCGTTAAATAGCTGCACTCCAGTAACTATTGTTTTGTTCCACTAGAAGAAGAAAAAATGCTGTTTGGTTTCTTCTTTAAAGTTTCTACTCCTTCTTTAATTGGTAATCCTTCAGGTATTACAAAAGTTTGGTGCAGCGGTTGGTGCTTAAACATGTCTGTGAGGCGTTCCCAAGGCATCGTTGGATGCAGGGCCGGCACACTTTGGCCCTGCTCCAGAGCAGGACCATTCTGGGCATGGCGTAGCCTGGCAAAGCCAAACTGTTGATGGAAAAGTAAATCAGCAAGGCTTGGTTTGGCTCTGTGCGGCCAGAAGTCATAGTGAAAAAGCTCTATATCAGTTCCTGCTTCATTATGCAACATTAGTCTGTAACCTGACATCCAACGCTGCAACCGCAACCATAAACGAGTCACATCAAGCACACTAGCTCTGTCATAAAAAGAAATATTGAGTTACAACTAAGGCTCAACATTTTTTCCTCAAATATTGCATTTGCGATTTGATATGATTTGATTTGATATAATATTCCTTAACTTTCTTTTATTCCTAAACAAGGGCTGAACACTTCTTTAAAAATATTACATTCTGATGATTTGACTTAGATTGCCAAATGGATGTGAATTGTTGAATTGAAGGGTATTTGTCATTCTCATATCTAATAAGAAAAAAAGTACAAAAATTAAGAAGGTAGGATTTTTTGTTGGCTACTCTGAAAAATGGCACTTGAATGACTGGATGATATGTCATGCATAACATTTCTACTGCAAAAAAAAAAAGTTTCAAACTAGTATTTTGGCACAAATTTCAGGTCAAAGAAATATTGCACCTTCAGTGATTTGAAAATTTCATCTGGCCATATTGCGCTTTAATCTAATTTTTGATGAACTTCCCAGCCCTCATTACAACTATAAAGATCAAGAAATTCTGTCTTTGAAAACTATTGGAAATATTTGAGGTTATGTAGGCTATAACCTTGAAATATTTAAAAATATTTAAATTACAAAGGAGTAGTCATTTTCGAATTGATGAAGACATTTCAGTGCAAAATTCTATATATTGTAGCTTTAATTCAATCCACCCTTTTTTGTCAATCGCAATTTAATTATTTTCCTAAATCATTCAGCCGTACATCTGATGTTAAACAGAATGAGCAAAAGTCAAAGTTTTAGCATTGCAAAATCTATAGTTCAAAAACAAACAAATGAGTTTGATTCTTATGTGGTTCTCAATCTAGTTTCTAGGACCCCAAAATGGGCCGAAAAATGCATCTGCAGGGTCACTGGATGTTTAAATAAACAGGAAAGAAGAAAAAAAGTAATATTTCAGCCAACATAACCTGTCAGATATTCAATAATGTTGCTGTATTTTCAACTACTTTGTGCATCCAAAAGGTTGATTGAACAGGCTGCCTCTGTGGCAAACAGACCATGATTCCTCAGCATGCATTTTCCAATTCTAACAAAGTTTAATGATAATTTACTTCAAGAAGTGGTGAATCCACAGCAGCAGGAGCCACGGGTGACTATCTGAGCAGATCTGATGCTGCAGAACAGAACAACATAATCATGGTGTACCATAAACAGATTAATCCTATCTTTAAAAAGCTCACACTGTGAGACCTGCAGCAGGAAACTCACATCACAATGACAAACCATGGCACAGGATCTGAACTGTGTGTGTGTTGGAAAAGTAGCAACACACTGCAGCTCTGCCCGCTGACTACACACATTATAGAGACACTGTAAATCACTTTAGTGTTAATGTGCGGGTGGTTTACAGGCTCTGGTTTGATTTATAAATGAATTATTAACATGATTTCATAGATGGAGGACTCTTATAGGCTGTAATGAGCTATTAAGGACTTCTTAATGGATTTAAATGAAAATATTGTTGATTTATAGAAGCTGCTGTTCTGCATCAGCTAATGGGAATGCTGCTGATTAAATCTTATAGAAACAGTAGATGAGGATAGGTTGGAGGCTGTAGAGGCACAGCTGAGAGTTTGCAGGAGCAGGTGGAGTGAGAAAATGTGCAGGTTTAACTCCCCAGCCCCCCAGTGCACACGGAAAGGTGCTTATTAAAACCATATCTAATAATATCATCAGACGGGAGTGTTAGCCTGCAGTGTGCTGGACATGTAAACAGCACAACAAGGCGGGCTCCTGCAGGATCCCTACATGCAAAGACGATTAATAAGCATTCTAAATACTAAATAAATGAACATGCATCGACTAAAGCGAGAAATAAGCAAAATAAAGACAGCCAGGTTGAAAAAAACATGCAAAACAGGAGATAGCAGAGATGCTTTTGTAGTGGACTCACCCAGAAGATGAAGTTGAACACGAAAAGCAGATATTTCACGCATTTCATCCCACCCTGCACTTTGCTCATGATGCCTCCTGATTCGTCACGAATCCCGATAAGAAAACTCTAAATTTTGAGTAAAATACAAGGTTCTATTCGCGCCTTCCAGCTGGATAACAACCATGCAATGATGCTGTCCTGCACCGCTACATCCAAACATGCGCACTAGCTGCACAGAGGCTGCACGCGGACATGCCCCGCCCAGCCGGCGTATGGAGTGTGTGTGTGTGTGTGTATGTTCAGTGAGAGTGGGTAAGGCTGGGCAATAAATCGAGTTTTTAATATGGACAATGGATATTTTCCTTAGAGAAAAAACGATGAGGCAATAGCTTTTCTATCAGTATAGTTTATGATGCTGATTTAAAGAAACAAAAAGATTGGCTGTGTCCCAAATCACATGCTTTAAATCTATTCACACTTAATCTGAAGTCACATCGAGAATGTAATGTAAGGTGAGGCAACATTCCCATTTTATATACTTTTGCCATAGTCCTCTGTGATCAAAATATCATGTTTGTGCTGTAAAAGAAAAAAATATAAAATGTATTAAGTAGGGATGCACCGAAATGAAAATTCTTGGCCGAGACTGAAAACCCGAAAATGATAAAACCAAGGCCGAAAGCTGAAACACCAAAACACCGAAATAAATTAATATGCCAATTATTAATACCATTGCATTTATGGCTATGACTGTGTACTAACCTCACTGAAATCAATTGCAATTGCATAAATTAATATAAATGCTTCAAAGACTAAATCAATTAAAAAAATATGTAAATATTTACTAAGCACTGACATTCCAACAATGCATAATATAAAATAAAATAAAATACAAAATAAAATGTTTGACTTGACCCCACTCATATATACATTAAATCAGTGGTTCTCAACCTTTCTTCAGTCATGTACCCCCTATGAAGTGTTTTTTCAGCCAAGTACCCCCTAAACAGCACAAAGCTTTTGGGCCAAAAAGAAAGACATGAAAGAGTGCTGTGACAGCCGTCTGATTTATCAAACTTTGTAACCGATAAACACTTTCAAATTACAAATATTAGAATTTTTTTTTCAAACATTTTGAATGTTAAAAATGCATGACTAAAGTCATGGAAAATCTTCTCATCACTAAATGTGGAAATTCAAATTAATGTCGTAAAAACAGTGACTGAAAAGGTGTAAAACCATTTAAATCCAGAGGTGTGCAAAACACTGCTCAGCTGCAGTGGTCTCTCCGGAACAATTTGGAAATAAAAACATAGAGTTAGAAAGAACAAAAAACCTGTATGATTAACAAACTATAAAAAAGACAGCTTAGTGCCCCTTTTTGGGATCATAATAAAGATCTCCTCTCAAACTAAAACCATGAAGTTAGTTATAGATCAGCATTTCTTCGAGTGCACATGGTGGGGGTGCCGATTTTTAAGGCAGACAGAGGAACAAAAACGTCCTCCTCTCCAATACCACCTGATGTTTGTCCTCTCCTCATATCTGTCTGTAGTCAGTGCTCGTGTTTTTGCCTCATGTAGCCCGGTAGAGAGGGAGACAGGCAGCAGGCAGCCCGACATGTCCATGTGAACGTAAATGCGCTACTCGTACAGCTGAAGCTGTTTCTAAACTAACAGGACAAATATAATCGCTGTCAGGATTGAGGGTGGTTCATAGTTAGTAAAAACCAAGCGGCAACCTCCAGTCCACAAAAATTAAGCCAAAAAGGTGCAAAAAATTGCAATACCGTGAGTGTCCACTTGAGGCTGGCTGCAGGAACACTGGAAGTCCTGTCTGTACACCTGTTAAAAAGCCGTTTTTTACACTAGAAATACTCTGGTTTAACAGCCTAGTTAAATAAACCAAATGTGTCTCATTAGCCAATATCTTCATGTGCTTTCACTGTACGAGGAGTGAATTTTTTTGTACCACAATTGCTTTGATTATATTTAGAAAAAACCTCACTGTGCATAGATTTGGCGCATCTCATTTGATTGACAGATGGCTTGATAGGCAGAAGCTATCTTTCTATCAACCAGAATGCTAGCTAGCTGACAGGACGTCGAGTTGGGGGCTATTAGGTTGATCTAAAGTCCGATTGAGACAGCGATTTCAATATAGAAGCCATCGCAGATTGGCTTCAGAAGCTATTTGAGTCTGCCTATTTTAAGCAGATGGCTGACGTCACACAGGTTGAATTCTTTTTACAGTCTTTGGTAAAAATGCTCTGCACCTGATTCAGTAAACATGGATTACCCCGTGTTTGTGGCTATCAACCTGTAGGGACAAAGTATTAGTTTGAAATGTTTTCTGTTATCTAATACAATTCATGTCATTACTGCTAATACTCTTTTGGATCTTTTTTATTGTTGACTGACTGTATTAAAATACCTGTTAAGGACCTCTAAATGAGGAAGGTGGTTGTGTTGGAAGGCCACAAATGTGTAACTATAGGGTGATTAAGGCACTGGAAACAGAATGTTTTATATATACATACATATTAATAAAGTTTGTACTTCTGCATAGATATTGAATTATATTATAGAATTAAATTTGATTGGAGCTGTAGATAAAGATTTACAGCCCAAGTGGAGATACCAAGTGATGGGGCAAGTTTCAATGTGAAATTACTATAGGCACTGATTCTTTCACATTTTGTGGGTTGGTAGATAAGGCAGATTAGCAAAGCCCCTGCTTTAAGCAAAAATCCTACTTTTCAGTATCTTTGCTTATCTTCAATGATACTGAAAAGTACGGTTGTCATCATAAATCTAACCAGACACGCCCCATAGACTGTTTCATATCTCCATTACATGAATATATTTAACATTCATCTGGGAAACCTCTCATGCAGAATATTTAAGAAGGACAGGACTTTAAAAAAAAAAAAAAAATCTAAATGTGACTGGACATACATTCTGTTAATCATATTCATGATGGGCAAATCATGTCGACAAAAATTACTTTGTACGCATGCACAGCCAAAAGTAACGTTAGCTTGACAGGGAAATTCTGCACATGCACAGTTAAAAGTAACGTTAGCTTGACAGGCAAACTCTACGTATGTACGGCATGTGCTTGATAACAGTCCAGGCCAGAACACATCCATACTACAAAAATTGTACAGTGCCACCCTCTGGCAACAGACAGTCACTACTCCTGAATTTCACATCGCAGTACCGACATGGTTGGACAAATCATTCTAAAATTCACTCAGACAGTTCCCAGGGAGCTGGCCTTACACATATACAATGATCAGATGGCTACGTTCAAGGGCGTGGCCATGGCGAATTTTTTTGTTTGCCATGAAACAGGAAGTAGATTTTTCAAATGGTTTTAAGACATCTAGAGCAATGAAACTTGAACTTGAATGAAACTTGAGCAATGAAAAATCTCATTGGCATTCTGAGATGATTGATAATCATTTTGTAGGTGGGCGTGGCCTGTTGGCTCAATGGTACCCCTACATCATTTCAAAAATTCAGCCCCCCCCCCCAGCAGGTTTAACCTAGGATTTTAAATGTGTGGGCAGATGCGTCATGTCAGGACGCACAAAAAAATCCTCATTTCGTAAGTCAAACAGGAAGTCAGCCGTTTTGAATTTTTTGGTAAAACAAGCCATATTTTAGGGGTTGTATTTGAACAAACTCGTCTGAGGGCATTCATCCAAACTACTTCATCTTTGGTGTAGAGCAAGAAGAGATGTCTTAAGTCCACAGTTATTCGGGATTTTCTCATTAGTTGAAAGGCGTAGCCATGGCGCCCCCTTAAATTGAAATGCTTCATCATGTGATAAAAGTGGCTGGTGCTCATTAAAAAACTTCCATTTATTACAAGATTGGCCAAATCCTGCTGAAATTAGCCCAGGCACATCCCTCAAGGTTGATATTACTCAAATTTGAAGGTCAAGAGTCCTTACCTAAACTGGTGTGGCAGTGACAATTTTTCATTTGCCATGTAACAGGAAGTAGAATTATCTAGTGCTTACAAAACTTGTAAAGCCATGAAACTTGGCAGAAAAACACCCAGTAGCAAAACAAGATGATTGATAGGATGATTGTCAGTGGGCATGGCTTTTTGGCCCAGTAACGCCCCCTACAGTAATTTGAAAATTCAGCCCCTGCAGCAGGATTATCCAAGGATTTTGAAAATTCTTGAGCTTATACGTCATTTTAAGTTTTACAAAGAAGCCTTTCGGATCCATGTCGTAAAACAAACAGGAAGTCTGCCATTTTTATTTTTGTGGTCAAAAGCAGCACATTTAGCATGATTATCACTACAGCCATTTTTACACAAAAAATATCCTCTGAGAACAGAATCCCTTTTCTTCTTCTTTTTTTTAAGGTTTGGTGTTTAAATGTCAATCACATCCACTAATGTGCCTGAAACTGCTGTAGTATGCATGCCAGGCCAGTAGTTGGCAGTGTGACTGACAATGAAACACATGTATGCACACCTTTCCTTCCTCCTGGTGGTGTCTACAGACAAACATGGCTGACACACAAATGTCTGTGTGAACAGATGAAGTCGGGTTGCTTCTTTCAACCACAAAATAAATAGATATTTAAAAAAATGGGAACATAAAAACGTTGGCAGGAAGTGAGCAGCACAAACAAACATCAGATTTTTGTGTTGGCTGTGCAGCACCAGGCCAAGATCAAGTCTCTGACGGACTACATGCAGAACATGGAGCAGAAGAAGAGACAGCTGGAGGACAGCCAGGACGCTCTGACCGAGGAGCTTGCTAAGCTG
Source organism: Cheilinus undulatus (assembly GCF_018320785.1). Lineage (NCBI taxonomy): Eukaryota > Metazoa > Chordata > Actinopteri > Labriformes > Labridae > Cheilinus > Cheilinus undulatus. The sequence goes on from NC_054867.1 coordinate 43,637,206, forward strand.
CAGGCTCACGGTTCACACATTTATATTAACCATTTAAAAATCTCAGCTCAAGTAAAAACAGGTTAACTTGATGGAATTTTCCTATTTGTTTTTCATCAGAGAAAAAACACGAAATGTCAGGAGAGGAGAAGGAGAAGGAGGACATCGGCAGACACGATGGGGACGGGGACATAAAGGTGATGAGGAAACATGTCACTGAGAATCTCTGTCACAGAAATGTGAAAAAGCTGAATTTTTTTGTGTCTGTGTGACTCAGAAAACTCTGGAGGAGCAGCTGGAGAACCACGGAGAGGCTCACCACAAACAGCTGAGCCGACTGAGAGACCAGATCGAAGAATAGCAGAGGATGCTGGACGAGCTCACAGAGTAAGTCTGACTGTTTTAAATCAAACTACATTTTTAAAGACATTAGAGAGCACAGACATAAGAAGAAACACATGACATGAGATATTTGAATCAAAGTCTGCAGTAAAATAAGTACACTAATTATTTAGACCAGTGTTACTGAAAACTGCTCAACCAAAGAGCCAAACTGTTGAAAAATACCTTTGCAATAGCCACATTTAAAGTGGTGAAAAGTGGCAAAAATGGATTGAAAGAGACATAAATGGTCAAAAAGCAGAAAAGAATGGTATAAAAGTTCAAAATTGGAAATAAAATGGAAAAACTGGGTGAAAAGTGTCAAAAAAAGGAGTAACAGACAACAAAAATGGTCAGAAAGCAGCAAAAAATGTGCTAAAAATAGTGGAAAGTGACTAAAATGGCCAAAAAGCGGAAACAAAATTTGGTGAAAAGGCGAATAAGGCATAAAATGGTAAAAAGTAGGGTACAAGTGGTAAAAACATGGGGAAAGAGATATAAAAAAGGAGTTATGGATGATAAAAACAGTCAGAAGCTGCAAAAATGTGGTAAAAAATAGTAAAAAGTGACTAAAACGGGCAAAAAGCGGCAAAAATGTGGTATAAAAAAGTGAAAAGTGACTAAAATGGCAAAAAGCTGAAAAAAATGTGGTTAAAAAACAGTGGATGGTGACTAAAATGAGCAAAAAGATGCAGAAATATGGTAAAAATTAATGAATAGTGATTTAAACACCCAAAAACAGCAAAAAATGGTGAAAAGGTGCAAAATTGGAATAACATGGCAAAAAACGGATGTAAAGTGGCAAAAATGAGTGAGAAGTGACATTAAAAAAGGAGTTACAGATGATAAAAATGGTCAAAAAGTGGCAAAACTGTAGTAAAAATGAATGAAAAGTGACTAAAATGGTCAAAAAGCAGCACAAATGTGGTAAAAAAAATAGTTACAAGTGACTAAAAAAATTGGTGAATAGGCAAAAAGTAGGCATTAAATGGCAAAAACTGTGAACAGTAGCAACAATGGGTGAGAAGCGGCATAAAAAAGGAGTTACAGATGATAAAAATGGTCAGATAGTGGCAAAAATGTGGTAGAATAATGGTGAAAAGTGACCGAAAGGGGCAAAAAGTGGCAAAAATGTGGTGAAAAAAAAGGTGAAAATTGATGCAAAACGGGGCAAAAATGGGCAAAATGCTGCAAAGAGCGACAAAAATGTAAAAAGTGTCATTTAATGTCAAAAAGCAGCTTAAATTGGGTGAAAAGTGGCCAAAAAATTGCCAAAAAGGGGAAAGAATTGCAAATAGCAAAAAGCAGGATGAAAGTGGTTAAAAACTACAAAACTGGCAAGAAGGAGTGGCAGAAATGGGCTAAAAGCAGCAAAAATGGATTAAAAGTGTCAAAAAAAGGAAAAAAGGGAGCAAAATTAGATTTAAAGGTAATGAAAAACCTAAGAGAAAAAATAAAGGTTGACAATTAAAGCCTCCTGTATAAGAGTGGGAAACAAACTGATTAATGTGACTTGATATGGATCATTCCTGAGGTGAAAGTTTTTTGAGGTTTTCTGAGGAAAAATATTTGAAATGAAGACATAAACGAGCCACAAACCATCCCAATGAAGCCACACGTTGAGTACTACTCATTTAGACTAATAACTGTTTGTGACGAGACTTGAACTGGATCTGGAATTTAGTCTAAAACTGTCTAAACTAGGCCTAAAACTTTGACTTCAAGTCCACAGAGACGAATGAAGCAGTAGAAAAATCAACAAACCTATTCATGTTTGATGTTTTTGAGATCTAGGATATTTCCACAGATTTGATTGGTTCTCATTGAACCACTTTATGCTGGCTCAAATGATCATAAAGTTTTTTTTATTGTTTTTTCAAACCAAAGTACTGACAATCATTACGACTGTCTACTGTGTGTGATCCTCATGAGGAAGGATGTAAAATCCTCGTACCACTCCTCTTTACTGAGCCAGGAACTTTTAGCTGCATACGACTGTAGTCTGGCTTTACACTGGCTCTAAAAGTCTACACACACCTGTTACATTGGGGTCCGGGCACCCCTAGGGAGGGCGCCTATAATGGACTTTTATTTATAGAGTCATGATTGAAAATGTAATGTAAGAGGAAGTATTAGAGCCCTCTAAAAGGTCGAACAAAATAAAGATCTGTACATTTCTTGGAAAAAGGTGACATATAAAAGTACATTTTTGGGATGATAAAGTCTTATTTTTCAAGAACCTGAACTCAGAATTTTCTAGTTCAAAAGTTCTAAATTATTACATCATGCACTTTAAAATTTCAAGTTTGTAATGTCAGAATTGAATATTCTAAACTAGTGAATTTACGAGGATCCAAACTGAAAACAGTGAATAGAAATGTCTCTTCAGAGTCTGGGGAATAATGATAATGTGATCATTCTTGGATCATTTCCTCACTGATCAATCCTACTAAGAAAAATCTCCTGATTAGACGATCAACTGTAGGACTTATGGAAGGAAAACAGCTTCTTCTGTTGTCATTTTCTTTTTCCACGGCTCTTTTGGATTTTATAATGACAAAAAATTCTACCTTTTAGTTGGCATAAATTTCCAGTTTTCTTTTTCTGGTAAATTTATGACTTGCTAAATTAGAAATGTTTGAGATTTTACTTAAAAATTGACTGAACCTTCTCATTTTGGTATTCTTATGGTGGCTGTAAATGCCGTTGTAATGATGGATAGTTTATATGCAGATATTTATGAAGAACTCGTTTATGCAGGCCTGTTATGCTGGGATTTAGTCAATGAAACAATTAAAAATGATGCTTCATTTCTCAGAGATTGTCCTGGGGGGCTTTAGAGTGTTTAGAGTAGAGGGACCCCAAAGAAAAAAAGGTTAGGACCCACTGATGTAAAGGTCTATCATTTCAGAAATGTTCTGCCTTGTACCATTTTTGAAGCCAAATAACTGTTTGGAGAAATTTCCAGAAACCAGATGAACAAAATATATATACGTAGATGTGATTTGTTGACATTTCTCCAGACAGTTTCTCTGCCATTAAAAAGCACCCAATCAGAGCTTAGCGAGCGTCTCCTCTCAGTCTGAACCAGGGTCTGCTGCTGGAGCAGGAGAGGCTGATGTCAGACTAGGACAAACTGAAGACTGAAGAGCAGGAGAAGGACACCAAGCTGCAGAAACTCATGTGAGTAAAGGACTCCTCTGTAAGTTTATTTATGTGGAATGTGAGTTAATGTGGTTTTTGTTTGCAGGCTGCTGAATGAGCAGAGGGAGCAGGCCAGAGAGGACCTGAAGGGCCTGGAGGGTCAGGGTACCAAAGTATCAATTATTTTGAAAGGGCATTTGAATGTATGGAAATCAAGAAAACGGACAACTTCACTCGTTTTTCAATTCTGGACACAAATCGAAAAACGAGTGAAGTTGTCCGTTTTCTTGATTTCCATACATTCAAATGCCCTTTCAAAATAAATGATACTTTGGTACCCTGACCCTGGATGAGAGTGTGGTAAGTATTTCCTGTTTCTACAGCAGAGGAGATGATGAGTGATCATCCATGTGTGCAAATAAAGACTCCTTCCTGTAAAACTCCTGCTGTGTCTGCGTTTTTGTTGCATAACCCCCTACTTACATCTCTGACGGCTCCCCAGGGGGGCGCGGCACCGCATCCCCCCTTCTCCATCAGGCATGCCTTGATCCAGGTACCGGCCACAGTGGGGTTTGAACCCCAGCATCCCCTGCAGAACTGGTCTAGTCCAGTCCTCTGTGCTACTGCCGCCATACCTTTCACACTACCATCTCGTCTCCTGGCGCATTTATCTTCTGTGTTCAGGACATGGCTTTAAAATTCACTGAGACCAAGATGGGAGTCGAACCTGGGACCTCCAGACTCTAAGTCAGTCCACTATCTCTTTAGGCTACAGAGCCAGACATGCACCCAGCCTCAGAGGGGCTTTTCCTTCTTTATTTGGACTCAAATCTTGAAAACTTAAAGGGCCATATTTTACCCTTCTAAGACAAGTTTATATTGGTCTCAGAGGTCCCCAAAACATGCCTGTGAAGTTGCTGAAAAAACACTCCAGTATAGGATTTTTGCATGTCTAAAAACCCTTCTATTTTAGCCCTTCTCAAAACGAGCCGTTTCTGTGGCTTTAAATGGTAATTAGCTATCTGACTCCACCCCTGACAGGAAATGGATGCACTCCTGGTGCCACAGACACTTTTATCCAAAGAGTCGGACCTGACTTGGATTTGAACCATCAACCTCTCAGACCATAGTCAGCAGGATAACCCACTGAGCTATCCAGCATCTCAGCTGGTAGCTGAGAGGTTCAGAAGAGGAGGGTGGAACTTTCCTCCAAGTGGGGGAGGGCCAACCAAACCTGGGGGCGGGCGCTTACACTCCTGGTGAGGTCACCAGGTGTAAGATCTGAGAACGGCTTGTTTCAGCACACATTGTCTGAAAGGTGGAGAAAGGGGATGGATTTTTGTGCTACTTTTCTGGTGGACAGGCCAGGGGTACATATTTATGTTAGAAAAGCCTGAAAAGTGTTTTTTGCATAATATGTCTCCTTTAAAGACATTGGTTAGATTTGAAAGGCCAACTCCTGTCCAGGTCTCCTGAAGTCTAAATCTGGACTCAGACTTTTAAAATAGATGAACCCATGGTAAGATTAGACCCTGTGAACTCCTGATTCAAAGTCAGTTGGCTATTCCACTAATCCACACACCTGTTCATGTTTTTCAGAGGATCTGATCTCTGCCTCTGGGAACTGGACTTAAAAATTCACCAAGAATCAAACCCATAACCTTCCAACTCCATGGCAGTCCTCTTTTATCCTGAGTCAGCGATTTACACCAGCAGCTTCAAAAATCCACAGAAGATTTGAACAACCTCATGACTCCAGGGCAGTGACCTATCCAACTGAGCTAACACACAGGCTCAGCCTAGCTGCAGTTTCTCTGAGACTTCACATCTGGAGTAGAACATCTCTATGATCCATAATCTTTGCTGCTGGAAACCATTTTCATACTAGAGTTGCACATCTCCATGAGTGATAATCTTTGCTGCTGAAGACCATTTTCATAATTGAGTTGCACATCTCAATCTCGAAAACTTAAAGACATTTGTTAGATTTGAAAGGCCAACTCCTGTTCAGGTCTCCTGAAGTCTAGGTCTGGGCTCAGGCTTTTTAAATAGATGAACCCATGGTAAGATTTGAACCGGTGAACTCCTGATTCAGAGAGCGTTGACTTTTCCATTAACCCACTGATCCACACACCTGTTCATGTTTCTCAGAGGATCTGATCTCTGCCTCTGGGAACTGGACTTAAAAATTCACCAAGAATCAAACACACAACCTTACAACTCCATGGCAGTCCTCTTTACTCCTGAGTCAGTGATTTACACCAGCAGCTTCAAAAAGCCACAAATGATTTGAACCAGCAACCTCATGACTCTGGAGTATTTACTTATCTAACTGGGCTAACACAAGCTCCAACCAGCTGCAGTTTCACTGAGACTTCCAATCTGGAGTAGAACATCTCTATGATTGACAATCTTTGCTGCTGGAGACCATTTTCATACTTGAGTTGCACATCTCTATGATTGACAATCTTTGCTGCTGGAGACCATTTTCATACTTGAGTTGCACATCTCCATGAGTGATGATCTTTGCTGCTGAAGATCGTTTTCACATCTTGAGTTGCTCATCTCCATGAGTAATGATCTTTGCTGTTGAAGACTGTTTTCACATCTTAAGTTGCTCATCTCCATGAGTGATAATCTTTGCTGCTGGAGACCATTTTCATACTTGAGAGGAGATATAAATAGATATAAAAGCATTGAAGAAAATGATGAAACAAACTTGTACACATCCTGAGATCTCTATTTGCTCCTCTGGTTGATCTTCATCACCAATGATTGGAAGTTTCAGTTAATGCTTTTAGCCACTTCGTCATTTTTCTCCTGTGGAGTGAGCATGCACAGGAAGAAGAGGGAGTGAGGCTGCAAGCATGCAAGAGAAAGAGATAGAGAAACAGTGGCTGAGCCAAGCAGAGCAGAAAGAGGAGCTGTGAAAATGACAATACAGTGATTTGTTCATAATTTGGAGCTGCATTCAAAATTTTCAGGGTGCATGCCTCCTTCCATTAGTTTTACTGCCAAAATAATGGCAAGCTCTGGAAATTAATGACGGGTATCACCCTCTGTTTCTGTGACAGTGTGAGGGTTGCAATGCTCACATAACCCATGGGTGCAGCGTGCCTTGTTGCTGGCATGCAATAGTTGTTACATATCCGCTTTCGTGTAACACCTCAACATGCAACGGGTTGCAAGGGCCCGTTATCACTGCTTGCAGCTTTAATTTTATTTGTAAATTTAGATGGGCTTTTAAAATCAAAAATTGCAAACAGATCCTTGCACTCAGTCTATAATACACAAATATATTGACAATGGGGAAGAGCTTGGGCTTTCCAAATGTTGGCAATGTATTTTTGCCATTTAGACTGTGCTCTTCCTTTTGTTAAAATCAGACTGAAACTCATTAAATTTCTAAAACTTTTTTTTTTTTTTACCACTTATCATTAAAAATAGGTAAATGGTGATTTGATCATTTGAAATGCATACTTTTTTTAGTATTTAAGAAATTTAGGTCACCTCAACATAACGAAAAGTTGCAAATGTCTTTGTTTAATGGAGACAGGAAATTTGTATTAAAAATGAAACATCATCGATCATCAGGTGTCTAGGACTTCTACATTCATTGTTATCAGAAAAAATATTGTTTGATTTTTACTTAGATCATATCAAAGCTTATCATTTTGGTTCTGTGACAATGACATATCTTGTGTTTTTAGGTGGAGAATCCCAGTCCATATTGCCCAGCCCTATATGTGAATGTCATTGTGCGTTAGGGTGTGTCCTGGGGTACAGAAATACATCAGGGACGATCTGGACTCCTGAGGGAGTCTCCAGCAGATCCCCTAACAGTGTGAGGTGTAAATTCAGTGTTTAATATCATTCCCTTGGTTTCAGCTCAGTGGTTATTATGGTGTTATTTGATTTTTTAATAAGAATTTAATAGATAGACCCATTCCAATCAAAATTTGTCCAACGCATTTGAATTTTAAGGGAAATTTGTCGGCTTATGTAATGATTCATGTGTGTGGGTGATGAGAAACTGGTGTACAGAAGAGCCATCTGTCTGCACTCCCGCTTTTTCCTTCTTCTTTTGATGAAATGAATTCAAACTGTTCAGTATGCAGAGGATGGTCCGACCCCCCACAGGGAGCCCACACAGTCTTTGGGATCCTGGACTGAGCCATACATTTTTAACTGGAAAAAAGTCTCAAACCAGATTTAATCAAAATTCACTCTTACCTCCTGTCCCTCCAGAACTTTACAGTCAGACCATTGAACGGCTAAAGGATGGTTTTCATGATGCTGTGCACAGATATACATCAGTGTTTGTTATGGAAATACATGAGTGTGCACCTGAAACACAGGAATCACAGATAAGAGGACTCAGAGGCACGGTTAATGAAAGTGTATCAGGGTCTTAGCTTAGTTTTTAGTGGATGAAGACACCACATTGTCTCCTGTAGCCTAGATTTTAACAAATATAACTCTCTCTCTATGCTGGTTTGTGAGCTACCACATCAATGATGAAGCTTCCTCTCTGGGGATCAATAAAGTTTAGTTTTATCTTAAGTAAGCTGACATGGTGAAACTGATCTACAGTGAGTTAATATCATCACAAAAGTGTTTTAAATTTGACATGGAAGTCCCTCTGATCATGAAATCTTAACTTCCTGTAATGCATATTCAGCAGAGCTAATGTAACACAACAAAAGGGCAACAGAGGGCGCTGTTTTTTTAACTACCACTGCATCTGCACATACACTAGTGGGAAAAAACTTTCAGAGCCAACAAGGTTAGCCCGCCAGAGCTAAAATTCTTGTATTCGTAGGGTAGTCAGGGTAGTTAAAACCCCTATTAAATCCCCCAACGATTTGAGACCTGCTCCCAAAAGTCAGTCAATCTGATCTCTTAAATGATAACTTGTGTTATAGTAGAATGACTACTAAACATATTACCAACCTGTTTCAAAGAATGTTGACATCATCCCATTCATAACTTTGCTATTTAAAAATATTTAGGGCACCGAGGTGAGGCTTCCGTCTGGTCAGATCGTTGGAGGGCTGCAGTGATTGTTGTCCTTCTGAAACTTTGTCTAGGCTCAGTCAGATTGATCATCCTGTTTTTGGTCATCTCTCTTACGAAGACCCTTCTCTGCCAATTGTGCAATTTGGCTGGACGACCAGTTCTTAGAAGCGTACTAGTTGTGCCAAACTTGTTCCACTTGAGAATCACAGAGGCCACTGTGCTCTTAGGAGCCTTTTGTTGTAGCCTTCCCCAGATCTGTGCCTTGCATCAATCCTGTCTCTAAGCTCTGCAGGCAGTTCCTTTGACCTCATGGCTTGGTTTTTGTTCTGATATGCATTGTCAGCTGTGAGGTCTTCTATATACTTTCTAAATCATGTCCAATCAATTTGATTTAACATAGGCGGACTCCAGTCAAGGTGTAGAAACCTCTCAGCAAAGAGCCAGAGAAATGTGAGGAGCCTGAGTTACATTTCAAGTGTTGTTGCAACGAATCTGAATATGTCAATGTGATATTTTAGTTTTTTACTTTTTATGAATTTGCAAAAAACAGGCCTCAACATAAAAAAGTTAAAAAAGTGAAAGGGGGGTCTGAATACTTTCTGAATGTGTTGTGTAAATATTGTATATATTTATTAGCGCTGTCAAAATATTAATTTTTAAAATCACGATTTATCTCGTAAACTCTTGTTAATTGCGATTAAGTGCATCATTTTTTGTAACATTCTGAAATTCCAGTTATCTGCATCTAAAACTGTTTTTGTGTCATTTTGGATTTTTCCACTGTCTTAAACTAAAGGGTTACAGACTTCCAGTTTGGACGCAGACCTGCTTTTACAAGTAGACTGAAGATTTCAACACAAACTTAACCACAGAAAAGGAACTTGTGATTCACTAAATGTGAAATAGGTGAAGAAAAGATCGTAAATGCTTGATAACACATTGTTCATATGACTTCTGACTTGTCCACTGAGCTGCCTGTGTGTTTTTTAAACTGATATGAGACACTAAAGAGCAGAGGTGGACTTAATTTGCAACACTGAGGCTGCAGGGAAATGCTGTCTTTATTTAAGCGACAATAAAGCATGTGATTAATCACAATTTTAAAGATTTGTATTTTTCTGTACTTACATAGTGTTATGTGGCTTTATGACACTTAATATTGTGACTTAACTTTTGCACACTGCAGACAGAAAGCCTGGCTTACATTGAGATGTTGCTTGTAAATGTCCCTCATGTTATAAGCCTTTCTACCTACCTACAAGAAGATAGAAATAGATATATTCTTATTTCCTCAAAACAATTTGAATGATTTGAACATGCACGCCTGCAGAATATTGTGAAATTGTTTTGCACTCTGCAGATATCTTGTATGTCAGATGACATTTGATTGACACCAGTGCTCCTCTGTGTGACCTCTGCAGGCTGGACAGGGTCAGCAAGGTTCACTCGCTCTGACGGCCAGCTTCTCATGTTTGTGTCTCCTTTGTTTGCTGCTCTGCTGTGGGAGGACAAACAGCGGCCCCCCTGTTTGTGTGCCAGAGTATCTGTGAGGATCAGAGGATCATGGGACACGACACACAGCTGCACACCTACACCATCAATCACATGATGACTCCAATTCAGCCAAAATATAAAGGCCCTCACAGATAGATAGATAGATAGATAGATAGATACCATATCCTCTGGGTTTATAATGAAGTCAAAGTGTCATTATCCTTCTACAGCCCCCTTCTCTCCCTCCTTTCTGTGCTGGATATGTAAATCTGGTGCAATAATTTAACCTGATCTCCATACGGTGCAACTCTGACTCATCCTTACCATCCACGAGACGCCACACCTTAAGAGTCAGAGGATCTGGTTAAACCAAAATCATAAAACTTTAAGTGTCTACAAGCCATGGCAATCAATCAATACATCATTAATCATTGGTAAAACCATCATTTAAATAAAAAGGGCTGTTTTATAAATATCCTATGAAATACACATGAAATACAACAGATCCTTTGACTAGTGTAGGAATCACAGCTCTTTCCGTTGTCCTTACAGTGTTTATTAATGTCTAAAAATAAAGTGAGTCATAGATTTACATTTGAGTCACTAACAGTTTCTACAGCCAAACTGAACTATTTTAAGGCCTGATGTCTTTGTAATGCTTATGTCTCCATCTGGTGGACAGAATGAGTGGAACAAATACTGTCAGTGGTTTGTTTTTACACTAGCAGCAGGGTTCAACAGCCTTTCCCATGTAAAGATTGTTGATTTTTGCTTTATGTGGGCCTTAACTGAGCAAGACTTAAGTAGAATATTACAGGATGATATCAGCAGAAATGAGAGATAATGATTCAGATCTTTAAATGACAGCAAGTAATACTTACCTAAATTGGTGCATCCTGACCCCCCAGACCTCCTCCTTCTGCAACCAAAAACACCCTCCAAGCCTTCAGAACCAAGCTCCACACTATGGGTGATCGGGCCTTTTTCTCCGCTGCTCCAAGGCTGTGGAACGCCCTCCCTGACCACCTGAGGGCCCCACAGACTGCAGATGCTTTTAAAAAAGACCTAAAAACCTGTCTTTTTACAAAAGCTTTTTGCTAAATGTCTTTTCTAGGTTCTCCTCTTACTTAATATTATGTCTTATTATTCTTCTGCTCTGTAGCACTTTGAAATTGCTGAAATATGAAGTGCAATACAAATAAAATGTATTATTATTATTATTATTTATTGGAGAAAAGTACAAGTGTGGAAAATAACTCATTACATTTACTCAAATGTAATTGAGTAGCATTTTTTGATTATTGTGCTTTTTTGAGTATTTTTTAAATCTGCTACCATTGCGACTGTGGATCAGTAGGTAGAGTTGGTCAGATAAGCCACTTAACCCTGATTTACTTCCACGGCTTTGTTGTTGGTGTAGAAATGGGCATGGACGCGTATGAATGGGATTAGGAAATACGGCCACTTCTGTCATCAGTGTGAATGTGGAGTGAATGGAGTGAAAGGGTGTAAATAGTTAGGTGGGACCTGTGGGGTAAAACAATTTGGGTAGCCAGACAACCAAAAAAAGAAGCTATTCAAGCTCAAGTCCATTTTACTATTAACTTTTACTTCTGTAAGTATATTTTTTGAGAAGTATTGTACTTCATTACATAAAAGCATCAAGTACTTAGTAACATAGAAAATAAACACTAGAGGTCAAATCAAGGAGGTCCAAGCTTTCTGCCGACTACAGGAAAATGTCCAGTCATTTGGGTTTCACAACACGTTATGGTCAAAAGCACATGGTAAGAGAACGATCCCACATTTCATCCCAAAACAGCTGTTGCATTTATATTAGGTTAAGTCACACCATAAAATAAACAACCTAATTGGAACCTAGTGTGTAAAATTTGTTGACTGTATGCACACGTTGGACCCTTAAAACAGCTACTTCCTGTTTTATGGCTCTCACTGCATCACCATGGCGAAAGGGTTAGAGGGAGGCCTCAGAGCTTTGGGTTACAGGATGGCTAAGGCATTGTGATGTTGCACACCAGTTTTAAGGAAGATCTGCACAATCATGTAGAAATGAGAGATTATGGTTCAGAAAATCTACTTCCTGTTTTATGGCATTCACTTCATGGCTATGGCAACAGCGTTGGAGGCAGGCCTTGAACCTTTGGAGAAAAGGATAGGCAAGGCAAGGGGATGTTACAGACCAGCCATGTAGAAATGAAAGATAAGGATTCAGAAAAAGCTACTTCACATTTTATGGCATTCACTGCATGACTATGGGGCCAGGATTGTAGACAGTGTACAGGATGGCTAAGATAATGGCATATTGCACACCAGTTTTGAGAAAGATCTGACCAATCATGTAAAAATGAGAGATAATGATTCCGAAATAGCTAGTTCCTTTTTCTATGGCATTTACTGCATGGCTATGGCGACAGGGTTAGAGGGAGGTCTCAGAGGTTTGGATTACAAGATGGCCGAGGTACTGAGATGTTGTACACCAATTTTGAAGAAGATCTGAACAATCATGTAGAAATGAGAGATAATAATTCAGAAAAGCTACTTCCTGTTTTATGGCATTCACTGCATTGCTATGGCAACAGGGTTGGAGGCAGGCCTTAAAACTTTGTATAGGATAAGAAAGGTAATGGGATATTGCACACTAATTTTGAGGAAGATCTGATCAACCATATAGAAATGAGAGATAATGATTCAGAAAAGCTACTTCCTGTTATATGGCATTAACTTCATGGCTATGGCGACAGGGTTGGAGGCAGGCCTTGAAATGTTGGAGTATAGGATGGCAAAGGTAAGGGGATGTTGCACACCAATTTTGGGGAAGATGTGACCAACCATGTAGAAAAGAGAGGTAATGATTCAGAAAAAGCTACTTTTATGGCATTCACTTCGTGGCTATGGCAACAGAGTTAGAGGCAGGCCTTAAAACTTTGTACATGATGGCAAAGGTAATGGGATATTGCACATTGATTTTTAGGAAGATCTGACCAACCATGCAGAAACAAGAAACAATGATTTCAAAATTACTTTCTTTTGAATGCAGTAGGGACTGTCACAAAAATGAAAAATGTTCCATATGAATGTGTCCAGACTGGGAGTGCTATCGTAGCTGTGAAGTCTGGTGATGATTGACATAAGGACTGCAGAGTTATGATGAATTATATTTTTGGAAAAGGGCCAAGATTTGTCCTTAAACTTTGGCTCTATGTTGTGGCACCATCCTAAGGTGAAAACTCGAGCTTTGCATATTAAGATCTCCCACTTGTCTAGAATAAAGGAAAAAGTCTGGAGTCAGTCAAATAGATTCCCTCTGAGGAGATGCTTTGGATTCGACAACCCTGATTTGGCCTAAAATTATTAAAAATTTGACCTTTATTATCTCATCTCATGCACTTTTTTTTTTTTAAAAGACAGTAAATTTGCTGTGTTTGTCTGGACATGATACATATATGAACCAATGTTCATGCATGCAGCTTAAATCATTGGGAGAGACTATCCAAAAAGGCTTCTGGGGAGTGCTTTGGCACCAGTTCTAGATGCACATGCAAACAAAACCCCACCAAAATATGTAAATTTTCCATATGTGTGCAAATTTTGGTGACTTTTAGGACATGTCAGTCTCCCTCAATCAGCAATTAATTCACAGGAGAATAATAATTCCTTCAGTTTCAGTAGGTTCTTCACTCTGACGTCAGAGCTCAGGCCTAATTAGACATTGAGCACCCCTATATTAATGAAATGGAATGATCCTTCTTTTATAAGCAGGTAACTGACCAAAAGACTGGTAGCTGTATGAAACCCTTGTTATGTAATTATCTGTGGTCAACCTATGTTCTCATTTTAACACCTAATCCCAATACTCCCTAATCCAGTTACTGTCAGATTTGAATAAGTGTTTGAGCCTCTGACCACTAGAGGGCAGTGTTAGCTATCATTTTCAGGCAGTGTTGTGGAGATGACTTTGTGTGAAGTAAACATTCAACAGTAAACTAAACAAGACGTCTCTGATAAACAGTATTTACAGTTGGCAGGTACACGGCTTAGAAGGAAACACTTGTTTTTAAAAGTCAAATTTTCCACTAACATCATCTCAGCTGCGTCCTTGTTTCTGTTTCCACTTTACCTCCGAGCTCTCTGGACTCCCATCAGACATTTTAAATGTCAGCACCGGTACAAAATCAGACTTAAAAATATCTCTACTGATTCTGGGAATGCCTCAAGTAGATTTTTCAGTGCTCTGCTGAAACTGAAATGTCACTGCAGAGACAAAGAGGGCCATGATATTATCAGGCTGAGTTAGCATGAGAAAACAGAGCGTGCGCATCTTATTTGTGTGTCTTTTTTTTGCACATTAGCTGTAGAATAGAGCGCAGGAGGAAAACTCATCACAAAGCCAAAACACCAAATGAATTTACAGTAAAATGAATCCATATGGGTCTCTGCTCATTTTTCCATCCAGGCCAAATAGCTCAACAGTGTTTTCTGCAGGAACGACAGGCCAACAGTCCAAACAATAAATCTTCATAAAACACAAACAGTGCATGTATGTAAGTGTTTAATAAATAACAAGATCAACAACAACATTTTACAAAACTTTTGCTTATATCAGACCTGAGTCAAACTGTGTTTCAGTCTACTTGCAGAGGGCTGTGCTGAAGGAAAATAGAGCAGCGGGGAGAAGAGCTTGATAATTAACGGGAGCGTGTTGTGATGTTGAAACTCTCAGCAGTTGTTGCTTTGTTGGTAGCTTAGCAGCAGTTAAAGGTTTAAGATGGGTGAAACGTGTGCTGTCATGCAGTTTTTAAACACAGAGGACTACTTTAAATCCTTCTCCTGTCCTATAGGAGCCACCTACATGCCAATATAGATTTAAAAAGATCAAATTTTTGGACTTAAGCTCTAGAGGCTAAAAGATGCCAAAAAATTGTGGCACTCAAGTCTAAATGATCAAATAAACCCTAGGCTGGTATATATTTGATTTGAAAATGTTTGCATTGGTTCTTATAGGTATATTTCAAGCTGCACTTTCAGCTGTATCATAATCTGTACTAATAAAATACCTGAAAGTGAGGCTATGTTAAAGATACAGGACAAATTTACAGAAATAAAAAGGAAAGAAACCAGGCACTTGTAGCATGAATAATGCCCTTTTTATGAAATGCATTTATTTCCCTGTGTTTCCCAGGAGCACCCAACACTGTTTCACATTTCTTCTACTTTGGCCAGAGCAGCCAGTCATCCCGCTTTGTTTTAATCTACAGAATTACAGATTTGAGTGATTGGTGACAACAGTAAAGGAATTTTTGTGTTCTTTTGATTTAACTTTGCATACAAAACATGTCAAACTCTTCTTAAAAAAATATATGACACGTAGTAATGTCTAAGTAAAGATTTCAGGATTAAGCAAAATTTTATTGTGTTGAAAATGGGATTTATATTCTTGTAAGCTGCATCACAACCATAAGGTCCTGAAGACTGCAGTAAATACTTTTTTCATTGCCTTGTTTTTATGTTAAACTTCTTAAAACTACAATTTTGTGTGCATGAGTGGGTGATGAATGTTATTCTTGTTGTGTTAGAGAAGCACAGTAAATATATCTTTTATGTTCGTATAAATGTAATCCTTAATGATAAATAACTTGATAACTAAAGTAACATTTATATTTTACAGTAATGGTAGTTAAAGCATGTGATTAGATACAACTTTATTTATATTTTGCATTTTTGAGGGTTTGAAGCTCTGATGGTCTGCAGAATCATACTTATTGTACATACTTTGAACCATGATTAAAACTACAGCTATACAACTGTGACACGTTTGTAGGGATATTCTGCATGAATATAAATAAGGTCTTAAGGTGTTATAATTTTAGTTGTGCCTTTTCATAAAAAGTTTGAAAACTGATGATTTAATCCATATTTATCAGTCTTTTATTTCAGAATCAGCGTCTTAATTTTCAGAACTAATAATAGTATCTGGGGTTAGAGTTTGCAGTTTTACATTAAAAAGTCAAACGTTGTATCTTCTTTTCCGAGGTCGAACTATTACCCAGACATACGTTAGCATCCTGTATCTGCTGCCCTTGTTCTAAACAGAAATATGATCACAATTAATCATTTCTACAGTGCATCGCTATGTGGATGTGGATGATTTTGCATCAATATAGTGACAGACTCCAGCTGCATTTTCAGCTGCAGCTGCAGCTACAGTTTATGTCAGGGGTGTCAAACTCAAGGCCTGGGGGCAAAATCCAGTCTGTGGTACAGTCATACCTGGCATACAAGATGATATTATAACTGGCCCACTGTAATGAGGTTTGCAGATTTCCTCAAGAATAAAAATATAAACTTAACCTTGATGTTTTATTATATCCTGGTCCTAAAAGTCATAAAAATGTGAAAGGAGAGAGTGAAAATAATTACATAAAGTCAGGTTTATGGAAAAATAAAATTAATTTGCTTTCATTTCATATATTCAATTTTGCATCTCACAGTTATGACTTAAACTTGTAGTTTTGACGTTTAAATTCATATTTTGACCTTCTAGATTCAAATTTTATCTCATATTTTGATCTTTTCAACTCATGATTTCAAATTCTATTTCATATTTTGATTTTTAAAACTCATAATTTTGAATTTGATCTCCTATTTTGACATTTAAATCTCATGATTTTGACTTTCTTTCTAATATATATTATTTTGATTTTTAATTTCACCTTTTTAACTAATAATTTTGACTTTTTTATCTTAGAATTTGATCCTTTCAATTTATCATTTAGACTTTTTTTAAGCTCAAAATAATTTATCACCAGTTTTTTTTTTTTTTAAATAAATAATTACTGATGAAAACAAGGTTGACAGTTTATAGTTAAATGTTGACCGTGTTAGGCTCTCAGGTTAGACCTAAATTCAGAATCCGGCCCCTGCTGTGATTGAGTTTGACACCCCTGATTTCTGTGTTTAGGTTTACAGAATAAAGACATTTCTGTCGACATTAATTCCTAAAGCACTTTTCTGAATATCAAAGAGAGACTTCATGTTTATCTGACATTTTCACTGATGAAAAAGTGGCTGTATGCTATAACACAGAATATTGAGTATGCAACCCACCATAATGTGTTGTGATATTTAACTGAATCAAGTCGTTGATGTAATGCTTGTAATGAGGGCTGTCAGCATCAGTGCTTTAATCGCAATGTAGTTGAGGTCCACGACTAATTTCTTAAATGCATTAATCACATGCTTTCAGCACTAAAGCCACTGCAGCATCTCCCTGCAGCCACAGTGATGTAAAATAAATCCACCACGTCTCCTTGATGCCGATTTCATTTAAAAACTCACAGACAGCTCAGTGGACATGTAAAGTCACCTGCTTCTTGCTATATCAAGTATTTGACTTTTTCTTATTTCATTTCCAGTCCATTACAAGTTCCTTTTTCTGTGGTTAAGTTCCTGTTGAAATCTTTCATCAACTGAAACTCCTCATTTCTTTCAAAAACCAAAGAGGATCGAACCTTTGAGGTTGTAGCCTTGACTCTTTGGAACTCTCTTCCTTTTAGTTTACGCTCTGCTGCTTCAAATGAGGTTTTGAAAAAGCAGCTGAAACACATCTCTTTAAAATGGCTTTTGATCAATTGATGTAATGTTGTATACTTTTACTAATTCTGTCTTTTATTCTTGCTCTTTGTATGCATTTTTGCTGTTTTATTATTTTGTTTTGTAAAGCACTTTGTGACTTGCTCTGTGAAAGGTGCTGTAACAAATAAAATCGACTTATTTAATAACTTAAAAATAAAAGCAGGTCTATACCCAAACAGGAAGTCATTTACCATTAGTTTAAGACAGTAAAAAATGAAACAAAACTATTTTAAGATACAAAATAGTGGCATTTAAAAATGTAGCAAGAGGGAGGTTAACCATTATTACCTAAATAAATTCTCAGATAAATCATGATTAGAATTTTGAATCCTTTAATTCCCAACCTAATTGTTATCAAATCAGATCATGAAACCAAAGAAGGTGCACAACCCTACCTTAAAGTTTATGCTTATTCTTTGCCATAATATGTTTTTGCTAATGCTTCCCTCCCTGCAAACATTATTTTCAAAAGTTTCCTTTTTAGGATTTCTTAAACTATAAATTCACTGATAATGCTTTGACTTATGTCTTGTTGTCAAATTGATGCAACAAGACCAGAGACGCTCTCTTTTTTGACTCCACATTTTCATTTCCTTGTCAAAAAGCGCCTACATTACCCATAATGCAACATCAGTTCAGTTGAAGAATCAAGTTGCGTAATGAACTTGGGCATGAGCTGCTTGCACTCATGAGAAACAGGATACAGGAGTTATCTTAGCTCACGTTTTTTCTCAATAGCCTGACAATTTTCTAACTTGTAATCTCAAAGTGACTGACATGGACGCTCCCCAAACATACTTTGATGGCTAAAAGTGACGGAGTTCCCCTTTAAAGTATGATTATCAGAGGAATGAAAGATGAGATAATAAAAGACTTCAAAACTACAATCATGTCAGACTTCCTGTAAACTAAACCTGTCATAAACTGCAGCTAACTGACAGATGCTAGGTGCCTCAGCAGCAACAAGCCCTCAGTGTTTTTACTCCTATACAGCTACGAGCTGCAGATACTGTTTGACCCAGGCCTGGTGTTTATACATGCACTTCTGATACTTTCTCATATACCAATAATTTATTTTGTGCAGAGGCTGGTGAGTACATCTGACTTTGTTCTGGTTTAGTGATCCTGTCGGTGTGTGGTTTGTGTTTAAAGTCTTCACTGTCGCCATGACTTTCGGCTCAGCACACAGACACAGGCCACGTTTATGCGTATGAGCCTCCAGGCCACTAGGTTCTCAAAGGAGGTCAGCGCTCGCACAAAAGTGTGAGAGTTGGTGCAGTAGGAGTTCCAGTGTCGGGCATCAATCCCCAAACAGCCGGAGCTGCCGGAGCGTGCGCTGTGACACGTCGTTTCAAAGAAGTACTGCTTTTTGTTGACATTGTTGATATTCACGTCCGGCAGCACTGTCACCTCGTTGCCCGAGATGTCCGTCGCTTTGGTTTTGTTGCCCACCCACACGCTGATGCTCTCACACACGGAGTAAACCCCTCTGTGCTGAGGCTTTCCCGCTCGCCTTCGGGTCCTTCTGCCGGGACCTTGTGATAGTCCGGGGTCTGCATCAGGAGGTTGAGCGCTGAAGAGCACCCGCGGGGAGAGGTAGCGCTTCTTGGTGAAGAGTTTGGGGTCCACTGTGGGGATGGAGTTGGGGTCTTTACTTGGATCCTGCTGCTGGGTCGTCGTGGCTGCACAAGAGTCTGCTCCGATGGCGGCCACAGCCCGGGCACTGAAGAGGAGGAGCAGGACCAGCATGGGCGACCTCATGGGCACACAACCTGAGGGGGTCAACAAGCACAGAGAGAGATTAAACTACTGATATACTACATCTAAAACACTCGAGTCCAAGAGAATTTAATTGGGGGGGGGTGATGATTTTCCTGAATTTTACTGTATCATATTGTATTGTGTTGTTGTATCTCATCTGAACATATTATATCATATACCAATGTGGAATTCTACTTAGTCGCATCATGTCATATTGTATTGCATCTTATCCTATAACATTAATAATATCATATAACGATGCAGATTCCACCCTGGCCAAGGGACAATGGACCAACACTTTACCCTTGCAGGGCTCCTTGAGGTGGCATGGGAGTTTGCTCGATGTGTTTTGTGTATTTGGAGAAAGAATACGACCGTGTCTCTGCTTTTTGAAGATGATGTGGTTCTGCTGGCCTCTTCAGCCAGAGACCTCCAGCTGGGGCTAAGTGCAGACACAGGATGACAGTCACCACCTCCAGGTCCGAGGCCATGGTTCTCTGCTGGAAAACAGTGGACTGCTCCCTCTGGGTGGGAAGGGCCCCAAGGGAAGTAGTTCAAGTACCTTGGGGTCTTGTTCATGAGTGAGGGCAGAAGAGACCGTGAGATCGACAGGCAGATTGGTGCAGCCTCTGTGGTATTGCAGACGTTGTATCACGCCATTGTGGTGAAGAGGGAGCTGAGCCGGAAGGCAAAATTCTCAATTTACCGGTCGATCTCCGTCCCAACCCTCACCTATGATCATGAACTCCGGGTAATGACCAAAAGAACAAGATTGTGGGTTCAAGCGATCGAAATGAGATTCCTCAGGAATGTGGCTGGGCTCAGTGAGGAGCTCGGACATCCAGAAGGATCTAGAAGTCGAGACCCTGCTCCTTTGCATTGAAAGGAGCTAGTTGAGGTGGTTAGGGCATCTGATTAGGATGCCTCCTGGTCGCCTCCCTGTGGAGGTCTTCCGGGCACGTCCAATGGAAGGGGACCTCTGGGTAGATGCAGAACTCACTGGAGGGATTATATATCTCATCTTGCCTGGGAACGCCTTGGATTCCCCCAGGAGGAGTTGAATAATGTTACTGAGCAGAGAGATGTCTGGTCTAGAATAATCCATCCCCTCCCCATCTCTCTTTCTCCAGCTTTCAGAAATGTGTGCTGAAACAAGCCGTTCTCAGATTTTCCCCTAATTATGTCATGTGGGGAGTTAGCCCTGCCCCATTTCCTGAGAGGGGCAGAGTCAGACAGCTCATTAACATTTAAAGCCACAGACACAGAAACAGCTAGCTCTGAGCAGGGCTGAAACAGAGCGGTTTTTAGACATAAAAAAACCCAATACTGGAGTGTTTTTTCAGCAACAAACTTCACAGGCATGTTTTGGGGATCTCTGAGACCAATAAAAACTTGTCTTAAAGGGGTAAAATATGAGACCTTTAAGCCAAGTAAAAAGTAACAAATAAATACAAATTAAACATTTTTAATTTAAGATCAAGACTGAGATTTAATTCAACTTAACTCCTTCTTACAGTTTAGCAGCTTTAATCCAGCTCAAAGATACTCCCCAGTTTTCCTTGAAGTGTTAAGGTGAGACATGTAGAACAGTGAGATTAACCTTAACAGGTGCATGCATGCTGCAGCCTCATCTTGTTTGCGTCACAATAACAGTTTATACACTAGATGTTAACATTAAAGTCTGCAGCAAAAGGAAGCAGTGTCTCCTACTGGAAGCTCTTCTGTCATTGTGGCTCATTCAGGTAAGGAATATTCTGTGCCATTGCTGCACGTCCTGGCTGTATGACCATAAGGGGTGGGAATCACTAGTGGCCCCACGATACGACATTTTCCCGATACTTGGGTCACGATTTGATAGTATTGCTTTTAAACATTTTGCAATACTCTGAGTATTGCGATACCATATATTGCGATATATTGTGATCTATACCATTTTTTCAAAGCTGCTTTAGCATTAATCTTGCCCTCATGTTTGTCATACTTCTGCAGTATTTTATTTCATGTCACACTTCTTGCAAACCTCATGTGTCGGGTCCATCTCATTCATGCCCCGCTTGCATTCCCATTGTCCTTCCTCTGGTTATTTTTCCTTCATCAAACTTCAGTATATACTAGCAATTAATTTGAAAAAAATCGATACTTGGTTTGATATATCACCAGACAAAATATTGCGATACTATGCTGTATCGATTTTTTCTCCCACCCCTAATAGTAAAGCTGTGAGCCTAACTAGACCATTTCTAGCTGTTATGCTGTTTTAACTGTGTTGTTTTGTTTTCATTTGCATGGTTTTATAAATGAATAAATTGAACATGAAGCTTGAATATCCATCAGCTTCGGGAACAGTCCTCTTCTTGATTCCAAAGATTTAAGCTGAGCCCCTCTAAGCATGCAGCTTTATATGATCCTCAAACCGTATTCAAGGACATGGAAAAGGAAATCCAGGAAATGTTCCTTGGTGAGAAGAAAAAAAAAGTACAATTCTTGAGAAACAGAGCTGATTCCTCTTTGTGAGACACAGAGAATATCAAATAAATGAGCAGATGTTATTTATCTGCAGAAAAAGGTGTCACATTATAAGAGACATTGTTGTGACGTCCCGTCACTTTGATACTGCTCTCCTTTCATCACACAGTGACGGCAAACACCACAACACAACATCTGTCTCTGGTGGCTGGCACAGACTGACAGGCTGTGTTCTGTATTTATCAGAGTACAGCAGGCGTGTTAACACCTGTAATTCCTCCGCTCTCAGGCTCCGTCAGGTCGCTTTATTATACGCTGTGATGGCCTCAGGTGGCAAGATGGGCGCTCATGGATCACGACTGTTGGCACAACAAATCAACAGTGAAATTCCAGCCTTCAGTAGAGACCGTTTAATGTCGATTACAGCAATAAACACTTGTGAGGTCTGCCCAGCTCAGATTAGTGTCTGTCGTCACCCCTGCTGCTCTGCTCGAACACTTAGTATGGTGAAACATCAATAAATCATCATTACCGGATCAATTTTAACATGATTATTTTAATTCCTATAAACAGATAGGAACATCACAGTGGAGGATGCTGTTGTCTCTTCTTTTCTTTTACATTTTGTGCCCATTTGTACCACTGCAGGGCAAACAGGAAGGTTGCAGGAAACAGGAATTTCAGTGGAAAAAACGATAAAACAAAGACAATGAGAGGAAAAAAAGGAAGTGAATGAGCACAGATCCTCCCAAGTGATAACATCTATTTTTTCAAAAGTGAGTAACAGTTTTTAATGTAGAGAAACTAAACTAAACGGTGACACCTCAATGAAAAAGACTAAAACTTAATCTAATTTTACTATTTACACTTTTCTTTAGTTTGATGAATGTTTGTGTTTTGTAATAAATGCCTGGTAAATAAGTCTGCAACAATCAGACAGCCTAAATAAAAATAAATAATTATCTCTCTAATTATTTAACCCATATGCATCTAATCTCAGGCTTAATATCAGAATCATTCTGATATTTTATCATCACTCAATCATTCTGAACCATTCTAGCACTTTTTCTTGGCCCAGCACTTTATATATTCTTGACAGGCAATAGTTCCAAGTCCCTTTTTATGCATTGTCTTCTTTTGGACATACAGAGTTGTCTCCTTACCTTCTCAGTGTCTCGCTGTGAACTGTAGCACCTCAACTCCTCCTAGAGGACGTGATCAGAGCTCTCTGTGGTCTGGGCTCCTGCCATCAGGCCCGGCTGTGGACCCCATCCCGCTCCCCTCTGTATGCCCTCCTCTGCCTCGGCTCGGTATCCTGCTGAGAGACAGGCAGAGAAAGTGTTTCACCCGGCTTGTAAACCCACTGTAAACACATTCTTTGTGAGGCCGATACTGGAAGAGAGACTTAATGTGTTATTACCAGAACCTAGCATGCTGAACATACCAAAACAAAGCAGCAGACCTGCCTAATGTAGGTTATCTGCAGTGGAAACTGTGAGACTTAAACACCCCTGTCTCTTCAAAGACAGATATATAGCAAGACAATTAAAGGTTTAATGGTTATTTAGGAAAAAGTAGAGACCAGACCATTCAGGAATTTTGTGTGTGAAGCCTTATAAACTGAACACAAGAGTTAAAAAATATGTCAGCATGCATCAGAATATAACGGTTAGTGAAGTTTTCCTATATTGATTTCTGCATCCGCTGTAAGCGTTACTTTGTGCTATGATAAAACCCAGAGCTTTCAGAGTGAGATAATCCATCACAGTAAAGCAGCAGCGGTGATTTTGTTTTGTCATTTTGTTTCATCATTCTACCGCTGATCTCAAGTGTGCTTGACTTAAGAGTCAACAGACAGTGTACACCTCTCTTAGTGTCAATCATCTGACATCTCCACAGAAACAAAGTCCTCAAAGCTGTGATATATTTCCTGAAACATCTAATCTTAGGAAGTGTAATCATCTTGTATAATTTGAGATATCTTGTTGCAGCCTGGCTGAGGAAGACAAGGAAGTGAATCAGTAGGTCATGGCTGGCTTGCAAAATGAGAGGAATGTCAAACATATATAAATAGAAATAAATGGGCTGTAAATCTACAGGACAGCAGTGTACACCTTGAAAATATGCACTGGCACAGGAAATGCTCCTGTTTTATGGCACTTCAACAGCGGTGGTCTCTGGCTGTCAGCAGCTTTAAACCTGCCGTGACCTTTTTAGTCAACAGATTGACTGTATTTTTATACTGTACTTTTATTTTTTGTGCTCTTTAGCTGTTTTTTTAACCAGTCACACATCTTGCGGCAACACAATGCACTCAAGAGGCGACAGCGAGCTCAAGTAGAGCATTTCGGCGTTGCAGAAAGGTTGGACATATGCGGTTAACTTTGTGGCTCATATCCTGACCAATGGCATACATTCGGCAGACAGCACCAGATGCCAAACGCTTGTAACACTAGTACCACTCATCTTTAACCTTGTTGCATATGTGAATTACTTTTTGTTGTACATATGATGTGATATTACTATGTAGATGAGGTATCTCTGTGGATTAATAACTGTAACTGACCATTCAGGGCAACTTGCAGTGCTAGTGTTTCAAGTTTGTATGTCCATCCATACGGCTATTCTTGTGAATGTTATATCTTAAGAATTCTTTGAGGGATTTCTTCCAGATTTGCATAAATGCCCACTCCAACTCAAGGATGACGTTACGAAATTTTGAAAGATGCAGATCAAAAGTTGATGTCCATGGGCCTCAGGTTCATTCCTCAACTGAAGGAGAAGTGACTGGTCAGACTGGCATAATATTGCCTATATAGTGACCCTTGAATCCAATGTGGGATTGCTCTCTCTCTCTTTTTGGTTCTTTTTGTGAATGGTGGCTACAGTGACGAGGTAAACTCTGTTAGCTGGGATAAGCATTGCTATGAGCTTATTGTTATCACTGGCAAGGATACATTAATAAGACTACTTTAATCAGAAGGATAAAGAGGAAAACATTTTTACACACATTTTCATCATGCATTAATTTACATATCCCTGGTGTTGATGGTGTTTTTTTTCATAGATCACTGCTATTGGTCAACCTTTACATCTGCAAGTTGCCTTTAACACATTTTAAAGCAATAAAAGTGTCAAAAACATGTTGACTTTGACTTAACTATGTGGGAAATACATACACAGACACAAGTAATATGCAACATGGAGGTGGAAGGTTGATGGTACCACTGTGATGGACAGCTGGTGTCTGGCACAGGCCCCTAATGGTATATGATTGACAATAGTGGTGGGCAATTCATTGAAAAATAATCAAAACTGACATTTGGAGCCTCTGACATAAACCTAGCCTGTCAATTATTTCAATGTTTTTTCTTGTAATTCTCTCTCAACTAATTCACAACCCCCCTTAAAAACAAAATACTGGCCGTGTAGTCATGTGACAGGCAGCCATGTGTCACAAGGCATGTAGCCTGCCAGAGAAGTAGTAGTCACATGACACTGCCCCATCCAGTCAGCTAAAACTCAAACACGGAGCCAACTGCCCAGCATGAGCAGCAAAGTTATTTTCTACTCTCATACAATAGTATGAAAATAATTTATTCGTTGGCAAGAAATATTTTCTACTTTTCTAGGAAAATGTGATGTAAAAAAATTATCATTTCAGCTGATGTATGTTTTGATTTTAATAAATAACCATAATTGTTAATCGGTGCATTTTCCTTTCAGTTATTTGTTAAATTAAACAAATATTTACAGCACAGAGTCAGATAATCGTAAATCAATCGTAATCGAGGTGAAAAGTTCAATTAATCGTGATTTTGATTTCTGCCATAATCGCCCAGCCCTAATTGACAATGATAAAAGCCACAAAAAGTTTAGGAAAAAAAAAATGATCCAATGTGTGAAGACCTTAATGTGATACATTTTGAAAACTTCCTCCAGTATGAAATTAGCTCTCCTTTCATACTTTTTTCCATCCCTTAAACTGTGTAGTATTTCCTTTACCCCCTGTTTTGTTCCTGCACACTCTTTTTATGTGTCCCACTCTTCCAGTTGTAACATTTTTCATTGGCAAACCTGCTGTCTTTGGCTTGGTGGTTTTCTCCACCGCATCTGTAGCATTTTCTAATGTCCGGCTGGGGGTTTGATCATGTGGTGCTAACCTTGTTCAACGACCCCACTGCTCTGATCAATTTACTAGGTTCTTTCATGCCACAGTGTCTCTGTTTGCTGCCTCCATTGTTATGCAAACTTGAGCACTTTTTCCAAAGTCAGTCCATCCTCCAACAGCAGCCTCTGCTGTATCCTGTCGTCATTTATGCCACAGATCGATTCCTAAACATAATTTTCAAAGAAACACCAAAGTTACAGTCCTGCGCCAGCTTTCTCAGTTCTACCCGAGCGGCAACCTCTGGTTCTGAAAAATGAAGCTAATGCGGAAGTGCAAAAAATTGCAATAGTGCAAGTGTCCACTTGAGGCTGGCTGCAGGAGCACTGAAAGTCTCATCTAAACACCTGTTAAACAGCTGGTTTTTACACTAGATATAAACTGGTTTACAGCCTGGTTAAAAAACCAAACGTGTCTCATTAGCTAATGTCTTAATGTGTTCTCACTGTATGGGGTGAATTTTTTTGTATCACATTGGTTTAGATTACGTTTAGGAAAACCCTCACTGCTGACTGATTGGCACGTCTCATTTGATTGACAGATAGCTCGACAGACAGAGACTACGTTTCTGTCAACCAGAAAGCTAGCTAGATTGTTGACAGGAAGTTGCGCTTAGTGGGCAGGCCTTTATGTTGATCCAAAGTTCGGTTGAGACCACGATTTCAATATGGAAGCCGCCGCGGATTGGCTTCAAGAGCTGTTGGAGTCCGCCTATCATAAGCAGATGGCTGACGTCACACAGGGTTTGTCCAATTCTTTCTACAGTCGATGGTTCAACCACATAATCATCCACATTTTGCATATTACTCTGGTGCCCTCTGCTGGCACTAAGGGGCATCAACATTACACAGTCACTTTGTGAAGTGATGACATTTTAGAATTTTATAGAAAATCTGTACATATTTAAGATATTTTTATGGCACCAGTTTTGAATCAGTACATCCAAGAAGTCTTCTGAGAGGTATTAAGGACCATTGGAGCAACAGTGTGGCACGCAAATCATCACAGACACGCCGTAAATTATATGAATTGGGAAGCGTGCTGATTGTTTGTATTAGTTGGCTAAGGTGGCATAGCTAAGTAGTTATTCAACTGTGAAAAGAATATTTTGCGGGGAGGCTCAATAAGACAAGGGTAAACATTAAACATATAAGACATATAATGTGAATGGAAGCCCTAACCTCACTGTCCACAGAATCCATCTCAGCAATGTTCATCGGTACCACTTACTCCATAGCTGACTGTACTCTTTCTTGTCAATACTTGTTTCTAAGGCATATGCAGCAAACTGTCTTCAGTGTGAGTCAGAAGTCCTACTCTGCTTGCTTCACATGAGATAATCACTCAGTCTATCTTAGACAGAGCCGCTTAGAGCCAGTCCTGTCAAGATGAACGGAGCAGATCAACTCAGAAAGGAAGTCAGACACCAAAACACTCAGGGAATCTGGTCAATTACAAAATATAACCCATATACAGCTGATCATATATTCTGTCAGGATATAAAACAAAAGCAAATGAACAGCAAATCACCCTCAGAAAGACAATATAAAGAAACTACTTGTTTGTTTGTTGTCTTTTTTGATTCCTGCTTGAACTTGTGAACTCATGTTCCAGCTACTCTGGGCTCCGCTGTGCTCCACTATGCTTTAAAACAGTCAGAGTTTAGGAGGACATGCACCGTCAGATGGAGCAAAACCACAGCTCTGACGGATCCTGTGGGCTTCAGGGGTCAAAGGTCATTTTACCTGCATAGCAGAGGATGTGCTTCCTGCAGGTGAAGAAATTCAAGTTGCCAACGGCTATGATGGTGCACTTCAACACCTCCATCACTGAGTCCATCCTCACCTCCTCCATCAGTCTTCTATGCTGTTACTACAGTGAGGGACAGGATTACCCTGCAGTGAATCATCCGCTCTGCAGAGAGGGTGATTGCCTACAGTCTTCTATCCCCCATGACCTTTACACATCCAGGACTCTTAGATGTGCAGGTAAAATTGCAGCTGACCTCCTTCACCCTGAACATGGACTTTCGAGGCCTTCTCCTCTGGTGAGAAACTGCAGTCTATCAGGACCGAAACCTCACGCCACAAGAATGGTTTCTTCCCCTCTGCTGTTAGCTTCATGAACAATACTCTGGCTCTACTCCCTCGCCTCACATGACAGACTCTCAATGAGCCTAAGACCCAGCAGACATAACAAATGCATTATTTAACAGACTTTATACCTTACATTAACACACCAGACTCAATCCTTTCTGTTTACTACTGCTGTTTCTGTTCATTCCTTTAGAAATTTGCACAATAACTTAATAACTAACAGACTGGCACACCTATGGCTCCTCCATTGCACCTTCTGCACATACTCATTCTCTTCTTTATGTTCTATGTATCTATGTTCTAATTTTCTCTATTGCAATTATTTTTTTTATTATTAAGCCCAGGGTCCCTGTCAGCAGAAGAGCTACTGTTTTTATTGCCTGTTGCTCTTTTACAGTAAATCGTCTTCTGTATTATTTAGTCTAATTCCTTGCAAATGGAAATGTGCTTGGCAATAAAATTAAATTTACTTATCTTGTTATCACAAGATAACAGTGCTGGTAACTCAACAATAATGAGCTATTTTCTTAAGATCTTCTGACCTCCAGAAAACAACAAAAGTTAGTTATTCTGGGAGGACAAATGTTGTTGTCCTAAGACAACGATACATATGTAGGTTGAGTTTTGGAAAAAGAACATTTACTTGTTATTATGAGAAAATGAGGTAAACTATAGCATAAACAGTAGATGCATGTCCTCTTGGAGCTTCCATAAATGTAAAAAAATAGAAATATAATAAGGATATTGCCAAGATCAAAGACACAGTAGTAATGTTTTTCTTTTTCTTTTGTTTTTTTAAACAATGGATATTTGAAAATGTGTACATTCAGGGTTAAATACATTCAGTTTAGGCTGAAAAAGAATCACGTTCCTGCTGTGTATTACTCACTACGGGTACATAACAACTAGGGCTGAACGATTTGAGGAAATGATCTAATTTAGATGATTTTTCTGTGATTTAATATGCGATTATTTTTTTTAGTTCCTCATCCTATGTATTTTCAACAAACACAAGCAAAACATCATTCTTTTTTTAAACAGCAAAATATGAAACCAGGGTTGAATCATTTTAGAAGAATACTGATTTACAATTACTTGAACTCAAATTACAAACTCAATATGAATTGTACTGAAGGGAATAATAATACTTGTGTCTCATTTTGATTATGAAAAATTAACAAGGACATGATTTTTTGTATTTTTTTTTAAATCACATATTGATGTTTACATGATATGTAAATCAACATCTCTGCAGAAAAAATAAATGAATAAATTAACTGATATATTGACTGACTTTTAGGTAAAATAAATATTTTTTTATGCCAAATGCCTACATTTTCTCTTGTGTTTGACCATGAAAACATACAGTTGTCTAACAGGTCTGATAATGTATGAGGTGTGCTGCTGACCTCTTGGCCAGGTCACCCTTGTAAAAGAGATCTCAATCTCAACAGGTTTAATCTGGTTAAGTAAAGGTTAAATGTAAAAAAAATTTGCCCAATAATAACTCTTCTTCCTGAATCAGTGGTTAGGTGGGCTAAATGCATTAAATCAATACAACACAACAAACATCTACTACTGACCTTGGTTCGTACCTACATCTTTTGCTGATGGTCAATGTCTGTCTAAAGGGTCGATATATTCCAATACCGATGTTACAATGATGCATACGTGCATCCCTAACTAGTGCTATAACAACAAATAAACTGTCATACATACAGAATAAGTCTCTGTATGCAGTTATCTTTGAATAAAATTGAATAAAATTAATTTGAATAGAAACACATATTATTTCAAACATCAGATTTCTTTCTTGACCTTGAAAATCTAACACTCATAAGTTGCCAACTCACTATTAACTTTTGCAACGCTTTCCACCCGTATCACAGTCTTCATCAGTGACGGAGTTTGACTCTGTTGTTGTGGTGATGGATTTGTTGACATCCAACATCATAAGCACTTTCAGATCATCTGTCCCAGGAGAAGTCCTCAAAATGTGATGGATGAGACTGTAAAAGCTCCTCAGCATGCATGTCAACAGATTACTCTACACAACCACTGAGCTAACTCTCTGCTCTCTGTGAAGTGGTTATAAAGCTGACTGAAAGCTGTAAGAGGACTCCAGTCTCTGAACATGGAGCCTGAAAAAATATCCACTAATATCGACACCTCTTTTGATATCATGGCAAGAAGTTCAAGATAACAAATAGTTGATCATTTCTTGTTTTAAATTACCAAATTTTGGAAGAAAACTCTTACACACTGTCTTTATTTCACAAATATGTTGAACATTTTTGTACCAATCAATTTGTGCGGTTTCGTCCTCACAGCAGCTCATTGATAAATATGACTGAAGACCTTGAACTTCTTGTACTTTTAAACACTGAAGGTCTTTATAAATATGGTGATTATATTGTTCCAAAATACATAGTAAATCTGAACAGTTCGGGAAAAATAGCCTTATTGGGATGATTTTTTTCCTGTGTTGCAATTGGGATTTAATTTGCAATTATTTTTTTTGAAATCCTCATTTTGTGTATTTTTCGACACACACAAGCAATAGTGACTTTATATTCCAACCATCATAATATTAGCTAGATCTACCAAGAGCTGAATAATACTGGAATAAAATCTAATTGTGATTATTTTAATGTTTATTACAAATTCTGTATTGACTGCTGTTTTATAGGTAGTGAGCATTTTATATATTTCCCTTTTATATTAAGAAAAACACAGAAATAAGGAAGTATATATATATTTTTTTTTTTTGCATTTTTATGCTCTAAATAATACACTTAAATGTTTGCATGATGTCTAGAGCACATCTAAAGAAATGATCTGAGGTTTTAAATATTAATATTAGTTTTGAAGATACATTAAGATAATCTGAAACTTTTTTAGTAACTTCAATGGTGCTGCTAGTTGACTTCAGCAGCTGAAATGATCCAAACTATATAACATCTATTCTAAGCATCAGTTAATGCATTAGAAAAAGCACAAAGAAAGCACTTGTAGGAGTCGTTTAATGCAGAATGCCTATGGCTGATGTACAAATCAGAATGGAAGTTAAGACACCATGTCTGTGCTTTCAACCTTTTATTGATGTGCTATTACTTTGAAGCTGCTCAACAAGAAAACTGCCATATCATTTGATCCAAAACCACAATCTTGTTAATAGAAAACAAATGTCTTACTATTTCCAGGATCTAATTTTGGCCCTCCACACACAGCTGTACAGTAACATCTTTACTCAGTGGTGAAGAGACTTGCAGTCAGCAGTCTTATCCTGGGTTGAGAGGAGAATAGCAACATTCTTTCAAGCTACTAGGTGGGCTACAAATATGCACATAACACCGCTGCACAACATTAGTGTGCACTGGGGCATCTCACATGTACTACTCATTGAGGCTTGAAGCAGATGGGCTGCAGCAGCATACGACCACCTGATGACTGAAGGGTGGAAATATGCTGCTCTGTCAGATAACAGGGATGGATAGTAAAACAGTGAAGGGAAGGAAGTGCTACTTTTTTGGCATACCTTATGCAGTTCTCTGTATATTGATGCTTTCAGCCTCTAACACCTAACCCAATAAAACACCACTGGGGTGATGTTGGACAGGGGATTTGCAGTAAATGTGCCAACTATCACACCACAGGAATAAGCATGGACAAGATCCAGGTGGAGGACTTCCAAAAGCTTTTGAAAATTGTAACTGGGACAATTCGGGTTGTTCTGAGGTCATTCTGTGCCTCTCGATAAGCGAGAAAAGTGCAGAAAAAAGTGAAGTTTGTATCTGCTGCTAAAAATGTAACAGCCTTACAGTTTATCATGGTGCATTCTGCTTCGTGCCTCAGTTTATTACTATAAGCTGAATAAGAACCATATATTTTTCAGACTGACAGCACAGCACGCCGCACTTACTGACTCTCTCTCCGCGGTGCAAATAATAAAGAGAGAATTTTCCTACATTGAAGTCAAATACCAGTCTTCTGATAATTGATTTATGGGTCTTTGGGATAGCAGAAAATCAAGGCAATCATATTTTTGGAGTGGGCGATAAGAACTGTGTACGTTTAGCACCAATAAATGAATACGACGTTAGTTGTATATTTTAAGTAATGTACTTAACTACATGAAAAAAATACTTAGTAAAAAAATAAATACTTAAAGCTACAACAAGGAGGTCCAAGCTTTCTGCCAGTACCATCAAAATGACCAGTCGTTTGGCTTTCACAATCACACGACGGTCAGTACATGTGAGAGAAAGATTCCACATTTCCTCCCAAAAATAAATGTTGCATTGTACTTTATGTTAGGTAACAATTTATGATAAACAACCAGGTTGGAGATCCATATTTAGGGCCAGAGCACTGACCTCAGAGCGAGGAATCTATAGTATCTGTGGGCATCAGCACACGAAGTTGGCATTTTCAATGCTGTCTGCCCATTTCACTCTGTTTAACTCTCACTTTTTTGCCCATGCAAAGATGGCGGCCACGTAGTCTGATAGCGAACGCGGCATCTACGTCTTGATATCCATGTCTTCAACTGTGAACTACGTCTTCAACCGTCACATCTGGCCAGAGAAACTGTGTTTGGATGTTATGGCTAACTCCCACTTTTACAATGCAAATACTACATCTTCTCTTCATCAAGCAAGGTAAGTTTCTGCTGCTGCTAACATGCTAACAAGCCTATGGGGACTTCTTGTTTTGGCTTTGCTAAATAGTTTGTCTGCTTCACATGCTTCAGTGGCTGTTTTGGCTTCTGCTGGGTACAACTATCCATCTTGTACAATACAATATTTTCCTTTGTATAAAATTAAGAATTCTTTCTTTGTTTACAGTAAAATTGTTTTCCCATTTTAATGCATTATGCTTTTTTATCTAGGCAGTTTATCATGAACTCAGTCAACATGTTTTACATGAAGCAATTTTTTATTAAGGAAGTCTACAAGCTGCCAAAACGAGATAATAAAGGGTCTAATAGCATTAAGAGAGAGAACATTCCTGACCATTGTGCTTATTGATGGGCTACACTGATTTTGTAGCATTTACTCTCTTTTAATAGCTTGTTCTTATCAGCACATTTTCCATTAAAGCCCCTGTGAGAAGTTTTCAAATGGTTATGTAACCTAAATGAATACTGACGTCTTTGTGACCCACAAAAGGAAAGGAGACCTTCAACAACTGAACAATGTCTCTATTTCAGTTTTATAATGTTATGGAGCCTGGGTTTGTTGAAGGTGGCATTGCTGTTTAGGCTGTCTCCATGTTCACATGGATGGTGAGAGCTGGCATAGAAGGGGGTGGGTCTGGGATGCTGGAGATCATTGTTCAGCCCTCTGGAGGTGTCATAGGACTAACTGGACGAAACGCTGGCGAAGGAAGGTTGCCACTTGACAACCCTGGCAAAGTGCTGGTTTCTTGCTACCCATTAGAGATGGGCGATACCTACAGTATGTTTTTTAATTCGATATGATACCGATACTTTTTGATGTAATTTTATCGATACTGATACCGATACAGATACTTTTGAAGAAAGAATAAAATATTTGGCTTGCAAACTTTCAAAAATTACACATTTCAGGCAGTTAAAAAGGTGTATCAAGGTCATTCAGAAATTCATTTAGGGGGGAAATTCAATTAAATTACAATGTTTAAGCATGTAGAAAATAAAATAAACTATAATCATAGCACAAACTTGTATATAGAATTAAAATATCCACAACATAACCAATTTCTTTTCTCTTTAAAAATTCAGATAGAAGGGTTAGCCATCTATACCCACTAATTTTAAACAAAAATGTAAGAAATACAAGTCATCAAAGATTTTCTTGAAAATATTTATCTTGTTATGTTTCTACAATTTGTTCTTTATACATTTTATAGTATTGGCACATGTTTTCAGTATTTTTTATGTTTTCTTACAATTTTGAAATTTACTGAGGGACCACATTGATTGAGAAAGACAGCCAGGTTCACATCACAGACTATAAAATGACTTCATATGCGAGCAAGTGGAGTTGCTGAAATCTGTTACTCATTAATGATTGGTCCTCAAAGTCACATGGTACGGCAGGATCGACATGTCCGATCGGTCCTTAAAGCCATGTGACACGGACAAGTAGGTAAGGCATGTTTGATTGGTCTCTGATTGGAAAGCCAAAGCAGTCTGGAAGAGAGAGAGGCAGGGAGGCACCCGATGGAGAAGCGGTGGTGAGACGTATTTTATAGTACTTATTTGGTATCGATACTTTCATAAAGGGATCGATACCAAAAGAGTACTTTGTAAATATCGATACACTGATACTTTAGTATCGATACCCCCACCACTGCTACCCATCAGTCTGCACAGTTGACTTGTGGAGGAAATTAGTAATGGATTAGGGTTCTCTTCACTGAGCACTGATCCTTATAGTAGGCCACAAGCATCTGGTGTTTATTCCGAATTTAGTGCCTGTAACTTCTGCCACAGGGTACATATGGACCAATCCTACAGCTGATTTGTGGGCGCAACCATCTTGAGCAGCCGCCATTAATGCGGTGGAACTGCAGTGTCCACTAACACCTGTTGGCTGTGACAGCAGCAGATATGTTTGGAATAAAAACGTTACAGAAGCACATGGGAACTGTAATCGGAGGGCTAAGACTGTAGTTATATTTTACAAATTAAATATATTTTACCCATGTCTCACATCTATTTTAGAAATACAGTAAAGACGTGAATTTAGGTCTTGAGTTCACGCTAGACTCTCATAGCTGACCGACCTCCATAATTCCACTCATATACAACAAACGGACATAGCCAGCATTAAAAGCAATAACAGACACAAACACTGTGATTCAGTATCATGTCAAGACAAAAGCCTCATATTCTAGCCAAATATTCTACACAGAAAACACAAACAAATCGCTGTACCAAACCGCTAACCTGCAGCAGAATAATGTCAGACATTGTGCCTCAAACTCTGCATTTTAAATTAACTTTGTTGCTCACCTAATTGGTGATTTTAATCCTCATAAGCTGATGTATTCAGCTGCAACCGCTGTCAGCTTACGACTTTAAAATCCAGCTATCCTGGTTCTTGGAATAATTGAAGAAAAAAACGTCCCCTGTTGACAGTTTAGTGTTGTCCTCTCCTTGTTTATCCCTCCAGCAGCTGAAGTTATGTCTTCACTGCTGTTAGCCTGCTGCTAGCCCTGATCATGCTAACAAGCTTCATGTAAACAAGTCTGTGCTGTCCTCCACATCCAAAAACATCTGTGCCTTCCTGCGTGACTTAAATCCGTTTTAAGCACTGTCCCATATTTTTGAGAATTTGCCACAGCTAGATTTACCTACATTAAATTTAGTTTCAAAACATTAAAAAAATTCAATTTCAAAGAAAATTAAATTAAGTTTCAAAGCAAATAAATTAAATTTCAAAACATTAAATTCAAATTCAAACCATTCTATTAAAATTCAATATCATTATTCAAATTCAGTTTCTAGTGGCACAAATCTCAGCCCATACCTGACGATCATGGGGGCGTAGACCGACTGGAGCCTCGTCGCAAAAAATTATTTGTCTGAGTAGTCGGCATGTGTGTGGTGTCTACACAATTCATTTACTGCTCCAAATCACATCCTAGCCTCTCAGACCCTGAATCGTAAATATCAAACATGTTTGATATTTACAATTCTAGGTCGTAGTACCGCTGACAGAGTACCCACAACAACCAATGAGAGCGAGCACACTGCTAGCGTCACCAGATGAATCATTCGTACTTTCACCGCTCACAACCATAAACACAACTGTACCTTACTTCCAGCCAGGATTTTGTCCCGAGTCTTTCCCCTGTTTAATGATTGTTGCTGCACCTGTAACACATGCCAGGACAGCCTGCTGTGGAGAGACAGCAAGGCAGTATCGACAGACATCCGTGTTCTGTTTTTGTTTTTTTCTGAAGTCACGTGAAGTCGTATGCAGGTCGGCAGGTGTGTGGTTTCCAGTGATCTGACGGTCTGGCTGAGTCTTCTAGTGTGTGCGTTCAGAGGATTAAAGAGGAAAAATCTTTGGAAATCGTCCTGAAGTCTGTGGTCTCTCACAGTTTTAAAATCATTTCAGATTAAAAATTGTCTAGTGTTTGGCCGGACTAAGTTGTCTTTTTATCAAGCAGCCACATTGACTGTCAGGAAATTTATCAGCAATTTCCTTTTCACAGCTTACTGCCAGACATTTCCTGGTTCCAGCTTCTCAATCTGAAGGTTTGTGTTTTCTGTGAAAATAAACCAAATACCGTTTTGTCAAGGATTGTTGGTTTGGCCAGACAGGCAGTATGCATTTAAGTGCATTCTTGGACTTTTTAATTTTTTCTGATATTTTGCAGACAGACAGGCAGGTTGGATAATTACTTTTTAAAATAAAAATTGTTGTGGCTTGTATCCTTCTGCAACTGTGCAAATATGCAAATATGTGTGGCAAAAAAAACACAAAAGGAGGACCCAAATGCAGGCAAAATAAACTAAATTTAAGCAACAAAAATCCAAGAGAACCTACAACATCAAGACTAGGTTAAAACCTAGTATATGGCTGACTGCAACTATCTGGGATGCCTGTTGAAATGCCTGACTGGCACCTTAAAGTATATACAGTAGCTACATGCTGTCCTCTCTCTGTCTGTATCGCTTAACAAAACTCCCTTTTACACTAACAATAAAACACTAACTGTTAGTGAATGGTTTAGTTTAGTTTTTTTTTTTTTTTTTTTTTTTTTTAAGTTTATTTAGTGTATTTGTGTCAGGGACAATGTACAAAAAATTTACATTAGTCTCAAAAGAGAAAAGATGTATTGTACCAGATTTACCTTGCTAGCTTATTTCCATCTGTAGTCCCTGGGCAGGTAAATATTTCTTATTATTTATTCCAAAAATAAAATAAAAACTGCTGCAGGTTTCATGAACATTTCTAATTCTCACAGAGACAGATGTGTAAGGGTCTTCATATGTGTAAAATTAAGCTCCTGGACTCCTAAGTTACTAATTTATCTGTTAAAGATCCTTATCCATCTGTCTCTGGTTCTCACTGCCTCAATAAACATTACTTAAAGGTAGACTATGCGGTTCTTTTTCCACTAGGTGTCGTAGGAGAGCAAAGCCTTGAAAATGTAAATAAAGAGGAGTTTTTGAAACACCTCCGCCACTTTGAAGCCTCCGCCTTTAGCCACTTTAGCTTCAGTTGACCCTAAACACCGATCATATACAAGTTTATATGTAACGTTCAAGGCAACCTTTACTGCTACTATCTTTTTTCAGCTGCAGTAAACCATTTCACGAGTTCTTCTTATCCTGGCCAGTTATGTTATAGCCTCAATTAAACATGAAAACATCAGCTTCAAACAAGACTTGGGTGATTTGAGATAAACAAAATCTGAGACACTACCTGGTTTGAGTAGAGCTACCTCCGTCTGCAGCCTCCATTTATGAGCAGCAGGCTAACATTAGCACGCCTAGCTTCCATTCATTTTTACCCGACATTTATTTCAGCCGCGCTATCACACTCAGCGTAAATGTCCAACCATTAGAATAGTGCTGTGTCAATAAATCAACACTGGACTGAGACAATGCGCACAATGAATGAAAAGATGTAGCCTACTTAGGCATCCACGAGAAGCAAAGCCAGTTCTGAGTCATGCGAGAGCTTTTTGGCATTGTGTAGGGCTCGCCACCGAGGAAAAGCAAGTCTGACATTAACTCTAGTTTTTCCTCTCGCTTTGTCGGAGGGTTTCCTAGACAAATGTTGAGGCTTTTTAGGTGAAGGGGAAAGAAACATTTACCTGCAGCAGCTCTGCTGCCCCTGGGGGCGCATCTAGGAGGAGGGGGGCGTGTGCCAGAGAAGAAGGTTACCGCCCAAATCCGGTCCGGACAGAGTTATAAACATCCCATATGATACTGTACTCAGAAAAACATTTACATAGCATATGTTTGATTTTTATTACATTTAAGTGTAAAATGTAAGATATTCTACTTTTAAAGCGGGGTACACACATAAGGATTTTCTAAATCTTCAGAGATTTTTAATCTGTTAGAGACCCCACACATAAAGATAAACAAATCAGGCATTGAACAGCTTTGATCGTACTGTGTATGGTGTGCTCCGATAATCTCAGCACAGCACACACATCGTGATTCTGTCACACCACCGATCTAGAATCTTTTCTCCAAGCCAGAAATCTCGCGTGATCACACGTGATCTAACAAAAACGAAGAAGAATAAACATAGCAACAACACAACACGCAACATGGATGAGGACACACAAGAGGAGGGAAAGATGGTGTTCTTGGGTATTGACTATTTTTAACGGAAAAATCCCGAACTAAAAAAACTAACTTTATGATGCTTCAGCAGGTCAGTCATGCTTATTTTTATTTATGCCTGCTTCCTTGTTCCTCAGTCAGCTCGCTTCTTGATTGGCTACATTCCTTTCCACGTCACAATTTCCCCACACTTTCCCCACACACATGAAGATTTTTGGTCGTAAATTTTGAACAAGTTTAATATTTACAATCATCAGCCTGGCCGTTTGTGGAGCCGATTATTGGGACAAATTCATTCTTAACACGTCTCAGACCACAGGATAATCTTATAGGATAATCTTATAAGACATAAGATAATCGGGCATTTGCCGTCGTTGGTCGGGAAGGGGGAAAATCGGAACAAAAACAGCCCGATTATCTTTACGTGTGTACCCTGCTTAAAGTTTCAGGTGATTGCTGCTGCACAGCAGAGGGGGTGTGGTGCAGCAGAGGAGAGTGTGTTAATTGTAGACACCTGTGAGCTGCGTGAGGGGAAGAAGGGAGATATCTGGAGGGACTGTGAAAGAGACCAGAAGGAGTGCAAATACAAAATAAATAAATAAATAAATAAAAAATAGGGTAAAGAAGTGATATATCTGCCAAAAGTTGGAAAAGAGAGCACATAGGAAGTCCAGACTGGGTGAACAACTAGCCTTTTTACTTTGGAGCATTCTAAATATGTGGACCCTGAAGTCCTGGAGCGGTGTGAGATCCTCCGTCTGTGGTGGCACTGAAGTCTTCTGGTGGCCGGACTACCCTCCAGTCTTGGATTGTTAACCTCCTGATCCTGACTCAGACTCTTCTAACCGCAAGTTTACCCCATTACCCTCTCTCTCACACCTATCTTTCACCTTTTCTTTCCCCTACATTCCTTGACACACACAACATTTTGGTTTTGGCTGAAGAGGCTTTGACCATTGAACTTTGGGTTTTGATTTTGTTTGAACTTGAGGATTATTTCATTTGGTTTTGCTTGAACTTGGGGGGGGGGGGCATTTGATTTATGGACTGTTTGCACTTGAGGAATGCTTGATTTATGTATTGGTTAAGTATCGGGAACACAGAAATTATTTTGTTTGTGCTGCGGGGCATTTGAATTCTACTGAACTGTTGGGACATTTGGGGCATTACCTGAGCGAACTGATTTATGTTATAAACTGATGAAATGCATGGAGAAATTTGCCTTCATTGAAAAGTGTTGGGTTATTGTACTGTTAATCATGTCCTTAAAGGATTAATGTGTTCTGTTATCCTGTGTTCTGGTTAAAGGAAAGACAAAAGGAATATAACCGATTTTGGCCTTCATTACTTTTGTAGCGGAATTGTGGTTATTTTTTACTTTAGGCCTTAAATATATTTTCCCCATAATCATATAGTATTGAGGGAATATTTACCAAATATTTTGTCAACGTAGCACACACCCCTGGCTCACGCGGGCGACAAAGAGACACACAGCTAGAGCACACACACACACACAGTGCTGGTCCTCCATGGTCAGAGAGGAGCTTTAAGAGGAGAAAGTTCTGGTGTTTGTCCTCCAGTATTCTGAAACTTTTTCCTCAACAGATGGAAGTCTGAAGTCTACCCTACAGACATGTTAGCGTGTTTATCAGTGTAGGTGTGGGCTCAAGCGTTGTGTTTGTGTGTGTGTCACTCTTATGCAGCATGAAAGCAGGTGAGGATGAGAGGAAAGCAGCTGACGCTGCTGCGTAAAAGACGCATGAACAGTCGAAGAGAAAGGTACGATACGAGAAAGATTGACAGGGAGACAGGAGATCATGATGGAAAATCTTAAAACCGAAGATTGTGCAGGAGTCTCAAATCACGAGTCCTAATCAAGTACAAGAACAGTGGTCCAGGTCGGAGTTAACTGCAGCGGTCCTACAGCAACATCCAAGCTAAAAGCTAGCAGCTAACGCCGGACAATATTGGATAAGCCCACCGCCACGATCAGAAAGCTGTGCCATAACAGACCGGGAGCAGAGCAAGAACATTTTTTTCTGTCACAGAAAGCTTTATGTGTTGCTCTTTGCACTTGTTTGGATGAGACACGTTGTCTAGTTCAGACAAAAGGGCTGCTGAGTCCCAGCTAATGACAGGCCTGCTAGAGTCATTAGCTGAGACACAACTCATTACCTGTCATAGTTCTTAATCCCTTTTCTCCAAAGTGTACAGACGGGCAGACATTTTGAAAGTTATCCTTCCTTCATATAAGTCCACATGACTTTCTTCTAAGTTGCAGAACTGTAACTGAAAGACGTTTATGCGACGACCAGTGAAACACATCCAGCTACCTAGCTAGCACCTATGGTGAACAGAACTGTCGTTTAAAGATAAAAGGTCACCACGGGTCACGCGAGATTACAGAGGCTGAGCCAGAGCATGGCGGAACAGGCTATGAAAACAAGCTGCAGAGCCTCAATGAACCAACCTCTAACATTAAAACTGGTACAAAGACCAGTTTGTGCTGCATTTTTACAGATCCAGGGCTCCGTGGACCCATGCACTCAGACCACTGACGTCAAGATCGGTTAAATGATCCATATCGGATTATCTTTACACCACTAATGTATATTTATTAAAACACTGATGCTTAAGACAAGTCCGAAGAAGAGCATTCTGGCTCGAAACATCACCTGATGGCTAATGAAGGCCTGACACAGGACCTCCTTGGTACCCTATCCTCTGATGTGCATGTTCCACCTTTTTCTAAATTTTTCTAAATTTTTCATTTTTTTCATTTTTCATTTTTCTAAAATACTAATCATGCACCACAGTAATCGCAGAGGGCCATACAATCTCGGTAAGCCTTGCATAGTGAACAAGGTAATGACTGCAGTCATTGCAGTCAAAAACTCGTGCACAAGCAAATTTAGCAGCACACCATGTGCCAGTTTGGTGGCACATGGTGTGCCATTAACCTAGCACAGCAGATGGATATGCCCGTTTCTGTGTTTTTCACTGGCAATCCATCTTGCAAAGCTCCCGTCCCGGTTAGAAAGTGGCAGGACCAATCAGTGACGAGGGGCAGTACTTTCAGGCTGCTAAAGCACCAGTTTTATCAGAACTTTCTTTGTTAAAAGAAGAACAAAAACAGCAGTGAGTTATTTTCTTTCCAGAAATGACAAAAGTCATGTACTGACATGTCTATAGTCGCCATGGTTCATGTTATGCAGTTCTGTATGGAGTTTAGTCCTCGGTAGGGGTGCAGCTTGGTAGCAGCTACGTCCAATGTTTTGTTGCTCTGATCGGCCTGTAAAGATGCGACAGACAGAACGTCATCCAGTCACCCCCAAATTTTTTTCAAAGCTTCTGCCCTTTCTCAATCGCAGTCTATGAGTGGTTTTCCAGATGGATGCGTGAAGGATGTGTCAGGTTAGTGTGCCATAAGAAAAGGCAAACGTCTGAAAAGGTACCACTTTTTGGGGGCAGATCCAGAAACTCAGACATAACGCAGTCACTCTGATTTTATCGTCCTGATAGTCCTGAAAGCAGAGGCCACCCACAACCACTGACCTACAACTCATTAGCTCTAATGGAGTCAGTTTATTGAGCCCCGTCTTGGATGACTGACAAGCATCCTGTGCTGGCACACAATCCAATCTGCAGACCACGAACAATCTACCTCCCTCTGAAAAACATGGCAGTGGCTTCATTCATATGGTAAAAGTCACACAGGCTGCTTTAGTAACCTGATCCATCTACAGGCTGGCTCTCATTCAGAGAGGAAGGGAGGCGCAGGTGACTATCTGAAAGCCACCAATGGGCTTTGAATGACATGC
Source organism: Cheilinus undulatus (assembly GCF_018320785.1). Taxonomy (NCBI): domain Eukaryota; kingdom Metazoa; phylum Chordata; class Actinopteri; order Labriformes; family Labridae; genus Cheilinus; species Cheilinus undulatus. The sequence continues at coordinate 43,679,488 of NC_054867.1, forward strand.
CGCTCATTACACTGCTGTGGTCACAGGTGCACAACTGAAGTTTAGCTTTGCCTTTGTGCTGAGCTCAAGCCTTCCTGCTTCAAAGTTCCTCGACAGCACACAAAAATGTTGAGATCCAAAGCAAAGGCAGAAATGCCATCATCGTTCCACTGAAGATGATAGAAACCTCCTTTTAATATTTTGTTTGTATCACCAGACTGCCTTCAAGTGACATATCAGAAACATATTTTAAACTGAGAAAACATGACAGTTCTTGAAATATAGCTTCAGCCTAAATTCAGAAGTTTAGACATTTCTAAAAAACAAAATCTTGTCATGCTTTAGCTCTGAAGCAGTGATCACCAGCCCTTTGATATTAACAGCAAAAGCTAGATCTGCCAGTACTAAGACAAAATAACTAATATTCACTTTTCAGTTGATACCATTTAATTTGTCCCACATTTAAAGATAATGATTTAGATAAAACTTTCTGCAAATTTTCTGCAAGAATTTCATCAAGTAATAAATACAGCCAAACATTTTGAAAATAATCCACATTTGCAATGACATAATGTAGAGTAACACAAAGCCGATCTCAGGAGATCACACTTTCTTTTTTAATGAACCATCAGTGTTAAGTGTGAAACAGTGTGAAAAAGTAATACATTTTCATCTGTTTTTACTTTTTTGTCATACTATGGCACCATGTCAGACTGTGCAACACAAAGCTTGGCCTGTCTTGGTCAACAGACCGGCAACACTTGAAGAGTGATACTGACCAGTCATCACATGCCGTCATTATGACTGTCTTTGTGACTGTTTAAGATCATGATAGGAGAGCTCTGTGTGATGCTACATAGCTAGAGCTATGCTAGCTTCACTTGGTGTACACAGAAAATCCTTGGAGGGAAAATTTAATTGTATAATGTCACTCTGATAGATGACAATACAAAGATAGGGAGCAAATGTCCTGTTGGTGGGCGTCTGGATACACAACTTTGACATCAAGTCAGGGTGCCAAACTAGACAGAAGATGCAACATAAATTCTGAACACCAGTCTTAGTATCAAAGGTTTTGGGGCATCTTAGATGCATCATTGACCACACTACTAAGGCTGGCCACACTCTAGACAGTTATTCAATCTGAAATTATTTTAAAACCATAAGAGACCACAGATTAAAGGACAATTTCCAAAGATTTTTCATCTTTAATCTTCTGAACGCACACACTATACGAGTCAGCCAGACTGTCAGATCACTGGAAACCACACACCTGCCGACCTGCCAATGACCTTGTGTGATCACGTGACTTCAGAAAAAACAAAACAAAACACAAATGTCTGTCGATACTGTCTTGCTGTCTCTCCACAACAGGCTGCCCTGGCAGACATTACAGGTGCAGCAAAAATCATAAAACATGATTCCATCCCCCGGGATGAAATCATGGCTGAAATTAATGTACAGTTGTGTTTATGGTTGTGAGCGGTGAAAGTATGTATGATCCGGCTGTGATGCTGCCCCGTCTGCTCTCCATGGTTGTTGTGGGTAATCCGTCAGTGGTAACCTGACATCCCAGATGGATTTGTTTCACACATGCATCTGGGAAAGCTTCAGTAGGAAACATTTGAGAAAAGGCAGAGGATTAGAAAAAAACTCAGTGTGATTGGATGAACGTGGGCCAATAAGAGCAACAAAACACGTGACGTAGCTGCTATCAGGCTGCACAGCTACTGAGGAATAACGTGAAACATGGTGACTATAGACATGTAAGTACTCGACTTTTGTCGTTTTTGAAAAGAAAACAACTCACTGTTGTTCTTTGTTCTTCTTTTAACGAAGAAATGTGTTCAAGTACTGATAAAACTGGTGCTTTAGCAGCATCCACGCTAATGTCTTCCTCCATAACTGCACCAGCTCTTGCTGCTGCTTGTTTATGTGATGACTCTGCTGCGCCTGAAAGTACTGCCCCTTGTTGCTGATTGGTCCTGTCACTTTCTGACCGGGCCCAAATGGTTCAGATGGGAGCTTTGTGAGATGGATTCGCCAGTGAGAACCACGAAAATGGGCATATCCGTCTGCTTTGCAAGGTTACGTCAGCGGCACTATGACCAAACATGTTTGTTATTTACGATTCAGGGTCTGAGAGGCTAAGACGTGATTTGGAGCAGTAAATGAATCGTGTTGACACCACACACATGCAGACTACTCAGACAAATGATTGTTTACGACGAGACTCCAGTCGGTATATGCCCCCACGATCGTCGGGGGAGTCAAATCTTGGCTAAAATTGGGCTTAATATCCTGTAGTGTGTGGCTGGCCTTAGACCTAGAGCAAATTGGCAGTTTAAGATCTGTCTGAAATGTCTTAAACTACCAGCAGATGGCAATCTACAGGTTGGTGACACCTGCTCCTACAACCTGGCGTCCACATATGTGGAAATCACATTTTTGGTTGTCTGCACTATAATACTTAATTCTGTGTAACTGGAACCTGATGTACACAAATATGGCCACTTACACTGCCATCTGGTGGTGTCAGAAGAGAAAAACACCTCACAGAGTAATTTCAAGATGGCAGCAAACACATCAGTAAAGTCAGGTGGCCACTCCCGACCAAAACGTCAAGGAGGTAAGAAATCTAATAAAATTTAATCATCAGTTCTTATTGAGTTATGCATAATACTGTTATATGTTTGATATGGCATGCAAATTTGACAAAGGTTTCTAACAGTAAAAAGCCACTACGCCTCTAAACTTGAGGTCCACTTTTGTGGACAGCAGGACTTAGCTTTGTTGAAAATGTAAATATGTTAGCTAAACGTTAGCAAAAGATTTAAGTGTTAAAATGTAGTTTGGGAAGATTTAGTTAGAAAACAGTTGTTTACAACAATATAAATTGAAATTGCATGTATGGTAAATAACTTTACATTGATTTTTATTTAACTTTTCTCATGATATCATTTGCAGAGTGTATTTCTCTGTGAAAGGCATTGGAAATGATACTGGGGACAATTTCTGGGGACAACTCAGAGGTAGAGGAGTTGTCTGACATTGATGAGCCCATCGAAGATGCTGATTACCATCCTCCACAACAGGAGCCAAGCAGCAGAGAGGAGGAGAGTACTGGGGATGAGGACCCCATTCCACAGCCCACTGAGGTCAGCTGGGGACGTAAGCATTTCTGTCATGAAACTGATGGTAGACCAGTGATTATGTATAGTTAAGCATGTTCCACCTAATTATCACAGTAACATTGGAAATGTAACATGCACTTATACCAAAGCCCAAGATGCACTGTGTTATGCCATTGTTGTGAGAGGTTAATTTACAACACCCATCTTCAGGTTATCGTTCAGACCGAAGCATTGCCATTTTACGCACTTCAAGACATCAGACTCAGCAGGTTGAGTCTGAAAGCTCAAATGATGACCCTGAAGAGCCAACACTAGGACAAAGCCTTCAAGGACAACCCAGCAAGCAAGGTACTTGTGTCCAATGTATGGGTGCATGTGTAAACTTGCTTTGCAATAAAGAGTATTGTAATTCTTGGAAAAGCCTTTTCCTAAAGCTACTGACTTAATTGCAACAGATGATTGTAGTAAAATTGTTAAAACAGTTTTCCAACCTGATGCCAAGAACTTAGATTCTGGATTTAGAAGTTCTAATTCTGATTCTGATTCTGCAGGACATGAAGTGCACTGAAGGGCTACTCAGTTGACACCAAACCTAGCCCAGTTTGAGCCTGAGGAGGAAACTGAGCAGGACAGGGAAGGCTGGACGCCACTGGACTACATGAACCAGTATATTGACAAAGCTATGATGAAACCTATTGTATACTGCTCCAATGCCATGGCACTGGCTAGGGTACCCACTCAACACATCAGTTGATGAGATGTATCATTTCTTTGGTGCCTCAATTTTGATGTCAATTGAGGCACCAAAGAAAGCAATATTAAGTCTGGAAATAAAAGAGACTTGCACTTTATTACACAATGGTGTCTTGATCATGTTCTGAGGAATCTCAGACCGAGTGTCCACATATGTGGACATCTTTTTTTCAAAAATAGCTTAATGTTCAAAGGTAATATCTGGTTATTACATTTATTGGTTCCTCCTAGCCCCAAATAGCTAGAAGAAATCTAAAATACAATCCAAACCAAAGCCCGGGTCTTAGGAGGTTAAAGTGTTACTAGATGAAATGTAATGCGTTGAAATTCAAAGATTAAGACTATTAATTCATTCCATTTATGTGAAATGTGTTTGCACTGGATGATGCTGAAACCATGTATCTTTAAATAGTGATTTTTTTGTACAATTTTAATCTATTATAACATGTACAATTAAGAAATTCATATATTTAATTTATTTTTAATATTTTTAAGGTCACTACTGTCTGCTTGAAGATTAAACTGTATAAGGATAATAATGAATTCAAGTTAAATTTAACCCCAATTTCAGTCTTCCTTGAGCTATCCTTTTTATTTAAAAAAAATGACCCTCCTTTCTTCAAGCTTGACTTTAAATGTTATTATCAAAAACTTTGGATCTCAACTGATAAGGCAAAAGTCCATGTTGTAGCAAGATGCTGTCTCATGAAAACCTGACGCCATTAACACTGAAGTGGTATTCAGATACAAATCCCCCTGCTTCTTAAGGCCCACCTGTTGACTACTCGTAAGGACAAGGGTGTCCAAACATTTTTGACTGAGGGCCACATCCAGAAAAATAAAAACGAAGACTGGACCACTTTGGAACACCTCACTTTTAGTGTGTTTAAGTTAGTAAAATGGATCTAATGTACTTTACAGGAGTGTTGGTGCTTGAAGATGATTAGCACAATATTCTTCATAAACCAAAGCAGAACAAATAATGCAATTCAATTCTGGTTGTCAATATGTCTACCATTTACACTACCATCTCAGTTTAGACATCACAAAAAGACCGCCAATAAATTTGTTTTGTTAAAATTTTTGTTTACAGAATTAGCACAGCACCACTGCCTAGAGTTGAAACGGAGAAGTACAATACAGTCAAGCTCAAGTTTCATGCTCTGATGTGGACCATATTTCATTTTAATTCTAGAATTTGCTGCAGGCCAATAAAAATGAACCACAGGCTTTCAGGCCATAGTTTGAACGCCCCTTCTCTCAAGGATGGCTGTTTACTTTTGTGATGTTTTTAGTCAAAGATCCAAATTGCAGTTTTCTTGTTTAATAATGGTCCAAAATTCTGTTCCCTGTTGTTAGAAGTAGTGATTGGTCCAGATGCTACAAATGATGTTTGTTTTTTAGTCATAGTTTGAATGTAAAAAGACAGTTTAAACTGTAAAGATTGGCGTTGTTTTTTCATAGATTACAAATATTCCTGGGAAAATCTTTTTTGCCTGTAACCTTACATAACCTGACAGTACCTTCTAAGAAAGTAAGCCTGTAAAGCATTTCAGTCGCTCCAGTTGTTACAGCTGTCCATGTTCTGCTTCTTGAGCTGCTCACATCTTAATTGATCAATGGGAACGTTAATTACCCGTGCAGGCAGCGCTGCAGGGATGATTTCATAGATGTACATCAGGGCTGAACAACAGGGTTACTGAAAAATCTGGCATTCCAGTATCTTTCCTTTGTTCAGTATGTTTTGCAATATTACAAAATAGAGAAAAATATCCCATATAAACGTAGTGAGTTTATGTAGGTTAAAATAAAATTAAACTCTATGTCAGAGTTGATGTAGGCCTCCATAAAATTTAAATTTCAATAATAAAATCAAATCTGATTTCATTTCTAGTCTGCACAATATGATAAAAAAAAGATAGTTTAGTCTAGTTTATTCATTGCACATTATAAAACAGATAAGAACAAATATAAAATAATGAAAGAAAGCATCACACAGTGGAGGTTTGGAGGTTAGAAGCCAAAAAGGCTTGTCGAAATGCTTTCCCCTGATATAACAAGAGTTACTCTGGGCAGCAATGCAGGTTAACTAAAAAAAAGAGCCATAACAAGGACATTTACAACTACATTACAACACTGCGATTGCAATTATCATTACGATATGATACATAGTATATGGTATCATGAGTCTGCTTGCATTGTTGTCAATGAAAATGCAGACAATAAGTGATCATTTTGAAGCATGTATTTCTCACTGGAAAAACACAATTACTAAGAAGCATTGAAAAATACAACACCTGAAGGTTTTTTGTTAAATGAAGGTTCTTGTACAAAGTGCAGCAGTGACACTACTGTAAACCTAAAGGTCTTTCTGTAGGCATTTTTGTAAACTTCTCAAGTACAACTTGATACAGTAAATGCAGCCTTTTATGCAATTATGTAATTGCACAGCCTAAAATTGTGATTTGATAAATTATGCAGCACTAACAATAATAATGTTTTGTATTTTAATAATGCACTTCATCCAATGAGAGCATAGCCATCACATGCTCTGCATTCAATAAGTAAAATGAACATATGCTGACCATAGAAGAGAAGAAACAAGTGCATACATACATATTTTAATAATAGTGATAAATTCAGACTTCTGCCATGTTTTTATGCAGAATATTGCAGTGCTTATGTTGCAATACTTTATCATTTCATGCCTAATATGCATAGATGAACAGACAAAGCTTATCTCTAACTTGAAAATTGTGTCCAGTCAAAGTTAAACTAGGCATAATTTTGTTGCTATAGCAACAGTAGAAATGTTTTCTTTCCTGAGGCTATTTTTTAGAAGCACCACAGAAAGTAGGTAGAAGGAAAAAGTGTTAAAATTATTTGATAACCACAGGAACTTCAAAAATGTAAGACACAGCTTATGCACAGCTATAGTCTGCTTTACCATGAAACAGAGGAAGACTTTAATACAGCCACCAACGACTGTTCCTCATTACTGAAATACTTCCTGACTGAAGTCCAACACAAAAAGGTGAATAACAGTTCAGCTCTCATTCATACTCCCATTGGAGGAACGCTGTTCTCTCAGAACTCAGATCTTGCATCAGGCAGCCTTTGTTCAAATCTGAGTCTGTTTGACAAAGATCTGCGCGCACCCACACACACCGACACACACCAACACGAACCAGCCCACAGCACAGCAGCAGGTGATGGCTGGTAATGAGCTAAAGACACTGAAACACAATAGGAGGAAAATGTGTGGAAAATAAAACATAAAGAGGCTTGTCCTTCACCAAAACAAAGATGTTCTTATATAACCTTCTTTCATAAAATAATTCTGATACCTTGAGTGATGGCTGATATCAGTGCAGCCTCTGATAGTTGAGAAAATTGAAGAGATATAAAATATTGAAGAAAACATTGAAATTGAGAAGAAAATTTTACTGCCTATCAGCTATACAATGCTGATGTATGATGCTTCCCAGTCACACTTAAACTGGAACATGTTGATTTGTTTGCAGACTGATTGATTCTGGTTTAGTGGTTTCTGATCAGTGTACTGGTTGGCATACTCGTCTATCCTTATATCCTCCTGATTACAAGTATTAGAGGTCATTACTTACACAGGTAAAGGTATTAGAGCAACTTTGCATTGAAACATGTTTTCATTGAGTCGATAATAAACATAATTTTTGCCCATCCATTCTCAACCAAAACTGGTAAAATAAAGCAGATTGTTCTGTGGCATACTGTCTAACAACACGCCAGTCTAAAAGCCCCTCTGGTTTATTTCTGGTAAGATTACGATGCATGGCCATCATGCTTAAGATGTACAGTCAGTAGTTCCTGTAGAAGTACGGTGACATTAAACTTCAGGAGCCTTCAGTTCCTCACACAGAGCCTGGTGTTCAATGTTTCCCATGCAAATCTAATAATAATTTTACTTCTTTTTCTCACGTTGCATAACCTGACTTAATTCTTACCAAGGACCATGATCTTTTCTTCCAAACACAATGAAATACTTTTGCTGCTGCAAACAAACCAAACAGTTTCACAATGTTAATGTTGTATTTGTTTTACATCCAAAGCCATTAAAATGCAGATTGTTCTCAGTAGGCTTCTTTTTTAATCTAAATATTTATGTGGCCTATTTACTTCTGCTGACTTGACTGTGGAGCTCTCTGCTCTTTCAAAACTGATGCCAGTAATTTTCAACAACTGGGCCACTGACCAAGCCTGTTGTATTTTAGGACTTCAGGCTGAGAATTTCTTCTGCAACAGTATCGCTTAGTATGCTTATATACACAGTAAAACTGAGCCATGGTTATAGCTTGATCAGGCCGTTTAATTGGACTACCAGTGTCCAAGCAGCAGGGGGGAATGGATTTGTTGATGGTAGTATGAAGTATATTTACCCAGGTAGTAGTGGGCCTTCTTCCACTTTTATAACAAACAAGTTAGCAAGCCACAGACTTGTTGTCTGCCAAATGGTGAAAACAAAAGCAATCTGTACACAAGAGTATTAATTTAGCACTGTCATACTGTTACGACCATCTCGTTGTGGGTAAAGGAAGTAACATAAAACCAGATGTAGTTGGTAAATTAAAGGTATTTATTACAAAAGTAAAATTGTGCTTAACAAAAGTGAGGCAAAATCAAAGGAACGACGAGTGCTGTTCAACTAAGAACCAAATAAAACAGCGCCTAACTAGTGTTTTAAAACTAACTAATTGGTGATACAAACTGAACATAACTCCTAACTAACTACACTAACCAACCAAATCTAATAACAAAAGAACAGCACCCATAAACCTAATGTGACTAAACAAATTACAAAACCTACATGTGAGCTGGTCGTAACACATACTATGTAACTAGTCTTTTTTGTTGCCTAAGCATGGGCAGGACTGAGCTGGACAGAGGATTATAAGACGTAACATGCAAACAGTGTATACTGGTCTGCCTAAAAAAATTACAATATCATGAAAAAATTAATTTTTTCCCCTGTAATTTATTCAAGAAGTGAAACTTCCATATCGTTAGCCTCACCACCAAACTTTCAGGGAATGTTGGGATAGTGACAGGAAGGAATCGATTAGTTTTTGGTCATGATCCGCGCACCCGTTCGTTTTTTCTCTGACTTTGAAATTTTGAACACCATAGTAATCAATGGGAGCATCAGTTCGTCGGTGGCGCTGTTTAGGCGTGGGTCTGCCGCCTCAGACGGCCATTCTAGTTTATATTGTAACAGTAAGTCGACCAGATGTGTGAACAAGTTTCTTCAAAAAGAAAAGCCACAACAAGGACTACATAACAAATAAAAGTGACTTAATAGATGAAAAGATAACAATTATTAGATGACTTAGGCATATAGTCCTCAGTCCACTCCTTGTGAAGTTCCACTAAGTTCTTGAATCTGCTTTGTTTGACAGTCCTCTGAAGGCTGAGCTCATTCCTGTTTCTTGCACACTTTTTTTTTTTTTTTTTTTTACCACACTTTTCTCTTTCAGTCAACTTTCCATTAAACTGCTTTTATACAGCACTCTGAGAACAGCCTGCCTTTTCAGCAGTGACCTCCTGTGGCTTACCCTGCTTGTGAAGGGTGTCAGTGACTGTCTTCTGGATGTCTGTCAGGTCAGCAGTCTTCCCCATGATTGCGGTTCCGTGTAATGAAGCAGAATGAGAGAATGACGGCTCAGCAAAACTTGGACTTTTCCACAATATTCTAATATTTTGAGAGGGGATTTTAGATTTTTGTGAGCTGTTATCATCAGGAGAACTTTGAACTTTTTGAGATGCAAGTGTACATGCTGGAGTAAGTTGATCTCTGACAGCTTTACCTCTGTGTTCTTCTGACTCAGAGAGGTTTGACTTTGGTTGGACTAACAGGCTTTCAAACATTTTAAAGGACAGTTTTATTTGAAATAAAACAATAAATCAGCTTTGTAATTGTACTGACTAGACTGCAGCTCAGGTTTAGGATGTGGTCAATAAATGTCAGTCATGGTCAGTTTTCAAACTAATATCCTTCTCATCATATTGATGAAATATCAAAGATATCGCTTTCATTCCAGGATGTTAGCCTGTGTAAGAGTGAGTTTGATTTTATGTTTATTTTCTTCTGACAGAATGAATAACTACTTCATTACTGAGATGTCAGTATGAAGTATTTTAAAGCCAATATTTTAACACTACTATGGAAACAACCAAATACCACAATAACATGATGTAACTGGATAAATCTGTTGTAATTCAACATACTTTTTAACCACAGTCACATGTGTTAATAGCTTGCACATGGTTATCATGGCATGATGCAATGAAAAGTGAACATTAAACATTACAATGTTCAAGGCCTTACATGCAGCACATTTATGATTACATTTAAGCGTTGCTTCAAACTGCCTCAACTTGTCAAAGAGTCACATAGAGAGGAAATGTCTTGTTTTGTCTTTTGGCAACTAGTCAAAGGAAACTCGTTAAAGGGGATAATTGCACAGAATTTCCCATTTTTCTCTCACTGCTATCCTGCTAAATCTAGTTGAGGTAATTTTCTGTTTGACCGTTATCAGACAGCTAAGTGGGACCCTGTTTTCTAACAAAATAGGACCTTTGCTTTTGAAATGGGGTATCTGCTGGCAGTTGGTCGTGATTCGAGGCAGATGTGTGAAAGTTTACTTGGCGCACGGCAGGTCCAAACTCAGTGAAACCAAAGATCAGGGATCACCACTCTGTCTGAGCTTGAAGATTAGACTTTAAAAGCTTTTAGTGATGCAGATATATCACAATGAAGAAAGAATTTGATTGCAACATCTGGATGGCAATTGCAGCCTTTGTTTCCTGCAACAGGGTCCACAATCTGTAGAAATTATATCTGAGTTTTTATGTTTACAAGCCAAACATTTCCCAATAGAGGACTTAAAATACTTCCTGTTGACGGCTAGGATTATAGATGCTTCTCCAGACGCACGCTACAAAATCTCCTGAACTGCAAGACCGCGAAGATAAGTGAAAACAGCAAGAGAAAGAATGTGTCATAAAGAGCTCAACATCTTTCTTTACGTTTCTCGAGCTCGAAGACACAAAACACAATCACTGACTGTGACAGAAACAACCACGCGAGGATGGTAAACGCAGATTTAACAAGGACAGTTTCATTACTCACTGATGCCTGTGTTTGGTCTCAATGCACTGAAGAAACACAGCTGACCCCAGTCTCCATACAACACTGTAACCAAACACAACACAGAAACAGGCCCCACTTGGGTCCGCCAAATTACTTAAATACACTCTTACAACACTGACTTGAGGGGTTCAGCGTGTGTGATGTTCTCTGTTTTCATCATCTGGTGGCACATGCTCAAAGCGGAACACAGCGGAAGTTTAGTTTGTGATCAAACCTTGGCAGAGCTCCGTCTCCTGAGATGAACTCTATATAATCATTCAGGTCTACATGTGAATCGGATTTGGCACACTTAAAGCTGCGCTCCAAAGCAGCCTCTGTGAACTGTAGCTGTGTCAAACTCTCCTGATGATAATGGTGTGTGTTTTAAAAGATTACAGCCAGTTCAATAATTGGAGGACGTTCAGCAGCAGATTCCAGATCAGATATGGTTTTCAACACTTGGACAGAGTAGCTGCTTTGATTTCTCTTAAGAAAATTATTTGGCCAGACGTTTTTTTATATCCTCTGGTGTTCAGACTAGACCTGTGATGACACTTTCACTGTCAGGTAAAAAGTCATGCAGGTCCTTAAGAAATAACTGCCAGACACGCCTTTGACATTTCAGGAATTCTGTTGGAAAACATTTCAGCCCGTTCAGTCAAATGTTGTGCTTTGCACTTGTCATTTAGGGTCCCCATGAGTCCTGGAAAACCTTGAAAGCAGTTGACAATTTTCCGGTCATAAAAAACACATGGAAAATGACGTATAAAATAAAATGCACCTGACAGTCTTGTGCTCTCCTGGAAAATTATTTAAACATCTGCCTGATTTCATATCAGAGTTTCGTAAAACACTTAAAATGATCATCTAAAAGGGCCAGAATATGTCAAGAATCATATCAAATAGTGATGGTAGTTCATGGACAATATAGTTTTAAGGATAAGCTACATACTGTAAAATCTCCATGTGTCATCACACAGTGGCATACGGGGTCTAGGTGACATAAAAACTGTAGTAGGTATATGCTGGATTTTGCCAACATCCATTTCGCCAAACTTTACATTTTTCAATATGAAGGAAAAAGCGGGTCCACTTTTTTATTTTAGTGTTGTTTGTCTTAAAAACAAGACAAACAACTTGGGGCCGACCAATTATTGAGACCAATATTTGTTTTTTTGGCAGATTATCGGTACTGGGATTTTATTTTAACAGTAATCAATAAATTAATTCATCATAAAAAGCGCTACTTTTGCTCCACTGCAAGGTGTGCCTTTCTCTATTTCCACTCTCCACAGTCTCACCAAATGTCCTGCATACAACACAGTCGGCTTGGCTAGATGTTTCATGAGTGCAAGCCAACCAACACTTAGCCTGGGGGTCACTGACACAGAGGGCATGTGGAACCACTTCCTGTTTTCCTGCTTCTATTGTATGTTGCTCTGTGCTGTTTTTCTCATGCTGATAGAGCTTGGGTTAAAATGTTTTATATTTCTGAATTCTTTTGATAATGAAATTTCACTTTTGCCACATTAAGTACATTGTACATCATAATAAATCTGTGTTGTTCCAAATATCAGTTATCAGTCTTATGGACTATTAATAATCAGTATCAGCTTGGAGAAAACAATATTAGCCAGCCTCTACAAACAACAGTGGATTTTACAGTTACTTAGCTGTGAAACTGACTAAAAATGTTGTAAGGCGTCTGTATCCCTATTCAGCTAAACGCCCTTTAAAATAGCCTTTAACCAGCTAGTCTAAAGAGGATAGAATAGTTGGAAAACAGTCATATTCATCACAGGGTCGTTGTGTCAATTAGTATGATGTGAGCCTAATATACTCTGTGGAGCATGGCTAACATTAGCAGCTAGCTCCGCCAGCCTTTATTCCTCTTTGCAGATTACGTTGTGTTTTGATATGTGGCCTCTTTTCATTTTGGTTGAGAAGTCTAATGTAAGTTCAACCCTCAACAGCCTACATACCACTTTATTTCAGTTTTCTACTTAAAAAAAGATAAATTTCCACTATCCTCTAATGGGAGGTGTGTGTAAACTGGAAATTTAAAATTGCACTGAACCAAAGGTAGCAGACCTTTTCCTTGTAACATATCAGAAATTACAAACATAAAGATTTCCTTTTTCCCAGAGGAACAGCTGATATTCTGAATCTTGCTGTCACGTGCTGCATGTCACAGTTTCACCTTTTTGTTCCTGCTATTTCACAGAATTAACTATGTAAATTATCATCGATTATCAATTATCTGACATTTATAAATAGATTCAGAATCTTCCACCTCCACATCACGATGCATCTAGAATCGATTTTTTTCTCCAACTCTACTAGACACTAACTACGAGCTTCTCACATTTACGTGGTACAGTGCCGGGCAGTGGCCATTAACTGAAGCTACATTGGCTTAGAGTGGCAGGAGGTTCGTTACAGTGTAAAAGAGCATTAGACTGGAATTTCAAGCCCGTATTTAAAAAAATAATGATAGGTAATTAGTTTCACCCAGTTTTAAATCTTTCACCAGCTAATTTGACCTGTGGATTTCACTGTTTAACCACGTGCATCCTTAATTCAGACCTTAAACTTAAGTTTCAGCGCTTTTTAAAGTTTTAGGAGTGGTTATGAAAAAACAGCTGTGGTAGGTCTGTTGTTTCTGTTTAAAATCAGACAAACGTAATAAACTCTTAGTAAACTTAGGACACTGGGAATGCAAGCAGGGCACAAATGGGATGGACATGACACCTGAGGTTTGCAAGAAGTGCTACATAAAAATAAAATACTGCAGAAATACGACAAACATGAGGGCAAGACTAATACTAAATCAGCTAAACAGCAGCAAAATGGTATAGATTGCGATACATAGTACTGCAATACTCACTATATTGCAAAATGTTTAAAATCGCAATAATATCGAATCGTGACCCAAGTATCATGATAATATCATATCCTGGGGCCACTAGTGATTCCCACCCCATCTTTTAACACAGTCCGCTGAGGTCTAAAGTAAACATCTGCTGGGCTCTGACTGAACTATAACACAGGTCAAGCACCAGAGGAGGTTATAAACCAGCTCTAGAGAGATTTTCTCAGAACATTCAGTTTTGGTCTGGCTCATTAAATGGTCAAGGCTTTGTCTCACCCAGCCCTCTCTCCTATGGGTGTGAAGCTGTGTTGTTCCATGTCTGTGGGTGAAGATATAGGTGAGGGCAGGTGTTTTTATAATGACTCATTGTGATGTCACAGTAGGCGCTGACTCTGAACACATTGTTAGACTTTTCAGACTCTGGCAAACCATGAACAAAGGAATGGGTTGGCTTATTAAACATTTTAGAGTAGATGCTACAGATTCCCAAATATAAGTGCAAACATACAAAAAAAGTTTTTTTTTCATGATAGATCCCCTTTAATGATCAGCATTTTAAAACCTGTATCTGAACAGTTCATCAGCTAACACCCAGAGGAATATAAGAGGCCCAGAGGCCAATTATATGTAAAACAGTGCATTTATTGGCATATGGGCATGATGCAGTCCCATCATACCAGTTGAAATGTCTCTGAAATGTAAAGTTCTGGAAAATTATTTTTCAAGAGAGGACCCTGTCTTTAATGCTGTACATGTCTGTCGTGAAGGGCGCCAGTCCAATCAGCTTCAGATTACATTTTTTGTTTTTTCTTTCAGTCTGAAAATATGACCCACACCATATTAAATTGTGGTCAGTTGTGTTTGCAGTGACTTCTTTTTACCCAGCGTCCATAATGCAGTTTTTTTAAACAAATGAAAACCAGGACACAGAGGGGCAAAAGAGGCCTTTAGTGGGTTTTTGTGAAAATAACATTTGTGAAAGAACTTCATCTTAATTTCAGAAGCTTGATTCCTCTGGTTGTTTGTCCATTTGTCTTTTAATTCCTCCCTTTACAGCCTTTTTCACACATGCACTACAGAAAATTCCAAGAACATTTTACAACAGGGAAGGTTTACAGCTGCTCCTGAAATGTTCCTGGCTTGGTCACATGAACCTCAAAGTGAGACTTTCCCAGCAGGACTGAGGGGGTGTCTCTTAGAGAAATGCCTCACTAGAGCCCTTCCTACACAGCATTATTGACCCAAATACTTTAAATTTAAGTAGTGCTCTATGCACTATTTAATAGGGTTGTTCCAATTCTGATACCAGTATCAGAAATCCATCCGATACTGTTTAAAATGCAGGTATTAGTATCTGCGAGTACACAAGTTTTTGCACCAATCCAATACTGTCTGGTTTAGTTTTAGATTTTGCCTCGTTGTTGTAACAGATTGTGTTATGTGTTCCATGAGTTATGAATGGTTTGTTTCTTATTAAAAAAAAAGACAGTAGGAAGTCTTACAAAAATAATGGTTCACATGTCAACCAAAGAAGTTACATTTTCAATGCATACTTTAAAAACAGGATTTTCTATTATTATTAGAGGAAAATAAAAATTAGACTCCAGTGTTCTACCCACACATATTGGGCTGAAATAATTTATATATGCACAAATAGGGACTGAGAACATACTTTAATAGAGAAATACAAGAGTGAAGGTGATGCTAACATGGGGCGCCTAAAAAGGTGGGGGTTCGATGCCTTGCTTAAGGGCACCTTGGCAGCCCTCAGTAAGTATTATGGCACCTCTCCAGCTACCAGACAAATTTCCATAACAAGACTTGAACCAGTGGTACACCAGTTCCAGACCCAAGTCCCCATGGACTAGGCAGCTGCCAAGCCTTTAATAGAGCTTATGGCTTCAGATAATTTTATGAGGTTTTATAAAACAACAGATGAAACTTCCAGAACATAATGCTGGTGACCATCGAGATTATGCAAGAATTGTCTTACAACATCATAAATCAAAGTCCGAGGCTTAGTCTGAAGATTGGTCCACAAACCAACATTTGTCATTTGGCCAGTGTCTCCAATTTCTGTATGTGACATCTCATGACAATCTGGTGGAAGTAACCAAATATCTGCTGTAATTGTTGGACTGAATAAGTGATAGTGGTCAGTGCATCCATCCTTTACTTGTGATATAATATGTCAACAATATCTGGGAATTTGATCAAATATTGTTAATGTTTATTTTCCTGTAAGCAAAGCGTTATATAATTGGCATATGATCAGTGTATGATCACCACGTTCTTGTCTGCATTTTCAAGACTGCTCATCGGGCCATAACACGATCTGCAGAGAAACAAAGCTAGTGAAAAACACATGCATAGATTTAAAATGCAACTTGATTGGTTGGACAAGACATACAGCCTTGAGGTGGCAATTTAAGTTTGGATATGCTTTTGACTTTAGCAAGTGTTTCCCCCTTTTTATCCAAAACCTAATCCCCTGTGAGTGCCTGTAACAATAAAACAGTCTAAAGTCAGTCTAAACTTTCTCTATGTTTTGTCACCTTGTGGAAAATCAGACTGTTTCCTCTTTTGGCTGATGTTTTGATCCATGCTTTGACACTTTGTGGCAAACTCTATCCAAATTGATTATTTTACAGGCTTGGTTCACGAAGCATATGATTATATCATCATTTTACGACCAAGCAAACAGCGCCTCACAGACCCTCCAACATCTTCTGCAGCTCTTTTTCCACTGCAGCTATTGTTTATGTCGCTGAAATTTTGCTCATTATGGTTACACCTTCTCCAAATAAATTCACCCCTGCTGTTATATGACGGGCCATAGAAGTGTTGTTGTGTACGTAAAAATGCATACGTGGTGACTTCTGTTCCAAGAAAAAAATCTGGCTGTTTGTATCCTGTCACTTTTAGCGGTTGTCTGGGCGGTTGTAGCCTTATTTGTGTTTACAGCCTCTAATCTCAAGAAGTTTCCTTTCAACAATTAGTTTGTCCTCTAAAATTCTGCTGACTCAGGCTAATTAGTAGCTTGAAGAAGTTGGGTTGGATTACAAATTAGGATGTTGGACAAGGCAGTTGTTTAGGCTTAAAAAGCATATTTAGATGAGAAGTTGTCCATATAATACAGTACTGTGAAAAAGTTTTCCCCTTCTTGATTACTCAGATATTTTGCACATTTGTCCCACTTAAATGTTTCAAACATCAAACAAATTTTCCTGTTAGACAAAGATGATTTGAGTAAATACAACATGTAGTTTATAAATGATTATTTCATTTATTAACGGAAATAAACTTCAAAACCTACCTGACCATATGCCCCCAAATCATATATTAACTTAGAAAAAACACCTTTTTTTGGGAAGCTGAGTTTAAGTTCACTAGCACACCAAGGGCTGATACTA
Organism: Cheilinus undulatus; assembly: GCF_018320785.1. Classification (NCBI taxonomy): domain Eukaryota; kingdom Metazoa; phylum Chordata; class Actinopteri; order Labriformes; family Labridae; genus Cheilinus; species Cheilinus undulatus. The sequence goes on from NC_054867.1 coordinate 43,696,807, forward strand.
CCAGACCTACTAAATTAAGAAATCCCTTAAATAGAATCTAGGCAAAAAAATCTCAAAAAGCAACACATCATGCCAGGATCTAAAGAAATTCAAGAACAGATGAGAAATAAAGTCATTGACATCTGTCAGTCTGGAGAAGGTTTCATTGCAATTTCTAAGACTGTAGTGAACCATAGTGAGAGTCATCATCCACAAATGGAGAAAACTTGGAACAGTGGTGAACCCATGCAGAAGTGGCCTGCCAACTAAAATTACTCTAAGAGCGCATCAACGACTCATCCAGGAGGTCACAAAAGAACCCAGAACAACACCTAAAGACCTGCAGGTCTCCACTGACTCAGTTAAGGTCAGTGTTCATGATTTAACAATAAGAAAGATACTGGGCAAAAATGTCCTCCACAGGAGAGTTCCAAGGCCAAAAACCACTGCTGACCAAAATGAGCACAAAGGCTCGTCTCACATTTGCCAAAGAACATTTTGATGATCCCCAAGAATTTTAAGAAAATATTGTGTGGAGTGACAAGACAACGGTTGAATTTTTTTGGAAGGTGTGCATCCAGTTACATCTGGCATAAAACTAACAGACCTAACTAACGGAGAGATAATGTCCAGCCATCAGTTTGTGACCTCAAGCTAACTTAGGTCATGCAGCAGGACAATGATCCAAAACGCACAAGCAAGTCCCCCTTTGAATGTCGGAAAACAACAAAATTAAGTTTTTTGAGTGGCCTAGTCAAAGTCAGGACTAAAATCTAATTGAGATGCTGTAGCATGACCTTGGAGAGGCCATAATAACCCTCCTGTGTGGCTGAATCAAAACAACTCTGCAAAGAAGAGTGGGCCAAAGTTCTGCCAGATCAAGTAGTAGCATCTAAATGTGCACAGTAAGTCAAACCAAATGTCATTAACCTTGCTCGTCAGCTCCAATACTACTAGTTGACTAAAGCCAATTTTATTAATTCAGACATGATGCTAGTCAAATATTGTGACTGACTCTGGCCGCATGATAGCTATAAAAGCTGTTCATGCTTAAAACCCTCCTGTGTGACTAAATTAAAACAATTCTGCAAAGATGAGTGTTCTAAAATTCTTCCACAGTGATGTGAAAGACTCATTTCCACTTATGGCAAATGCTTGCTTGCAGTTGTTGCTGCCAAGGATGGCACAAGCAGTTATTAAGTTCCAAGTTTTCTCTATTTGTGGATAATGGCTTTCACTGTGGTTCACAGAAGCCTCAAAGCCTTAAAAATGGCTTTGTAACCCTTCCAAGGGATTTCTTGATTTAACATGTCTAGCAGTAATCAAGCCTGAGTGTGGCTAGTAAAACTGGACTCAGTTTTCTGAAAAACAACAGTGTTAATCACATTTTATTCATGATTTAACAAGGAGTGTGGCAATTACTTTTTCTCTTAGTAGGCAGGCTTGGATGGCTTTTTTCCCTTAATAAAACCATAACTTAAAACATGTGTTTTGTATTAACTCGGGAGATCTTTTTCTAATATCAAAATAAATTTTATGAAGTGTTTTAGTGTGACAATTAGAAAAATAAAAGAAATCAGGAAGGGAGCAAATACTTTTTTCACAGCACTGTATGTGAACTAAAGCCATTCATTTGCAAATGTCCCTTCTCATGATGCCGTAGATGAAGAGTTACTTGTATCTGAAGCAGAGAAGTTACTCATGGATGGACGGGTCAACAGGTCAAGTTGTAGTTGGCGTGCAGAGAGAGTGAGTCACAGTTCACTTACTTTGTGTGTGGCCTTATTGTAACTCTCACTCTGGAGATGGTGAGGTACTCCCGCTAGCACTTCACTGAAGAGAGGAAGTACAGCTCAATCACAGGCACAGGCTTGTTGGATCTCTGCTGCTTCCACTTTTTATTCAACATTGTGATCTGCTCTCTTCAGCTGTAACTCCTGAATGTGTACTAAAGACCTATATCAATGTCCACTCTAATATCACTCACAGCACCAGATCTGAATCGTTACATACTTGTTCCCTAATGCTGTTTTTCTTTCCATGATGTGTAAGTGGGTACCATGTTCTTTGAACTGTGCCTGAGGCTGTGAGAGATGATGGGACATGTCTGTGTGGAAGGATAGATGCTGATGCAATTATATATGAAGGCTGTCTAATCTGGTCTGATGCCAGTGAGGGGAGGATTAACACAAGCTTCTCTAAATGCAGGCAATTACAGTCCTGTGTTTTGGGGCTGTGGGACAAGAGGGGAAATATCTAGCCATCATGAGATAGTCTTTACAGTTGTCAAATCATTCCTCATGCTCCTACTTGTGCCTCTGGTTTCTTCAGCGGCTACATGGTCGTCAAGAAAGCGCCTGATTTCTCCTTTGTGTAGTATGCTTTTGTAATACCAGATCCTCTCAGGATTTACTGTCATTGAACCATTTTTCTCTTTAAAGGAATTGTGGCAAAAATAACTGAACATCCCCGAGGTGGCAGCCCAAACATTTTCTCATTTTCTCCTTTTTCCCCTCATAATTTCTTGTAAGCTGAGACCCCTTCTCAGTAAGTGCACAATGTTGATGCTCGCTTTTTCTGTTCCACACTTCTGGGAATCAGGCAAAAATGGAATTTAATCCAAAGGTCAGGAGGAAAAACAAACCAAACCAGTTTAAACACCAAAAGCTCAAGTTTGATGTTTCACAGGGTGGAAATATTTTTTTCATGTTGTGAGCCAGATGAGACAGCACTAATCTGATTTCCTACTGGATTTGGCCTGAGTTCAAAACAAATTTACCACAAAATTGCTTACCCCCACATTGCGCATACAGTGTTAGTGGAAATTAACTTTGGTTGTCTGTTCACTCATTGAATGGACCAACTATCAGGTCTTACACCAAACCATTCATTCTCTGAGTTTAGAGACTTCTTTTAAAACACTTAAATGTAAATCCATTTAGAAAGGGCTGAGCATCTCCAGTCTGTAAGGGGGGCAAGAAAAGTGTTTTAGGTCATGCAGATGCAAGTGCAAGATAGTGACACACAGTATTATCGGCATGATATGAGTATCAGCAAAAAATTTCTGCAGACATTTACAACTGATATATCAACTGTAAATATCAGACTATATTGAGTGTAATCAGCAGCTGGATGTTTGAATGTGTGTTGATTTTTAGGCTGGACCAACAGACCTATGTCAAATGAAGTCCTGTTCTTTGTTGGCCCTCATTCCATCAGTTTAAAGGTTTTTTCAGGACTAAAGTTTAGGTCTGTACTACATTTATATATATATTGGTATCTACATCAGTATCAGCTAGAATAAATTTGCAAATATCAGCATAGTAACAAAAATCCAATACCGTGCATCCCTACTCAAAGACGGAGCAGATAAAGTATAATATATAGCCAGTAGGAGTGCAAAGGTTCATGTGTTTGTACTGTATTTGTTCAGTACAGGCCTCTTGGTACGGTACAGATGTGTACTGAATGCATATATGTGGAGTGAAGCTCATATACAGACAGAAAACCAGAGAACAACTCACTGCCCTGGCAACCACACAACCACAGCAAATGAGAGCAACAGCCTGAGTATTCCCAGATAAAAGGGTCCTGTTTAGGAACACTTTGTTTCCCAGCAGTGCTAAAAATGTTCGTTGACAGTTATCCTCAGATTTCACACGGCTCTAACCTCTTTATCCACCAAGATGGGCTGTAAAAAGTTCTCCTAAACTTTGTAGTACACCGTATTCCACATTGTTATGCAAATTGGATTTTAGTGTCATAAACATTCAGTTTTTTGTTTTTCATTTAAACTCGTGGATGGTATTGTGTCTCAGGGCTCTCTGGATCACTGAAATCAATCCCAGACACCTGTGATAATTAGTTTGCCAGGTGAGCCCAATTAAAGGAAAACTACTTACGTAGGACGTTCCACTTTATTAAGCAGGCCACAGGTTTCAGCAATATGGGAAAGAAAAAGGATCTCCCTGCTGCCGAAAAGCATCAAATAGTGTAATGCCATGGACAAGGTATGAAAACATTAGATATTTCGTGAAAACTTAAGTGTGATCATCGTACTGTGAAGAAATTTGTGGCTGATACAGACAAGTTCGTGCAGATAAAGGCATAATGAGGAAGGTTTCTGTCGGACAAATTCATCAGATTAAGAGAGCAGATGCTAAAATACCATTACAAAGCAGCAAACAAGTATTTGAAGCTGCGGGTGCCTCTGAAGTCCTACCAACCTCAAGGTGTAGGATCCTCCAGAGGCTTGCAGTCCGGCATAAACCTACTATTCAGCCACCCCTAATCAAGGCTTACAAGCAGAAATGGTTGCAGTGGGTCCAGAAATACATGAAGACTCATTTTAAAAACAGTCTGTTTGACTGATGAGTGCCGTGCAACCCTGGATGGTCCAGATGGAGGAGTAGTGGATGGTTGGTGGATGGCCACCATGTCCCAACAAGGCTGCAACGTCAGCAAGGAGGTGGTGGAGTCATGTTTTGGCCAGAATCATGGGAAGAGAGCTGTTAGGTCCCTTTAGGGTCCCTGAAGGTGTGAAAATGACCTCAGCAAAGTATGTAGAGTTTCTGACTGACCACTTTCTTCTATGGTACAAAAAGAAGAGCAGTGCTTACCGTAGCAAAATTATCTTCATGCATGACAATGCTCCATCTCATGCTGAGTCATTGGCTGCTATGGGCATAAAAGGAGAGAAACTCATGGTGTGGCCCCCATCCTCCCCTGATCTCAACCCTGTTGAGAACCTTTGGAGCATCCTCAAACTAAAGATCTATGAGGGTGGGAGGCAGTTCACATTATAACGGCAGCTCTGGGAGGATATTCTGGCATCCTGCAAAGAAATTCAAACAGAAACTCTCCAAAAACTCACAAGTTCAATGGATGCAATGGTGAAGGTGATATCAAAGAAGGGCTCCTATGTTAACATGGAACTCGGCCTGTTAAGATGTTTTTGATTCAGATAGCTTTTGATTTCAGTAATTATGACCTCCTAGTGCTGCAAATTCAACATATTACTATTTTCAGTTCTTTTCAACCTATAAAATGTTTTGAAACTCTGTTGTGCATAATAATGTGGAGCAGTGCATGTTGAATTTTTTATTTTTGAAAAAAAAATCGATATCCTTGGGAGGTTTGTTTAACCAAAATTTGAATTCTGCTCAAACAATTGATGACTTGAAAATTATACTGTTGTTGCATTGACTATTTAGGAAAATCAGAGAAAAATGTCATTTGCATAATAATTTGGAACGTGGTGTAGGTCCCATTGGTTATAAAATGAATCCAGTGCTGAAGTCTGGGTTGAAATTGGCAGGATAGACGTTAGTTAGCATACTTAACAAGCTAACTTACGGTTGTATGATGATATGTTCAAGTTGGCTGGGAAATTTTAGTGTTTAAAGAATGGGTATATAAATATGTCAATATATTAATTAAAATAACCTAGTAATTCAAAAATGTATTTTTTTGTATTTTTATTAGTTGAAGACCTTTTGGATGGAGGTTGCAGCATCATTGATGATTTAAATGTAATTTATTCAGCCTATTTATTTTAATACAGTAAAAACAAAAAATCTGTTATTTTTTCGCTTTAATTACTGTACTGAAAACGTACCGAACCGCAAACCGAGATGCTGAATTTTTTCGGTACTAGTTACACCCCTAGTAGCCAGGCCTTGACATTATTGCCAGCTACCCCACCAAACGTGGGTGGATATTTGCTGTGGCTGGTACCAGAGTGACTCCAAGTAGCCACATTAGCAGGTTAAACTTATCCGTATCACAAACTCTGCTTTATTCTAACTGTGCTTGGCTGTAAGTGGCAGTGTTTAATGAAATGGGAACTGCAGTAAGGTCAATCTGGGGGAAATTTTCCCTCCCTGGTTGATGAAGGATTAGGGCTTGTGAAAAAGCTGGAGTAGGTAGCTAGTAGGAATGGGTGGTCATACAGGACTACCATATCCCGGGGTATTTAAGAATAGTCATGACATTGCCTTAATTACCACAATGAAGATGTTGCTTTGTGATGAGCGCATTTTTACAATAAATGCCTTAAGAATCTGTTTCCTCCAGCAGCACCACTGCCTTGTATGAAAATGCTTTAAAAATTATAAATACATTTCCCACAGCAACATGAGTTTAAATACATTTTAATTCTTCTTTCTGTGTGTAGATCTGTGATGAGAAATGATGAAGTTTGGGCTATCTATAACCAAAAGAGCTGTAGCAGCAATGTCAAGCACAATTAAACTGCAACAGTTAAAAAAAACAAACAAAAAAAAAACCATTTAAACCTGTTTTGATCCCTTTTACCTGAAATGCAGATGAAATTTACTGGTACATTTAGGTTATTTAAGGCTCTAAAGTAGTCTATAACTCATTAATAAACTTTGTGTAAAGTAAAATTGTGGCAGGGCGATGCTTGCCAAAGCTGATCTTGACCAGTTTAGAAGCACATGGAACATAATTTCACATTCTTAGATATTGTATAATAGTTGTGGATTATCATTTCTCATGATTCCCCTAAACAATGGGGGTGAAAGGAGTGCATAGGAAGTGTTACGCAGAGAGAGAAATTTTAAGTTTAGACTAGTCTTTTTGTCTAAACTGGTTTTAAAAATCGTCCTCAAGGAACATCCATAGTTCTAACTCAAGAACCAGATCCCATTTTTGTCAGTCGTTTTGCTTTTATATCTTGTATACTACGACAGACCTCCTTCCAGCAAAGCTAAACCGAGCTAAGCAATAAGATGTCAGTTGTCGTGGTAGCCACCTAGAATGCATCAGTGAGTGCATCAGTGTTGAATTTCCCCTGTGGGATTAATAAAGTATATCTCAGTGTTGTTTTATTACACCATGTGTCTATACATTGGCCATCTCTCTTCTTATTCGTTGCTTGTTGGGAGATAAGTATCAATGAGGGATATCAGCAGACGGAAGCCTGCGCACCCTGGTTCTGCTCAGATAGACCGTAGAGCATCTGTAATCTGTCTAATCTACATCTGTTCATCCACCTGTGGAACAGATTTCAGCAGCAAGGAATGCTGGGCTGAGGTTTTTTTCTGATGTACATTTCTGTCTCGCATACCAGAAGAAACACAAAATGATCAGACAGACAGTAGAAAACTTTTCAAACTGAAAGTTTTGTAACAGAGTCTCATACCGAATAGACAATAATCTGTTCATGTATATGAAAATGTTAGGGCAGAGAGAAATGTCAAATACTGGTTTGGCAAGAACTATCAGTCATATATTATTTCCACTGGACACTTTCCTACACTTAGATGTCTTTAAGCCTTCTGTCAGATGCCGGCATTAAAACATCGGACACAAACAAAATGATTTATGTAAATCTGTACAGTATCATTCAGTACACATTTTCAAACGGCTTCAGTCATGTGGGTCTTTGTATGAATTAATGATTGGTGTTTCTTCTGGATGGAGTAAAATAGGCTTTAAACAAAGATGACAGATAGACGAATCAATGTAATTATCAATCAAAGGGTACTTATGTTTGGACAGAATTTATATTTCCATATGCAACCAGATTTTTTTGTTAAATATTCTCTTTTGATGATGTTGTACCTTTTCTGTTGAGATCACAAAATTAACTACTACTTGGTGGATTACTATGTGTAAATTGGTTTGATTTTTTTGTTTACACTTTCATTGTCAACAAAACCAAAAGTCCTTGGAAGGCGCTGCCTAATATTTGTTTTCAGGGCCAATACCGATACCAGTTGTTTGTAGTTCTTGACAGAAAAACAGCCAAATTAACAATTTAGCATTACTTTAACACAAGCAACTACACAAAGCAACTCAGAGTGGCTCTCTGCCCTTGTTTTAATGAAGAAATGTTGTCCAGTTCTCACAGAACTGCTGCCAAAGCTAAGTCTGAGCTAGTAACTCCACTAGCAGCCATTGTATGTACCCATTCACACAACAACTAACCCCTTTCCTCCCCGTAATTCTCACAAACTCACACCGAAGCAGGTCGGAAGAAGAGCATAAAACATCTTTCCCATCATGAAAAGCTTTTACTGTTGTTTTCATTCTTAATTTCATACAGAAACATGGTCCAGTTCTGGTAAAACCAATGCTCTACTACAGCTACATCCGAGTCAATCACCACACTGGAGGCAATCACTGCAAATGACTTCGAGTCCAAATATATCCCGCCCATAGCTACCGCCTCGTTCTCCTCAGATGACACTGATTGGTTGGAACAGTTTTCAGTTTGGCACCAACGTTGTGGACTGAAGCTTTTTAAGTTGGACTTGCCTGATAACAGAAATGGAGTCTGGCAAATCCAGATGTGGGTATCAGAGAGATGGTGTAAAACCTTGAAAAAAGGCATAATACCCTCTCTTTAAAGGTTTTAAAATGACAGTTGAAGGAAAATAAATCATTTTCATGTGTTCAAATGTAATTACATGATAGGGAAATGTAAGTCTGGGTGAGAAATTTCGGTTGAGTTAATGTCCTAGCACTAGGGATGCATGATATTACCGGCAGTATATCGGTATTAGCCGATGACTACAAGGACTTTTTTTAAGATAAAGAATGACAAAACTTTGTGCCAGGGAAAACTCGTCAACAGCCTCTACTTAAGTCATTCAACAAAGCTAAAAAGTACAGCAGAGACCACCCAAAGGTAAGGAGCTGAATAGGAGCCCCGCTATGTTATACCTAGTGGGCGCTTATAGCCTTACCTGAACGGCAAAGCTTCATTTTCAGTCACGTAGAGGAGCTCCTCGTTAAAGCTAAACATATTATTAAATATACCCCAGATATATGGACGTCAAGTGTCCATCCTGCATGTTGATCCTCACTGCCTCAGTGGATAGATGAGGATTTCACTCTTTAAAAGTCTGTCCTACCCTCACAGGAGTTCTCACTCAGCAGCCATAGTTGCAGTCGCTTTTGATAACATGTTTTGGATATGGAAAATAGAGATAAAGAACGTACATGTTGTGCTAAATGACAGTGTGCGAAATATGGCAAAAGCAATGACGGACTTCTGTGTGCCAGGTCTGCAGATGTGGCACACACTCTGCAGATATCCTGTCTCCAGCATTGGAGATGTAGGTGTCACTGTGTTGTTACAGAGCTGTTTACAGTGAAATGCCCGTTAAACTTGGTTTCTTAGTTAGTTTGGGCTGTTTAAAGCAGAATCAGGAGAGCTACCTCAGTTGAAGTTTTATTTCTGTCTTTCACCTTGAGTCTCAAAAATTTAAAAGCGTATTTAAGCTCTGAACTATCAGAATCTGTCTCTTTGTTGGAGAATCAATCTACTGTAATTTCCGGACTATAACCTGCTACTTTTTTCCCATGCTTTGAACCCTGCGACCTATACAACGATGCGGCTAATCTATGGATTTTTACATAGATTAGTTACAGCTAACGGCCACTAGGGGACCTTCTAAATCTATGGATTTTACAGGTTACGGTCCCCCACCTTTAAACTCTATGGGCTCTATGGCCGGTCCACATCCCCCACCTTTAAGAGGTGGGCTCCAGCAGGAAATGCTGGAGGCCGGAAAAGAGTGAGACAGGCAGTTCGCGTGAGCAACGAAAGCAAAAGTGGAACTAAATGCAGTACAAGAGGCAGAACAAGAGCAAGACAGACGTTACGAGAGCGAGACAGTTTGCGCAGAGGAAGTTTTCATGCACAAACCCTCATTATGGAAAACAAATGAAGAAATGCATATGATGCAGCTTTTACGTTAAAGGCAGTCGATCTGGCTGTCAAAGAAGGAAGTAGAGCTGCTGCACGTACCCTTGGCATCAGTGAATCAATGGTGAGACGTTGGAGACGCCAGCGTGAAGAACTGGCTCAATGCAAAAAGACGAAAAAAGCTTTCAGAGGTAATAAAAGCAGATGGCCCGAACTTGAAGACTTTCTTGAAGATTGGCTGAACACACAGAGAGCAGACGGCCGAGGTGTTTCCACCGTGCCACCGTTCCACCTGCGGCTTATAGTCCAGTTCGGCTTGTATATGTACACATTTGTTTTTTTCCCTAAATTTAGCTGGTGCGGCTTATATCCTATGCCACGAATGTGTGAAGCAGTCTTTCTGATGCAGTTATTCATAATGGGCTATTTAAAAAAATAAAATGATTTTTTTTTAAATAAGTGAAATAAGGAGAGTGGTCTGCAGGGTTTTGCCAGCGTTAATCCTCTCCAAATCACCTGTCTCATAAAATGCATATAAATTTAGGGTACTTTCAGTATGTTCTGATAAAATCCATCATTAAAATAACAGAAATTTTATCACTTTAAGCACTGAAAAGGTACCTCTGTTGTTGAGGCAGCTAACTGCTTCAGGGACAGAGCGTCTACATGAGTTCTGCTCTTACCACTGAGGCCCCTTCAGCCATGATCTCTTCATGAAACTGTCAAAGAAAATGAAAACTTTCCAAGAAAAGGAAACGGCACACTGTGACACCTGACAACTATGTCACCCTTAGGTGATAAACTCAACTTCGAGGAAGTCCTGATAACTGATAATAACGCTCTGTGACACTGTTCGACAGAGCTTACGGCTCAGTTTTTCAACTTTCAAAGTTTCAGCAAGACATGTCAGCTAAGGACGAGCAACGGGAAAACACCTCCCAGCATGCACCTCCACTTTAATATGCACCTTATTCTGGACATTTCAGACACACTTAAATACAGAACTATAAACTCAGCATATCAGTCAGATAAAGAGGAGCATGCATGTCGACACATGTGGAGTATGATCTGTCATCTGTAAATCAAATGTGTAAGCATACAGCTGATAATAAAAGAAAAAAGATCTTATTTTCAAAATTCACATACTCGGCATACTTGACATTGCGTTCTGGATATCATATTTCTCATCTGGCCTCTCACTGAATTTCTGCTTCTGAGGCTTCTCTTTTTATTATTAGATTGTCTTTTGTTTACTGAGTTTAGAAATAAAAAGCCTAATTGATGAATCACTGTTTTGTAATGCAAAACTTTCCAGCATAGATTTCAGAAAGTTTAGTTTCATAAAGCGGTGTGTTTAAGCTTTCTTGAATTAATGATTCTTTTATTTAAATGCAAACAATATGAAACAATCATGCAGGGCTCCCTTTTTTGCTGCCAGTAGTGCAAGTTTTACCGCAACTGCCAAACTGTGTGCTCAAGCTGCCTTTGAAGGCAGCATGGAGCATCAACCGCACAGAGAAGGGGCCACTGCTTCAGAGATGACTCAAAACACTGGATGACAATGTCTGCAGAGAGAAAAACGTCCTGGAACTCAAACTTCTATGTAATGGAGGAACATTTGATAGTCATTAAAAGACTGGACCAAGCACAGATGCAGTCAGAGATGCACTGGAGGAAGAAAGTTATATCTGACTTCAGTATGCCCCCTTTTCTTTAAAAGGTACCTTTATTCAAGCATCCAAACCAACATCCTACTTTAAGCCCACCCCCCTCTGATTTCATCACTGTCTTTGTCATTGTAAACTGACTACTGCCTCTTTTGTGTGAGAGCAGAGAAGCCTCCCTTTTGATAGTACTGTATTTTTCATGCAAGGTGATAACAGCCATATGGTTTAGTTTAGAATGAGAGCCATGTTCCAATATTTCCCATGCAGCTTAAATGCAGACCCTCTGTCTGCAGACGTTACGCCTAAATACTTAAAAATGTTAGAGTGGCTTGTGCTTGGGTGTTATATGTCTTTTTTAATGATAATGTTCTATTCAGAAGGGAGCAATTATTCCATTAAGATAAAACAAATCGGTCAAACAAAAAATAGCCATGAACCCCTGTTCCAAAATAACAAATAAAAAGTGAAGTCTCTTATCAAAAGAGCACACAGTCTCCCCGAGTTTAATCACCTGCTATTATGTCAAGAATGCAATAATTTGTTTTAACTCTGTGGCACACATAATTTGGGAGAACTACCCCGCAGCTAGCTCCTCGGTTGCCAACTCAACATGCCATACAATACAAGAAACTTTGCAGGAATGCTTTGAGAATTTAAGCTAGCCCAGGGAGAAGAGTGCAGGTCTGATGGGTGCTATTGTAACCTGATGAGCCCTGAGGCCAAGCTTCAACAGTTTCAGAGGGGATGGAGGAGATGATCAGCTCACTGTTGTGGCTGATCTTCAACCCTTAAACCCTCAACTGTCTGCTGCAAAACCACAAACGTTGTTATGAAATCAGCAGGCAGCTTTGATGAAATGTGAAGACAAAAGTGTCAAAATGCTGCATTTAAAAGACTTCAGCTTTGCTCTTAACTACTTTTCTCTTTTTAGATCTTTTACTATGATTCTAAAACATGTTCCCTTTGACTTGAAATTAGTATAATGCAATGCCAGCAATGTCTCTCTACATCTTTCAAGTTGCATTTGATACATGAAGTCAGAGTAAGTTTCATGCAGTAATTGTAAAGTTAAAACAGTCCTCTACCTCTGCACAGGCTCTTCTCTCTCCTCTGACGTCAAACTCCCAGGGATTACTGATAAATATTCCACTTTGTGTCTAATTCCACAAGATGCCAGGAAGGAGGAAAACAAATTCCTTGTAGATTATCCCAAACAGTCCTTTCTGAGTCTTGCACTTGTTTGAAAACTGTTCACAAAGTAAGGGAGAAGCGTCCCAGAGGCTGCAGACTAGTTCTGACAGTGTGACTGCTGCGGTCCTAGTGCCTGTCTCACTACGAGTCTACTGCTAAAGCTGGTTATTCACTTGGTTGCATATCTGAGTACAGCTCATGTTCAGGAAAGCTGCCATGCTATTTTTACTCTTCTCATAGTAAGTTCTAGTTTCTATTGACCCAGTAGTTGGTTCACCTGGAGTTAATCCACTGCTGTGAACTCATTTCTACTATTTTGGGCATTTATGTCTTTATTTCCACAGCACAGTAAATCGAGTTGGAAGCCAAGGAGAGAGTTGGGAATGACAAATGGGAAAGAAGCCTCAGGCCATATTTGAACCTGGTTTGGAAAGGGCAAAAACAGGCAGAAAGAAAGTGGTGAAAAGGGTTTAAAATTTGACTAAAATGGGTTTTGAGTGGCAAAAATGTGCCAAAACTGGCAAAATTGGTCTGGAAAACGTGATGAAAACAGGTAAAAATCTGGCAAAAATGGTTTAAAGTGGCAACAGTATAATTTTTTAAATATTCTTTGTTTCTTTAAGGCATCTGGAGACCCCCTCACAGTGTCTCACATCCCCCAATGGGGTCCCAACCCAAGGTTGAGAACCACTGGATTAGACCACTTTAAGCTAAGCTTGGCTCTAGGTACAACAAGTTATTTCTGTCAGTTGGTCCATAACTCTAGTCCTCAATAACAACTTAAACAAATAAGCATAAAATCCAGCCATATCCATAATTTACATCCTGATCATTTGCCTCAGTAACTTTTCATGTAGCATCCTCCTCATTAAATATTTCTGTGAAAATATTTATTAACTCTTTCTTAACACTGCCATGATGTTTGAATTTATGGTTTTATGTAGATGGTTTCCACAACTATTTGATGATCTGGTTTAAGCATCATCTTTAGGAAACTCTCCAGTGTCATACCTTTAAATAATTTAGTTTATACCCTAATATGTTAATTTCAACATATAAAAGTAGTGCCAAAGTCTGTCTAACAGCATAATGACTTTCAACAGGGAGAATTCACAGAGTGCCTCGGTGCCCTGTTTTTAGGACAATGTAACTCTGGCAACTTTTGCAAAGCACTTTAAGGCAATGAATCACAATCCAGCCTTCAGCTAAGAAGAATCCAGCTAGACTGTTTTACTGCTGTTTGATACAACGACTGAGGTTAAGACAGAAAAACACATGACTGTGTCAGTCATCCTTTTTTGCATGTTACATATGATGGACCACAATTTTTGGCATTTAGCTGGGCATCCTATCGCCCAAGCCCACCCACATGATTCCTTTTTACATCATATTTTGTTATCGTTTTGATTTACAGCCCCTGGAGGTGGAATTTACATTCTGTGCATTTAAAGAGTTGGCATGTTAGGTTTGTATACGGGGTTTAAACTGTAACAAATGAATATTTGCACATTTTTTCTGAACATCTTAAAATACTTAGGTTAACAGCTGAAAACAGAACTCACAGAACTGCACCTGCATGGTTGTTGACTCTTCATATTGTTGCTGTTCTTCAATCCTTTTGATACAGTTTAGACTGTTTTTCTTCCCATTCTTAGTGGGTATGGCGATGCTAGTTCTGCACATTGGGTGTAGCTCTACAGTAGTTTATAATAAAGGTTAATATTGATTTTTGCTGCAAAATGGTTTTAGCCGATACCAGTATCAATACAATATTTGAATTTAAACATAGCACAAAAGATGATGACATTTGTGTTTGGTAGATTATTTCTTGTTGTGTCAATGAAACTTGGCAATAAATCTCATACTGTTAGAAAGTCTGTTTATTTTCCTTTAAAACAGTGGTAAGGAACATGCATTTGTGGGATGAGCGGCAGAGCTGAGTATGTGGGTTGTGCCCATGAAAAATTTCCCCAAACTTTCCTGCCAATGTCAAACAGCTTGTTCTGCTGTTGTTGTTGACTCTTATTTGAGCTTCTGGTGCCCTCAGGTGCTGACAGTCAGATGCCTGATTGTCATCATTGGAGGTAATCTCCACGCAGAGAGATATTGAGATGAGATTCTGCAACCAGTGGCAATCCTGTACCTCCACAGTCTGGGACGAACTCTATCCTCCAAGATGACAAGGCTTGCCCCCACAGGTTGGGGTCTATTAGAGTCTTCCTTCAGAATTTGGGAGTGGAGAGGGTGGAATGGCCTGCCAGCAGTCCTGACCTCAACCCCACTGAACACTTGTGGGAGCTTGGGTGTGCTTTTTATGCCAAAGTGACCAACACAACCATGTTGGCTGACTTGCTACAAATGCTGGTTTAAGAATGAGCTGCAATCCCACAGCAGTGTGTGACCAGCATAAGGAGGAGGTGCCAGGCTGTTGTGGCTGTGTTTGGATCTTACACACTACTGAGACTCCTGTTTGTTAAATGAAGACACTGTTAAATTGCCAATATGTCTTATGTATTCAGACTTCAATCCAATCCACTCCAAACAAGAGTCAATGGCAGAATAAGTTAGGTATGGGCAGAGAAGATTTGGCTAATTTTTCATGGGTGCAATCCACATACTCAGCTCTGCTGCTCATCCCACAAACGCATGTTCCTAACAAATGTGGCACCATTTAAAAGAGAAATAAACAGACTTTCCAACAGTGTAAGATTTATTGCAGAGAAATATTTTACCAAACACAAATTTCCTCACTTTTTTGCTATGTTTTGTTTACACCTAAAACTTCAGTCCCGAAACATGATACATGATATAAAGTTAGAGAATGAATAAATTACCAGATTTTAAAGGGTAAGGAATGATGATGAGGTGAAGCAGGTCCGTTGGGCCAGCCTAAAACTCTAATAACTTGTCTGTACAGTCGATGTTAACAGCTGATAAAGGCAGATTATTAATAATATTGGCTGAGATTTGCTGATACAGACATCACACCAATAAATACTGAGCATTCTTAACAATTTCTTTTCATTATATCTAACCAAAATAACAACTGTATTCTTTAATAATCTCACCATGATAAGCATAGTCTTTTGCATAGAAGATGGGCATTTTTTTGTGGAAATATGTATGCAAATGTCTTTAAAGATTGAATACATTTATTACTCCTGCCAAATCAGTCTTTATTTGAAAACACTTGAAATGACTAATTGAATTAACCACATACGACATTTTCTGTGCTGAGTCTGGAAGCCCACATGTGGCGTCTATCATTATTATTTATGACTGCAGACACATATTCTGGCTATAATGTAAGACACTGAAAAGGCGCTAAAGCAAATTGTTTTTTGTCTCTTGACAATTTCCCTTGAGTGTTTTTATTTCAAATGATTAGCCTGTTTTGAACCAAACTTTTCTTGTTAAAAGCAGCTGCAGATGTTACACAGAGACAGATGTTTATGAGATCATCTTTTAGCAATTAATTTTGATGAGAGCCCTTCCAGTTATCTTTCATTTCTGAAGCATTCACTGGGCTGATATTGACGTCTGTGTCAGAGGACTTCTACAGCTTTTATTCTGTCGTCCTACAGCATACATGCTTATTTCGTCACTTGAGTCAGTCCAGGTGTTTGTGTTCCCCCAAATTGGTGAAATTGTTCAACTTTTTTCAAACTTATGTGATTGTCGACACCAGGTTGTACATAGTATAGAGTTACAGAGTATTTGGAGAGTGCATGGTGCTAATGTTTCAGGAAAAGATTTGAGCTTGGAGGTGAGACGGCATAAACTAATCCAGGTGTGGAAAAAAGTACACATAGAGATCTGGGTGTCCTTTTTCTCTCATCTCAACTCTAACACAAGGTCACTGGAGAGTCTATGTTTTTTGTTCCCCTTTCCTCATAAATTAGATAATGGTTGAGATGTTTTTTTTTAAATAAGGGCTTCAGTGTGTTCGTATTTATGTCACTACCACTTTCACACATCTGGATCCCAACAGGAACACATGGAAGCAAAATGTTCTTACCATATTACACGAGGATTGTACTCCTGGCTTTGATTATTGCTCTGAACTCTTCATGGTACGGCTGGTATTTTAAGAGCGGTCATGGCCATGTTTTAAGAAGCTGCCTTCTTGTTTTCAGCCTGTAGTAGCTCTTGCGTGGATTAAACTCAACATGCCTTCTTTGAATGATTGTTGCCTAGAGAATCCAAAAGACCAGACACAGAGTTAGTGTTGGAAGTTTCCTTCTTTGGCACCACAGGGCTTTGGGGATTTGAAACCGGGCCTCCCACTCATCTCCTGTAAAACTCGTTTGCAGGATCCCATTTAGGCAGGACCAGACTCCTCTGCTGTTCATCACACATTTTGGACATCTTCAGTCATGGCCGGGAATTAACGTAACAAGGGAGGAAACATGACCGGGAATATCTGAGGTGGTTGTTTTTGGAGACAGACAGCTTTTGTTCCCAGGCCTCAGATGTGATTTGAAGCCCACAGGCGTTTAACCTGAAAATATTCTTGAGGGTGTGGGTCATTTTAATGTTAGTCTTGGTATTGTAGGATCTTGTGTAAACACAAACAGTGTTGAAATCAATTTGGCAGTAGCACACAGATGGTCCTCCTCCATGGGAAAGTATGAGTCTCATTAATGAGGAGCTTATTTTCCAGTAACTGTTCTGTTGTTTGAAGATAGGGACGGGGATACTTTTTTAACTTTATTTTATAATCTGTGTAATGGGAGCATACTGATGTCTGACAGTCTCTGTTTTATAGGGCAGGATAACTTATTCAGTATGTGCTCTTATATGGCTTATGTTTATCATAGCTCTCAAGAGAAGAATGATGAAGGACCTGTAGCTAAAAGGAAGTGATCTTTTTCTTACGTTAGCCTTACTGAAAACAAGGAGAATGTGACATTCAGAAAAAGGTAAAACAAGGATTTAACAAACATTTGCATCATCCTGTTAATATCTCATCTCTGTGATACAAAATGTCTTACCTTGTGTTGTTTTAATTAAAATCATGTTTTAATTGTTCCCAGTGGGGCAGAAGTAGCAACATGTTCTGACTCCATGTCCTGGAAAATAAGATTGTCAAATGTTTTACTCTTCAGAGCCACATGTTTAAGAGTTAGAGTGTCTGAGCTAATGATTGGTAATAATGAAAAACACAGAAACTTTACCAAAAAAAGACCTTTATTTAATGGCAAAAGTGTGTTGGAGAGGATTGAATCCAACAGGAATTGCAGACAAAAGCCTGCAAAACAACAATTACATTTCCAAGGCTTGCCTTTGCAAGTGTTTTTACAACTTTAGGCAGTGTACGAGGGGTGTTATGAGACACTTGGCTCATGAGATGTGATGTGACAAGACAGGGAAACAGAGGATCAGCTGTCCTCTGTTTCTTTACCAGCTGCAGCGCAAACTATTTGAGAGTGTCAGGGAAAATTACAATGGGCGATCCCCAGTTCAGTTGGACTACTAATGGGATCCGCTGCTCTGTGTCTATGCACCTTGTTAATATTGTAAGACATTTCTCACCTCTGTGAGAAAACTCATGATGTTTCAGTTTCGAAGGATCACATCTGGGGATGGAGATCGAAACCTGGGTCCGTACAGACCCGGTTCTGTGTTTTTCAAAAATCCAAAAATCAATCATGTTTCAGCTTATAAATACTGCTATCGAATCTCACAGGCTCTGTGACATAGCGTCATTTTAAGATACAACTGGTGTTAAAAATACACCAGTTCTTTCAAAGTGGATTATAAACTAAAAGCACATCGATAGTATGCATCACCAGAACCCTTCCCATGTAGCAACAACAAACACCTGACAAGACAAGGAACATTAAATACATTGTTTATCATCACAGGGAACAACAGACAAGTCATCCTGAGTACAAATTGTTTAAAGTAACAAAAGTTACCTAGAATTTTCACAGACTTATCACAGCTGGTGACCTGGGTGTACATACACTTATTGTTGAGAAATGAGGTGTTTCGACCTTCATCCTAGAGGGCAGAAGGAGGGAAAAAAAAGCTGAAGGATGGTGTTAAAAGCTGAATCTTTAACATGAAACCTTTAACAGTGCATTTATGTGTTATGAGTTGACTCCTCTTTAATGCAGGGACGTATTTATGTATGAATTCAAAGAAGAATAAATAGTCAGACATAAAATCCAATTACATGTTGCAGCTCTGTCCATGGCCTAAGCTTCAAAATGTGACGATCCTCATAACAAGTCCAGTATTAGTAAATGAACTACACACCAGGTCACATTTTCAAAGTAGTACTTGCAAAGATATATGCTTTTAAGATTTTGAAACAGTGTCAGCTTGGTTTGGTCAAGGCATAGAGGTAGTTGGGAAAAGCTCAGCATTTTGGTTTGGATGAGAACCAACATATGCAGTTAGTATTGTAACCAAGCTCTACACCACACATAACTGTCATATATATAACTTTACTAACATACATGTACTTCTGCTGCGCCATAACAGATCATCCATGATGAGACATATTGTACATTTTTGTATGACATAATAGTGGTACTCTCCAGGTACTCCAGCTTCCTCCCACCACCAAAAACATGCTCATTAGGTTAATTGGTGACTCTAAATTGGCCGTAGGTGTGAATGTGAGTGGGCCTGGTTGTCTGTCTCTATATGTCAGCAATTGAGTGGTGACTAGTCCAGGGTGTATCCTGCCTCTCACCCAATGACAGGTGGGATAGGCTCCAGCCCCCTCTCGATCCCTAACAGGATAAGCGTTATAGACAATGGATGGATGGATAATAGTGGTATCAGTGATAAAGCCTCTTAGCATCTACCAAGCACTAAATGCAGGTAAATTTTGTTAGATGGGTTATGGGCCACATGGCTTGTGAATGTGAATCAAAATAGTCACTTATAAGACATCTGAGTTTTAAACGTAACACACAAGTAGAGCCTCTGTCCCTGTAGCTCTTTAAAAATCAAGGATCAAAAATGCCCTTCATTTTTTGCAGGGATAAATGCTGTTGCCTACAAGCTGCAGTAGCTGGTGAAATGTTGTTAAGTATTTTTCTGTGCCGTGTATAGAATATATTGTTGTAAATTTCCTTTAAATATAGTGAGGCTGTAATGCCCACCCCTAATATGTACATGATATAACAAAAATGTTAGTATAAAGGAGGTGAAGCTCGTAAATGAAGTCAACAGTGTAACCAAGTCTGCTAAATGGAAGTCCCATGTCTGTTGGACCTGCATTTTACCCCTGAGCCCATCCTGAGCAACGTTGCATTCTCTAGACTACATGCTGTATTTGATGACTTGGAAATGAGAACAGTCTGGAAGCAGATGCAACATCCCCCATGCCTTTACGATGACGCTTTGATAGTCAAGCTCATGTTAGAAAAATTAAAACCAGAAGCAGAATAAAAAATAATACGACTGGTACTAAAACTGTTAACTCCCTTCCAGACCTAAATGAAGGTGCTGCCTAATTCTGTCTGAACTACTAACATATTGTTAGAATGGTGTTACGGGGCAACCACAGATCAGCTCTTCTTGTAAGGAAATGCTTTGACTCTCAGTTTCTCTGAAAAAGAAAACGTGCGCGCTGCTGTTAAGATCCACATCTGGCCTTCATCAGCCACATCAGCCCTGAACCAGCGTTTGAAGAGACAGCTGACTTCGTGGAACTGAGCAGGAAGTAAGGGCTTAATCTTGATTCTATGAAACATTCAGATTTGATTAGCGCAAAGATGCAGCAGAGAGACATGCGAAACAGTTCATCTTTCTTTGTCAGATTTACCTTCTCTGTTCGACAGTAGTTGTATTACTCATCAGTTAGGATGCCAGTTTGAAAACATGAGTGCTGTCCTAATTAGATAAGCAGGAGCTGTCCTCTCTTCTGGATGATTACAAAACTATATTACACGTGAAATAGCCTATCTAAGTAGCCTCGGTTAACTCTGACATGTGCTGACTCCAGAAAATTAAAGGTAAACCTAAATAGTTAGTGCTTGCCTGGCTCAAAATCTAAGTCTCATTTTAGACTTATGATATAAAATGCTGAATTTTTCATATCAACCTTCATCAGTCAACTACCAATACTTCACAGGATGTAAGTAAAAGAAAAATCCAGTTTTTTTTTTAACATGAAATCTCTCTTGTAGAAATAGAACTCTTGCACCATATTTCTATTTTCTTGTTGTATCATGTTTTATTGCTGACTGGGGTTTGGACTAAAAATTTTAAAATTTCGTTGCACAGTACTTGTATTCTGCAATGACAGTAAAGGTTTAGTCTAGGTTTATTCTATTCTAAAATTTCAATACGACAACACATTTCCCGTCCTAACTGCTCTGATGCAATTACTCCATTGTTGTGTCAAACATAGATAATCTAATTTTCAGAGAGTAAATAGATTTCACTGCTAGTTTTTCAGCCAATGTCACCACTTCTCCTCATTGTGGTGCTTTTGCACGAATGAGGTCAATATGAAATGCAAGTTAGTGGCCAAAAATTGACGGCAGCTTAAAGAAGAAGAAAAATGTGCTGAAAGAAGTCATTTGACCCCCAATGATCAGAAATTGCGTTTTATCATCTTATGATTCTTTTGCAGTCTAACAGTCAGTGCAGAATCACTGCTACAATACATAGTACAATGTAATACAATTGAAGTCATAGACCTTATATGTTTGATTGCATATTACTCTGCAATTTCCAAGCCTATAGTTGACATAAATTTAAAAATTCGGACCTCAACATTGTTCAGTCTGCTGTAGCTGGCTTTAATGCAACAAGCAGTATACTTGTCACAGATTAAGTATTTTGTGTTATCAATTTTAAATGACAATATAAATTCAAATTCTTCAGTTTCTATCATTATTGTCATGGAAAAGTGCAGAGATCAGACTTGCACATGGTGAGATTAATCCCTTTAAAAAATAAGCATGTGATTTGTTGTGCACATTTAATATAGTATCAACAGTGTGGTTCACAGGAAAAAATGTATACATTTTCTCCACAGTAGGTGTGATTATCAGCAATAATGTCAGAACCATCCAGAGTAGATTTAGCACAAGCTACATGAGTGTGAAATGATAGTATATGCACCTATAGAAGATAAAAAAAATGTGTATATCAACCTTCTTTGTGGTGCTTTACAATACATCTAATCCCAGTCACAAATGCAATCATGATATCAGGCTGTGCAGCTACATAATCACAGAAAAGGCTGCAGTTATTTTTAAGTTGTACTTTAAAGGTTTACAAAAAATCCTGCAGAAAGGCAGAAAGTTTACAACAGTGCCACTATTGCACTTTTTAGAAGAAGCTTTATTTCATAAAAAGGAAAAATTTGGTACTATGTACTAGTACAGTACTAAGAAAAACTCCAGGTTTTGTATTTTTATACTACTTAATATTGTTTTTAAATTGACAAAAGCACACTTCAAAACTATCATTATTCTCTGCATTTTCTGTGATAACAGAGCAGGAAGACTCATGATACCATTTATGGGTTATCAATTGCAATCGCAAACAACTGCTATAAGCTCCTTCTGCTTTATAACTACTTGATCTGTTTCTGCAACACACAAAGCACTTTATTCTATGAACTTTAAACCATGGGTCACATTTAAATGATTGCATTTAAATATTGATCTGTGCAAAGTTTTTCTAAGTTCTTAAGACACAAACCTAACACGACATAAAAGTGCCTGTAAGCAGCTCTGTGTTGACTCTTCTTGACTCCAGGTTGTTTAATCTGATTTAAATTCAGTCTTAGAAGTTCTCTACTTCCTCCTCTGAAACAAAGTAAGCTCTTTTTCAGATTATCTCAAGCAAATTGAGCACCTGACCTGAGGTAGAGATCTGACAGAGCTGCTCTCAGACCACCAGCCTAAACCAGGCTAAGCATGTGACCTCTGACCTCCAGTCCATACAGTCTAGATTAGCCCAGGGCAACAAGGCAGATAGCCTTTCAGGAAAAGGCGCCCTGACTCAGGGGGACAATGGTTGTGTTGTCTTTGACAGAGAGGATAATTTCTGCTTTGGATTCAGTTTCTTATGGAACAGAAAAATTCAAACAATTTCACTGCAATTATGTCATAACGGTTGAGTTTTTACCTCCTACCAGTATAGTTTCCCCCAACAATGTTCATCTAAATCTCCATTTATTCTTTGCTGCTCTCTCTGTTTTTGTACATTTTGGCCATCACATTTAAAATTGATGACGCCAGTTCTTGAATGTGTGGTGATGATTTGTTCAAGCCCTACTGTATTTCCTGTTCAGCTTTGTCTGTTTCTGTTACAATTTTCCACACATCTGTGTTTACAGCTGTGTGAGGATGATCGGGGGATTTATCCTCTGTAGTTAGTGTTTGTTTATAGAGGGTTTGTGTCTGTGTTGCTTCTTAAGGACTGACCGCTGACAGATGAAATCTCATTTACCAGATTTGCCAGAAGGATGTTGAACTGAAGTTTCAGCGTGTCAAACCAGGACAGAATTTCACTCCCTTCATAAAATGTAAATGACTGGTGTCAGCTCACATTAATGTAATTTGCTGTTGTTGGGTTCAATTTTCATGCATCTCAAGTCTGAAGTTCTCAGTTCAGTCTTTTTCCAAGTTTAAAATGTTTCCACAGTAGAAATTCAAATTTTATAACCATTTATTCAAAACTCTGATCTGTGGAGATGTAAAACCTTGTCATAGTGGAAAAACTGGTCACTTCTGACAAGATGTTAGTCCTATCTATCTGCATATTCATACATCCTAGGGGTGCCCGATAACTATCGGGCCGATAATTATCAGGCTGATAACAGGAAATTATTACGTCATTCCGATAAGTCCGATATCATAACGACGAGCCCCGATAACACATATACTTTTGTCAGCATGGCAGTGCTGGCGTTCGTTTTCTTTTTCACAAGACTACACATTCTGAAACGGCAGGTGTACACGACCCGCTGTTAAGCACCAGAGAAGAAGAGGAAGCAGCCCCTGTGCTAAAATGCTAACAACACAGTGGCATTACTCAGTATTTACAGGGAGGATAACTCGACCGTGTGTGTAGAATTTGCCCTGCAAAGGTCGCAAAGAGTAGAAAGAAGTCCTCGACGGATCTTAGAAGTCACTTAAGAGTCATCATCTTCACGATGTTAAAACGAAGCAGCAGCAGCCACTAGCCTCAGCTGCTTGCTTCTCCACCTCAGATAAGTAAAAGCAGTTTCCCTGGCATCCAAGGCCTCCAAATATTCTACACTTCAACCAGAAGATGGCGCTTGATTTCTTCTTCTAAGCTGCTATTTCGCAGCCAAGATTAACAGAACAGCTTAGATCTCAGTGAAACACTTCAGCTGGTCATGTTGGTGATGAAACACTGATGTAAATTGCTATGGTGCATTGTATCAAGGTGTTTCTGGCCACTGCCAGAGTGGGTTTTGACAGAAAATAATTTAGGCAATTGTTTGGACATGCGTTTAGGTGCTTCTGTGCTAAAGAGTTATTTGCAATTGAGAGCATGGCTGATATGACTGACAGGTGTGTGTTGTAGCTGTTAACCAGGAGGCTTGTGTCCTTTTTGCCCATCACAAGTTCACCACTGATTAAAAGATTTTTAAAATCTAAACTATTTTTTTTAATGTGAGACCCCACTCATGGCAACACTGAATGACAGATTTAACTGTTTTGTTCTCATAGAGTCAGATGTGCAACAAGATCACCAATGCAGCACGCCACACATGAACAGAATCATTCACCAGCAACCAGTCTTCAGTCTCAAAACTCCAAACCTTGCATGGTCAATCATGACTTTAAAGTAGGGCTGTCAATAGATTAAAATTTTTAATCGCGATTAAAAAACACACAAATTTTTCACAAATTCCATAGTTAACTCAGGATTATTCGCAAATTAATCACACTTTTTTGTCTATTCTAAATGCACCTTACAATACTATTTCTCAAGATTTAAATACCCTTATCAACACAAGTGGACAAAAATGCTTTCTTTAAATGTTTGTTCATATCAACAACCCAAAACAACAACAGATAAAGTCCAGAAAATTCTCTAGTCTGAGCTCAAAGATACTGAACGCTGCAAAAATATGCTGAGAGCATAACAAAAGATGGAGATCCTGACCTTAATGTAACATTACTGAATAATACCACAATGTAGAGTCAAACTTTAGACTTCTAGAAGTTAACTCCTCTGTTCTCAGCAGCTGAACACCAAACAACAGATCTCCTCATCCCACATGGACATAAAGAAGTCAAGTCTCTGCTGAGAGCTCAGCAGTAAGGCACATCTAATGGTGTTTCACTGTTCTGATGTGAGTAAGGTGGACACATCTGCCCTGCTCAAGAGAAAAAGCAAGTAATTACTTTAAAAATGTCTGCTATTATTTATCATATTTTTACTTTCAAACTAAAAAATTTAGTCTAAATGTAAAATAAATGCTGACAGTAAGAAATGACTGAGAAATTTTAAGGTGTACTAAGAGGACTTAACGATCTTTTCATTCTTCAGATCATAGAAGAGCTACAGATTTAATCTAACACCATTTTTTTCTTCCTAAACAAAGGAGACCCACAGTCTAATAATGCTTTCAGCTTATATTATGATACTCTACAGAGCTCATTCACTAACCTCTGCTCTCCTGTCACACACCAGCCTCTGCTGCTCTGTCTCCTCCTCCTCATGATGCAGCTGTACATTCACTATGCATCAGACAATCTCCTGCAGTGTCTTTGACATTTTTGCAGCATCTTGATTGACTGTTATTTAAATTTGGCGTTTATTCACAGTTCCAGTCGATCGTTTTAGTAAGTTTCGTTTTTTCCGAATACTTTCACTTTCAAGCAGGAGCTGCGTGGGGATGAGAGCGGACCTTTAGGAGACGTGATCGGACCAGTCAGCGGTCAATAGCGACGCTGTGGTGCCGGTTCATGGCAGATATAATAGCCTAAATAAATGAATAAATCATACTGGCCCAAAAGTGCGTCGGCACACCGGGAAATGCCCGATATGCCAGACTGCGAGTCCATCCCTGCAGAGTTGTCTGAGTGTCTCCATTGTAAACAAATCCAGCATGGCGAGGGGGGCGGCTCTCTGCATTAGCGGTGTGCATGGCCAGCGAGTGGTGCGGGTTATATAAGACTACGAACTTCCTGTAACTCCGTTCATGTCGACAGTAGGAGAAAATAACTTCAGTCTTATCTGACATGATCTGAAAGCTGAAGCTGTCATTCAAAAGTCTCTGTCCTTTATCCATTTCTGCTCGGTTGTGCCGCATCACGACGGCGCCGCTTCCTGGTCTGGCAAACTACGGGATGGGTCGAGGGTCATACAAAACGCGCATGCGTTAATCGTGCAACAAAAAATTAAATGGCGTTAAAAGTAATTTGAGTTAACGCGATATTAACACGTTAAATTTGACAGCCCTACTTTAAAGTAAACAAGATAATGTGTGAGCTGTTTGCTACTTGCTTCGTCTGTTGCCGAAGAAATTTGGATCCAACTCCCTCCCTTTAAATTTGACTATCGTGGCTGTGTTTGTTGCACTTCCTTCTGTGATCAGCTTGCGACTCCTTTACTACTCATTTGTTCTCCATGTTCCCAAAAACAACACGATTTCCGATCACCAATGTAAACACGTTGAATATTTACGATCTAAAGTCAGAACAGCTCTTCAGTGCAGATCAGAGAGGTAATGATCACTCTTAACTCGGGATGCATGATCGTGGATTTTTGCCAATGTCTGACATGCTGATATTCTCAAAATAATTGTAACCGATACTAGGGCTGGCCGATTATGGCAAAAATCAAAATTACGATTAATTGAACTTTTTACCTTGATTATGATTAATGAACGATTATTCCATCCCCAACCTCTGACTCTGTTTGTTCTGTAAATATTTGTATGATTTTAAAACAAACAACAGAAAGAAACAGGCACAGATTGACAATTTATGGTTATTGAAATTTTTGAAATCAAAACACACATCAGCTGAAACCAAAATGTTTTTTGTAAAAAGTCACATTTTTCCAAGAAAATGGGAAAAAAAGGAAATAATTGACACTGCAGGTTTACATCAGTTAGAGGCTCTAAATGTCTGTTTGGATTATTCTTCAATTAGTTGCCCAGCTCTAACTGATTCTGATATCAGTGCTGATATTTAGATATAGTTCAGATTCAAAACTTTAGTCCTTAAAACACAAAATTTAAGATTTTAGGATGAACAAATTAGCAAATGTCATTTCAAAACACCCTTTAAAGTGTAAGGGATGATGATGAATTAAAAAAAAGAGTTGCAGTAGGTCTGTAACCTTGCAAAGCAGGCAGATACGCCTGTTTCCGTGTTTCTCACTGGCAAATCCATTTGCAAAGTTCCCGTCTGAACTATTTGGGCCCGGTTAGAAAGTGACAGGACTAATCAGCGATGAGGGGCAGTACTCTCGGGCGCAGCGGAGTCGTGACGCAAGAAAGCAGCAACAAGAGGCCGGTGCCGTTACGGCGGAAGAAATTAGCGTAGATGCTGCTAAAGCGCCAGTTTAACAGAACTTGATGACATTTCTTCGTTAAAAGAAGAACAAAGAACAGCAGTGAGTTGTTTTCTTTTCAAAAACGACAAAACTCGTTTACTGACATGTCTATCGTTGCCATGGTTCGCTATGCAGTTCTACATGGAGTTTATTCCTCAGTAGCTGCACATGCACACCTTGGTAGCGGCGACAACGTCACGTGTTTTGTTGCTCTGATTGGCCCATAAAGATGTGACAGACAGAGCGTTCATCCAATCACCCTCCGAGCTTTCTTTCAAAGGCTCTGCCCTTTCCCAAACGCTGTATATCTTCCAGATGCATGTGTAAAACAAATCCATCTGGTGTGTCAGGTTAGTAGGTCTGTTGGTCCAGCCTAAAACTCCATGAAGTTATTTGTATGTACAGCCAACATTACAGCTGATATAGGTCGATTTTTATAGCCAAAATATGCCATATTGATAATTCACTTTTTAAGCTAATACAGTATCTGCCAATACTGATATCATACCCATAATATTGTGCATTCCTACTCCTAACACCCCTAACACCACAGGACAGTCTGTCAAGATAATCCTAAAAGTCCTGGGACAGTCAGCTTGTACTGTGTGCCTGGCTCTTTTTCGAGTCGGCATTTCCAATACAGCAACAGTGAAGTCAGACTTTTCTATGTTTTATTAGTCTATGTTCTAAACCATCAAAAAATAAAACAATGGTTGGCTAGGAGACAGACAATTGCTAAGAGAGTATGCCTTGGAAAATGGTCAGCAACCATTTAAAGTATTGCATAAATTGCAGCTAATGGGCTAAAAAAACACCACAAATCCCTTTAAGTTCTGCCAGCAGTATTTTACTCATATTTTACTCTCATACACAGTCCATCAAAGTATAATTTCAGGAGTGTCACTGAGCGATGTAAAACCCCTGGCACTGAGATCACAGTCATCATCAGTGCTGTTCTGCCACAGTGAGAGTCTGAGATATAGTCTGCCATTCACTCCAAGCCTCTGTATCTCCATGTTGGCTCTCTTCCCACCGCTGATGCCCTGCAGCAGTGATTCAGTGCCTAGCAGTTTGTGCTGAAGGCTAATGTACTGAAGCAGTGGAAAACAGAGTTTGACAGAGAAGTCTCCTGTCACATTTCACATATTTGTCTGTCATCCAGCAGGAATGTCTCTACTGAATAAATGTGTCCTCATACGGACATTTTGGTTCAACCTGAATTACGTCTCTAGATTTTGCCAACCATTTTCTCATTAACGTGATAAATCTTTCACGTATGTCCTTTAATTTTGAATGCAGCATGATCGGAAACATACCGCAGTCTGTTTTAAGACCGCATACTTGGTTACAAATGCTGAGAAGTCCTTTAAAGTGGTTAAAGAATGAATGAGTAACGGAGGCTGTCTGCAGTCTGTGGCTAACAAGGCTGTAATAAATACAATAAAAACTTTATGTGCAACCTCAGATCTATACATTTTTATTTGTTTGAAAACCCTCATTTATTCTCTAACAATGCCTTAGCATGGAATTCTCTGATTAGACACAGCACAAGGACTTCCACTGAGCTCAGCCCACCATGCTGACTAAAAAAACCTCCTTCCAGCTTAATGTTAGACTGCCATGGAGAAAATGTGAAGAATTGAATCAAAGGTAACAACCCTCCTTTCCATGCCCTCTCTCCTACCTGTCCAGGACCTGTCAAGTCAAAGATCGGCCCCTGAAATTAAATATGGCTGAGGCAGGACGCTTTGTCCGCTGGCTGGAGAGTTTTGACCCCAGGGTGGGATGTTACCTATTATACTGTCGCCCCAAGGCACTGAGCACCCCCTCCCCACTATCACGGCACACACACGGGGGATCAGGTGACCCTCCAACCTTTTGAAACTGTGTATGTGATCAAACCTTCCGCCTCTGCTTAGGACACATTGAGAGAAACAGGCCTGTGTCTCTTTACAGAGAATTTTCCTCCCATCATGTTGCAGTTACAGACACTTGGGATGAATACAGTAAATATTTTGGAGCCAACAGTGTCCTTCATTATTTTCTCTCTGCTTAAAAACTCCAAACACTGAGAAAAAGGCTATTGTGTCAGCTCAGCTGTTATATAATTGCAGCCAACTTGATTTTTTTATTGAATATACAACATGTTCAGTCCATTTGTTATGGCTGTTGCTCTCAGTCGCCTGTTTTTTTGCCTGTTCATTGTTCTGTTTTGGCTTTTTGAGCTCCTGTTTAACTGTTGGTCTCTATCTGTCAGTAGAGGACATGTCTTCCATTAGTTTAGAAAATGTTCCTCTTGATTGTTTGCGTGCATTTCTTACATAACAGATTGGCAGTATGGGATCTTTCCTTGACCTCAACTAAATGTTTTTGTTAGTTACTCCTTTCCATACTAGAGTTTTTTGTCAAAATACTTTACCTAATCATAGTTAATACTGTCATGCACATGCAGTTTCATAATTTCTCTCTAGATGCTGATTTCTCAGAGCAATTGTTGAGCGTTGAACCAAAAGTAGCTCTTCTTTTTTCACACTTAATTGTTTGTATAATACACACTGTGTGTGTCTCACTGTGATTATTTTCTATTTTATCAGTCTTCTTTTTTTGGCAGTGAAGATGCCTACTGTCTTTCAAAATGTAGTCAGACTGGGAATCTTGGGGTAACTCATGATACATTATGACACAATACAAAACAATACCCAAAACATGGTCTGCATTAAAAAGGGCACAGTGATTCTGAAATAAGAAATAAATGCCATGGCAGCTCATTGATGGGAATCAAGAACCTGTTCCAACTGGTTCAATCCATCTTAATTATTTACATTTAATCATGATTATTCCCTTAAAAATGTCTCACTTCCATGTGCCTTAAAAAACATGTTCTTCTGAGAGGCAGCCAGCGCGAACAAGAACAGAGAAGTTGAGGAAGTAAACATTGCGGACAATCAAAATGGGCAAAAGTGGTCAAAAGTGGGGTTTCATTCCTCAAAAGAATGACACAAACAACACGACCTGTCTCATCTGTCGAACAGTGATTCCCGCAAAACATCCATCTTTTTGCACGATTTCAGTTTATTTCTATACGTTTATAGATCTAGGATCTAGGATAGTTTTATATTTAAGGCAGGGGTGTCGAACTCAATCACAGCAGGGGCCGGATTCTGGATTCAGGACTAACCTGAGGCCCTAACAGGGTCAACATTTAACCATAAACTGTCAACCTTGTTTCACCGGAAATAAAATATGGAAAAAAAAACTTAGCTTGAAAGAAAAGTTTAAAGGCTCACAATCTGAGAAGGTGTAAATTTATTGGTTCAAAAAGGTCGAAACATGAAATTGACAAATAATGTTTTTAATGGCAAATATATTAGAAAGAAGTAAAAATCATGGGTTTAAAAGGTCAAAATATGAAATACATTTTTTAATTATGAAATTAAAAGTCAAAATAGGATTCAAAATTTTAAATTGAGTCTAAAAGGTCTAAAGTCTAAAAGTCTAAAAATTTTTTCTTTTTTTTCTTGTTTTTTTATATTATAGGATGTTCTCTTCCCAAACACTTGATGTTTAACATCTTTTATTGAAAACTGTTTACTATAGCCAGTAAATGAAGTGTGCTTGTCATTGACTTACATCTTGTTCTGTGTTCAGAGAGAAAGAGACTCAAAAAAACTTGATTTGTTAACACACCGATGTAGTCACCTTAAACAAAGTAACTACAGACTTTTTGTTGTAAAGAGCCTGTGGTTAATGGTATGTTTATCAATGATTTAACTTATTGTTAGCTGTGGTGTTGACAACTGCACTGTAGAGCTACAGCATTTAAAGCTGCTTCTCTGACCTCTTTTAAAGCTACAGCCCACTTCTTTGAACCGTGGACTTTAATGGAACCAAGTGAGTCATGAACAGAAACACAACTTTAACCCTTTGAGGGTTAAGCTATTTTCTAACCACTGTGTCTCGCCTGGACTTACTGTCATAAAAAGCTTGTAAAATGTCAACCATGTGGTGCACAGACAAGCTCTAAATATCCTTTTTTAAGACAACCTGGACTTTAAGAATATGTGTGCTACAGTTATGTCATTTGAATTAAAAAAAGTTATAGGACTTTAAAGACCTTAAACTTAACAGAAATTAAAACTCAAAGATTTTATGTGTGACACACAGTATACAATTATGGCTAAGACATTTTTTATGCACAAACTTGTTCTTCCATCTGTTGGGGACAAAAAATCTCCAATGTTTTCACACTTTTACAAAAAAGTCCTTCTGTATCTTTCATTGGCTCTATTTGTGCCATTATTGAAAGCGTTCCTGTCTGCAGTGGCACAGAGGGCCACATCACAGCCTCTCTGTCTCTCCATTATGAGCTATTCTCTGCAGAGTAAAAGTTGCTGACTTTGACAAAGCATGACGTGATGTCAGATTAGCCTGCCATTGGTTGGCACAGCCTATCACAAAGCATTCTGGGATACAAAATAGTATTAAGCATTAGCTGCTGCAGCAGAAACAATAAAAAATGGATTTAGACATGGATAAATAGATGTGTAATATCAGTCTTACTGTTATGGATGTGATCTTTAAAGAGATATTTTTGGCACTTAGTAAAATAATATTGTATATTTGTTCCTTTAAACTTTGATGACTTTTTTCTAAGGATAAAGGTTCTGCTTTTGGCCATCAAACATAAACCCTTTATGTGTAATTCCTCCTTTCATCTCTAATCACCTGACCTAATCTAGCATGAATTAGAGTCACTTGTAGCATGTAAGCCAACACGCATCTTAGCTTTCAAACATTTGGCAGTCTGGACACCAGATGTGTTTGATGTATATCAAGATAAATCCCAACACGGCTGCTCAAACAGTCTGATTATAATATGTTCTGAAAAAGTCACTGAGTTGCAGATGGAGACTTATGGATGTAATGGTTCACTCTGGGAATTTATAGCACCCAGCGGTCATAAACAAAATGTATGTATGTTTTTCTAAGGAATAATAAGTCGGAATTGAAATAAGATCCAGGCAGGTGCTGCTGCTCTCTGAATGTAGAAGGAATAGATCAAATTACAATATGTCCATTATTCAGCCTGTAACCTTCAGGGACTATTTAGTCTGAAAAATGAACACAGACCTCTGTGCAAGCGCTTAACTACAGATATGTGTCCTTGACTTCAGAGACTCTGGGCCCTCAGGTGGCAGTGAGCGTGTGATTTTCCCTCTAAACATCCTTAATCCACAGACATACTGCAGGGTCAGTCGGCCACACTAGAGGGTTCAGAACAAAGAGCACCACTCAGCTTTCTGTCGTTTTCAATTAATGTGTCTACTGTGTGTTTGAGTCCAGCAGCTCTACTCCTGAATGTCACCAGAATTAAAACAAGATGGCAATGAGCACCTCAGTGTCTGCCAGGAGGGTGAGCAACAGGGTCAGAGTCTATCTGCTGCCCTCCTGTGGAGGGAAAGTGACATGTGACATTACTACACCAGGTTCAAAAGAACCCTGCAGATTAAGATATTTTGGCTTCATTAGATCATCAATAATGCCTTTTATATGTTCAAAGAGACACCCTAGATGTCTCCATTTTGATTTAATTTATTAAAGAAGTTTTCATGTATGCTGCTATTTTTGTTCAATGCAAATTGTTCTCTTACTGTTCTCCTTTCTGCAGTTTTTCTTATGGAGTGTCAGCCTTAAAGCATTTTAAATATTGTGCAATTTTAGAGAAGAAGGCAATGAGGAAGAATTTACTTTAAAGTAGAAGAAGTCGAGAACAATCAGAGAGATATGAGAAGAACAATGCAACCATTTGACACCACTATCCAAGCAGCACTGAACAAAAATAGCAGCCTGCATATGAATCTATTTCATTAAAATTTTCTCTGAACATAGATGGCATTCATGTTAATCTATTAGGTTAATGTGTCCTAAACACACACTATAAATTAAGCCATCAGAAAGCTCTCTATTAAAACAATAACAAAATATGACAAGTACATTTAACCATTTCATGGATAAATTTCTCATGATGAGGGAGAAAAGCTGATTAGGAGATACATGTACATGGATTGCAGGTTTAAATCCAACAGAGGTCGTATCCTGAAGTAGGCAGGGTGTTTTTCCTGTCTTTTGACCTTTTGCAATGAAAATGCATCTTTTTAAAAATTTCTTCTTTGGTGAAGATTTTTAGAAACAGAGATTTGGACTTGGGTTTGTCCTCTGCTCGATGTCAGGAGTAACATTAGCAACATTATCACTTCATTTACATTGCATAAGGACTGAACAATATATTCTATTTCAACCCTGATGGTGATGTGCACAAGTGCATCAGTCACATCACAAGGACACGAGAAAGTTTCTGTGCTTTTGTATTTTAGACAATATTACACATTTTCTCGTGTCTGAATGTAGCAAATGCAACTCATACAACTTGGGTGTTTAAAGGTAAATGGAAGGCAGTAGACGTCCCCAAATGATGACTCAGCACAAAATTTGTGCCTATTTATCATATTTTCATAGCACCAGTTTTGAACCAGCATGACTGAGAAGTCTTCTGAGAGGTATCAAGGACAAGTGGAGCAGCGGTGTGGCATGGAAATCAACACAGACAGACATGCCACCAGTTATAGTAGCAAGATATCCACCCACTCATCTTAAAATTGTTTTTAAAGTTTGTTTTATTTTCATAGATGATCTTCATCCTTTCCTCTTGGTAATTCAATGCATAGTTTTCGTTCTCTGCTTTTTTTAAATCCTCATTTATGTTAAAGGGATATTTCGCTTTGCTGTAGTAGTGGAATTAGCCTCCAGTGATTTCTGTGAAAGTTGATCCTGTGGTTATTACAAGCTCAGAGAGATCGGCGGCATGATGGCTGTAGATGGGGATGTTTTATCCACGTATTTTAAACGAGTTTCACGAAAAAATGGGCCAAGAAAATATGTTGACTCGCCTGCACGCTGTGTCGAAAACATATACAAAGCACTTCATTTCTCCCAAAAACATATAAATAACACCACACCAAGCTAAAACAAAGAGCATATGAGCGATTTCAACTTGAGTGATGATGATGTGCCGTTTACTGTGGATACAAGAGGATATTTGTATGAACTGGAATACACCGAAGAAGAACGTGGAGACAGAATGAGAGTCAGCGGGCTGAAAGAGAGAGCCAAGAAACTTCATTCGAAGGTTTTGAGCAGGAGAGATCCCGAGCATGGGCTTGTATTTTCCACACCTACGCCACCAGCTAACTTGGGATTTCATATTATCTTTGTTTTAGCTTGGTGTGGTGTTATTATCCCTGTAGAAGCCCGCAGACCCACAAAGCTGATCAGAGGATATCAGTGCGCCATGGAAGGAGACAAAATGCCGAAAGCTGTATTGTAAATTAGTGCCTGACGAGTGTTTTTTGGGGAGAAATGAAGTGCTTAAGTGCTACGTTTTCTACACAGCATACAGGCGAGCCAACATATTTTCTTGGCTCTCTTTTACTCAAAACTTGTTAAACTATGCAGATACGTAAAACATTCCCATCTACAGCTATTATGCCGCAGATCTCTCTGAGCTTGAAATAACCATGGGATCAACTTTGACAAAAATCACTGGAGGATATTGCCACTACTATAGCCAAGCACCTCATATAACCCAACTTAAAAAAATCCAGAAATATCCCTTTAAAATCTCACCAAACTGCAAACATGGCCCAACTTTTACTACATACTCACATCCTGAGTATAATATCTGCTATGTTTTGTGAATAGGGTAGGTGTTTTATGAGTAGGAGTACTTAGCCTTGATATCGGTATCGATAACCAATACTGGTATCGGTATCTGTAATAAAAGCTTGTGTGGATGGGATTACTTATGAAAACAGAGGGGGAAAACTTCAATACCTGCCTTCCTGTGGACGAGGCCAGAGTGCTTGATTAAAAATGGTCTCTTAGCCGAAGATCTGGCACAACTGAGCAGCATAAAGCATGATGGAGTTACAGCAATGGAGCAGCAGCTTCCAGTGGTGATTCTCACTGCATTATGTAGCAGTCTTTAACCTTACATGCTGCGTTTTCATGGCCCTGAAGAATAAGTCGTATCTGTCACGGCAGCTCCACAAAGACAGCCACCATAACAAATCAACACTGTAACAGTTATAAAAATTACAAAATTTTCCAGTTTTGAACAGTGTTAAAAAATTCAAGGAAATGAAAGAACATTTTTTCATTCGGCCATTTCAGTACAACCAGACGTACTGCTCTTTTATTATTTACCATGTGCTATTCCCTTTAGAGAAACACCATCAGAGTTGTTGCCAAGGTTATAGATTAATGACTGTTGTGTTTAAAGCTGAATTAAATTATCCCACACATTCATTAGTAATTCATGCATCTTTTATTTTGTTTCACTGATCTGACACCGTAATCCAGCACTGTTATATTGTGAATTAAATTAAATGTTTGCACGACAAGACTAAACTTGTGTTCATTAACTGTTATGAAAAGGGAATTTGTAATTTAAATGCTTAAATTAATTATTTTCTTGTACTATTTTCTCATGTGTTTCTCTCCTTGGCACCCTCTCGTAGCTATACAACATAACACATCCTGTTTTGATGCCCATATCCTCAGAGGAGCAGCGACAGGGCAGGTACGCCCGTCCAACTGCTCATTAGAGGAACGAGCAAATGAACCCTCTCAGGGATCTTCTCACTATGGCAGACCAACAACAACATAAGCACAAATGTGCTGCAAGAAAACTGTGAATTATTAGTGGTTGATTAAGCTTTCTTTGTGAAGGAAGGGCTGCCTGGATCATATGTGATGAGCCAGAGAAGAAGACAAAATGTCAGCAGCAGTAGTGGCATGGCATACAGAACAAAACCCCCCAGGGCACTAGTGACTTCATCTCTGTGACAGTCCAGGCTGGAATGCATTATGGTGTGAGTGCATGTAGACATGGTATAGTACGTATCAGATCACAGAGACTGATTGTTCAGATCAGACAAAAGCTTTACAGAAAGCTACTTCAGAGGGAATGCTTTATTCATGCTCATCCATAAGGTATTCCTGCATAATAATGATTGCTATATATAGACAGTGGCATGCACTCCATGCTGCGCACAGCCTTTGAGGAGGGTAATGTAGTGTAGCATGTAGGATGCAGGGTTGTGAACGTAAACACCAACAGATCATAGGGTGTTTGTCAGTTTGTTGTCTTATTGCATCAGCTGCTGGAGCATCAAAATATTTCAACTGAAGCTGTCAGAATTAAGAAACTAATCTGTTATTTCAATGATGTACAGTGTTTAAAAGAACCAAAGAAACTTTTAAAATATGATATATAATTTAAAATGGACTGGCATAGCAGAGGAGTTAATAGGTAGATCTTTTAGTTTCGTTCAAAACTCCACATTCTTAATTGTACAATCTTAAATTCTGAGGTTATAAAGTACTGTGCAGAACTTTGAAGCACGTTTGGGCCAAATATTGAGGCTAAAGTAAGGCATAGATGTGGTAGGCCAGCCACCTGAGGGCAGGAAAGAGGATTGACACAACTTCAGTTGTACTCTGGATGTCCTTACATATTACCCAGGGCATGGGAAAATAATCTGTTGAAAAATAACAATGTTCACAACTTTAGGGCGAAAAAGTTCTGGATGTTAAGTAAGCATGGGCTTAGGTATTCTCCAGGTGCGTCGTGGGGTAGCAACAGGCTCGTTGTTGTGCTGTGGATGTCCCAAGGGCCAGAAAACCACCTGCAGTCTCTGCACGAATCACCAGGGGTGAAAAGGCACGGACCAAAGAGATGCCGTCGAGCTTGACCCTGGCTGCTGCGTGACACGTGGACATGC
The DNA here is from genome assembly GCF_018320785.1 of Cheilinus undulatus. Taxonomy (NCBI): domain Eukaryota; kingdom Metazoa; phylum Chordata; class Actinopteri; order Labriformes; family Labridae; genus Cheilinus; species Cheilinus undulatus. The sequence goes on from NC_054867.1 coordinate 43,733,688, forward strand.
CAAGCTTGACTCTGGCCACCTCCAGCCCTTGGTTTAGGGTTAGGGATTAAAGTGCTAAAGTGATACTTTTATACGGTGCTGATGGCTATAAATGTTGTCTAAATCAATACTTTTGAGAGAAAAAAATATCTGTTGAAAGTCAGCGGGACAATAAAAGCTGTCTGGATATCATAAATAATTGGCAGAAATATCTTTAAAAGTTGCCATTAGAATGTGGGATAAGAAAAGAAGACTGGTGTAACTCCTTTATATAAGAGGCTCAAGCAAAATTCATATTCTAGCGTTGCGTCAAAGACAAACAGTCAAGTAAATGTATCAGTCAATGTGATTTTTTCCTTGGTAGGACAATGCAAACAGAGACGTTACTACAGACAGCAAAATAATTTAAAGGCATTCATGCTCAACTGAAATAAAGTGAGTGCACCTAAATCACAAAAGTTCCACAATGTGTTTCTTGGCTTTTATTTGGGCTGGCTGGGTATTGAAAAAAAGTGTTGATAGCTGTGATGTGAATCAGTCCGGTGGGTATTGGATGTTTTGGTACCAATACAATGCCGATACTGGATTTCCATTCTCATCCCAACCTGGGTTGTGGCACACTGGGCCCTGTGATGAATCCGTAGTGCCTTACATGCCTAAAATGTATGCACATGGCTGCATATCAGCTGTAAATATTGGCAGAAGTTATTACATCTTTAATGTTGATATTTAACTTTTATAGCTATTACCAATAGCAGCAAAACATTCAGACAGCCCATCATCATCGAAACACACAGGAACACATACAATTGACATATATTCATAAATAAATATAGCACATAGCACACATGTTGTTCATCCCTTGAATGAATAAATGATTGTTTAGATGGTGATGGTGATTTAGATGGTATGCAAATGGAAAATTAAAATGAATAAGATTTTTATCTTTTCCCCTTGTATTACTGTGGCCACTGTAGCTCAGTAAGAGGAGTTTGGCGTCCTTCTGTCAGAAGGTTTTGGGTTCAGTCTCCAGCTCCCGCAGTCACATATCAATGTGTCCTTGGTTAAGTCACTTAACCTCATTAGCTCCCACTGCCAGCAGTGACGAGTAAATGTGTATAAATGTATTTGAATGAGATTAGCGAATACTGATGACCAGTTCTTCATAGTAACTTTTGCCATCAGAGTGTGATGGAGTGAATGGGTAGGTGGGACCTGCGTTGAAGGTTGTTTTGAGTACTCAGGTGACTAGAACAGTGTTAATTTTGGCAGCTATTTCTAATTTTAGTCTTAGTTTTAGTCTTCAAATGACATGTATTTTACTTTTAGTCCCATTGTACTCATTTCTTTCTGTTTTAGTTTTAGTCGATGAAAACTCAAAATCATTTTAGTCTAGTTTTAGTCCATGAAAAGTCCTCACATTTTAGTCTTTACTTTTATTCCAAGCATTTATTTTTTTGCCTAAATCTGGTACAAAATCATGGTAGTGTGTTCTATGCACTCTGCCAAACCAGAGGTCACTGCTTTCTACAGCTGAGAGGCAGAACAGATACAGCTGCATTGTTTTTTGACAGATTTACCCACAGTGGAGAAATATCATGGATTTTGAATGTCAGACGAAAACTACATTACATTTTAGTCTAGTTTTAGTCATCTTGATGAAAACTAACCTTAGTTTTTGTCAGTTTTAGTCATCAAAGATCTATTTTTGTTAGTCAGTCTAGTTTTTGTCATGGAAAAAAAGGCTGTCAACGAACATTTTTAGTCATAGTTTTAGTCGATGAAATTAACACTGGACAAGAAAAGCGTTATGTTAAGCTTAAGTCCATTTACCATTTACCAGATTAAAGCCGTTTTTGGTATTTTACATTAAAACCTTGAATTCTTATATGGTAACAACCCTCCAAACCCGAAGACCGTAATAATTATGAATTTATGGAGCCATTTTCAGAGTTGATTGTTGGATGGAGTTATTTTGTTTTAAATAATTTTGTTATGTGTAGATTATAAATAGTAGCATAAATACTGATACCCATATTAATGCTTTAGCCAATTTCCTGATGTTTTTTTTCAATACTACTGTTAGACTAACACTATGCCAGTATTTTCTGTCTTCTTTGATTCAGTCATTTATACTAGATAGACTAGACGGCATCAGTTTTCGGTCAGACACAACAGATTAACATCGGCTACTGACATCCGTTAACGCCACTCTCTTTGCTGATGGCTCATGTTGGTCATCAAGGCCAATATGGACCGACACGCTGTTAAACCAATGCGTCCATGCATATGGTAAACTGCTGTTGCCCCTTCATGATGTTTTTTGTTGTTTTAATGTCTTTATTGCAGTTTTACTGGACAAAGTACATTTTTATTTGATGTCATTTTAAAGAACCAACCATCCTGTATCATCTTGCAGTCAGATGGCACCCATGTGCTTAATTCATTTCTCATTAGTCCCTTCAGAGTATTCAGGAGGATGGAGCTTGGCTAATAATCTGAGAAAAAATGAAAGGCTCACTAAAGAGCTGATGTTGGCTTTGTCTGTTCTAGTATGGGCTCCTCTGTGGCGTTGCCATGTTGGTTCATCATAGCCAGCATCAATGAATAAAGGCTTCCTCTGAAGGAGACAACACAAATATTCTTCTTTTCAGGTGACAAGTGTTCATAAGAATATGCTTTTGTTGGGCCATTAGTCTGCCAGTTTTTCTCAACTGCCTTTAAAATTTGGTTTAAATCAATGAATGAAGCTCATAATGGTATGTTCCAGTGACTCATGGCACACATACAGCTGTAGAGAACACACAGTGGTATTGACTTGTTCCTGGGAAGAGTGAAGGTGTTTATTGATGTTGTCACGACTGTAAGTCAGCGAAGCTCCTGGGAGATCAGACAGGGATAGATGAACAAAGCAAGCGGCTGTGACATGGGAATGGGCTCCTCTCCTCTAACATTGATTTTATTAAACTATACCTGTAATGAAATCTGCTTAAAAATGAGCTGAACTGTAACTACTGATGTAGTTAGTTTAAATACAGATGTCAAAACATAAATAGTGTATTGTATTGTATTTGGTAGAGGAATGTTCCTCACAGATGTACTGTCTACTTTCAGGCACACTGAGAAGTATTGGTGTCAGATGCTGTAGAAAAGGATGAAGGACTTATCTGATTCTGAACCCTGAGTCTGAATTTCCCACATTTCCCTATTTCCCCTACAGTTGTGTAACTGACAGTATCTAACATCCTGATGTCCATCACAAACTCATGTCGGCAGGACATGTGGAAAAATAAGTACGAGGTTTTCTCTGGTTAAATTAAAGTTAAATAAAATAAACAAACATCATAATAAGTTTGTCAAAATTTTAGATATTTCAATACACATGTTTTACAACAATAAAATGCCCCTAATTTTAACCCTTAAAGCCTGTTGTATCATATTTGATCCATACTTCTATTACACCTCTATCTAATCAAAATGATCAATAAATCACTAAAATAAAATTCTGAATATAATCTGATAAAAGATAAAAATGCCCTCAAGTGGATAATCAGTTACCAAAAACACCTAATGTATCAAATGAGATACAGGAAATATATATGATACATTTTATGGAATTTTAGATTTTTTGGATTTCAGTAGAAAGTGAAAAAAACATTTCAGTTAAAAAAAAAATATATATATATATATATATTTTTTTTTTTGGCTCTAATTTGTGTATTCAAGCTTTAAAGGGTTAAAGATTAAATCCACACTAGTAGAGCCGATACTGAACATCTTTGTCTCCATTTTTAATCAATATTGATGATTTTTTGCCGCTAGCTTGAATGATAATGAATGCTAAAAGTCATGTTGTTTTCCCAGAATGCTTTGTGATTGGTTGTCAGCCAATAGCAGGTTGTTCTGTCATTGTGTCGTGCTGTTAATGTAAATGTAGTTTATTTATATAGCCCTTTACAACACCACACAAGTGACCAGGGTGCTTTACAAAAAGTAAATTAGCATTAAAAACACAAAAATAACAGCATTTATAAATACTGACTAAAAGGATGAAACAGTAAAAGCACTACTAGGTATTAAAGCCATCCTGAATAAAAAAAAAAAGTCTTAAGTTTTGATTTGAAGAGGTCCATGTCAGAGATATCACACATATCAGAGGGGAGATTATTTCAGAGCCTGGGTGCAACAACTGAAAAGGCTCTGTCATCCCAGTGTTTATATTTAGACCTGAGCACTTCCAACAAAAGTTGGTTAGATGACCTCAAAGCCCTGCCATGTTGACGAACAGTTAAAATCTCAGATAAAAAGGATGGAGCAAGACCGTTTAAGAGCTTTAAAAACAAAAATTAAAAGTTTGAAATCAATTCTAACAAACTAGAAGCCAATGAGGGGAAAAGAAAACAGGAGCAATGTGCTCTTGTCTGGTTGTGTCTGTTAAAAGACATGCTGCTGTTTTTTACACAAGCTGAAGGTGTTTGTGTCAAAATGCCCATGCTTAAGCACACAGATTATTATGAATAGCGCATTATGGAGAGAAAGAGAGATGGAGAGCCTGTGATGTGGCCCTCTGTGTCACTGTTATTTAATATTTATCAGTAAAACTTATAATAATCAGCAGGAAAAACAACTTTAAGTGTGCATTACCACTCTGAGTGAGGCTAAAATGATGTGCTTTTCCACAGCACAGCTGATCCAGAAAGTTTACGCTGGTATTTGATTGGTTCTCGGTAAAGTAAAGACTAAAATGTCAGGACTGTAACTGACCTGAAATGATTTTGGGTCTAAAAATAGACAAAAAAAAAAAAACTTTAGATTTAAAACGAGCAAGTTTTAATAACATTCAAGACATTCTTAATCTTTAAAGACTAGGACAAGATTTAAAATAGTTGCCAAAATTAACATTGCCAACCATGCACATTGTAGCATCAGCCTTAGCCTCCTGGTTAACATTTGCCTCTTTAACCTGGCTCCAGTCAGCTTTGGAGTGGACCGGGGAAAACAAACTTCTGCAGGTTGTAGCGTGGATGTACACACTGACATTACTGCCTGACAGCTGATTCCAGTTTAAAAAGAGGGGGTTCACATTTTGAAACAGGCTACCATAAATAAAATGTCTACTTTTTGTTGCTTTAACACATGATGATTTATTTTAGGTTTAAAGTAGAAGTAACCATTGCTTAAATTTAGGATGGACCATGTCTTTACTAACTTTATGGGACCCTCCATAACTCTGGGCCCCAGAAAGTTTAACCCTTTCTTACCTCTTTAAGGGCATCTTGTTCATTTAGAACAATAAATTACTCAATATTAGGTGCCAATATTTTTTTTGTTGTTGTTGGGATATTAAAAGATATTATGATATTGTGTGAGTTTAATTAGTGTCATATCTAAGTGGAAAGTTCTGGTATCATGAAATACACACAGTAGTCAAACCAATGATAAGCCTGATCCTGTTATCCTTTTTGGAGGACTTGTTATTGAAACACTGCTGTAAACCCAAAGCCAAGCCAGGCTCCTTCATTAAATGGTTATTAATGAAACAGCTCCTGTGACTGCACAGTCTCAGTCTGGTTTGGCTCCTTTCCATGAACCCACAGAGTTTGTTATTTATTCAAAAGTGTTGGACCAGCCAGATGTTGCTTTCTAGAAAGTCCTCGCCTAGTCGATACTGAATTTGGGAGGCTGATATCAATATTTTAGATTTAAAAAATCAATATGTGCCAGCACTCTTCAACTGTATGCAACAGTGGCACTGAAAATTATTCACTTAAACCATATCTCTGCATCTTTTTTTACACTGTAAACATCAATACTAATATAGCACAAATCAGCCCAAGTTATATGGCCTTCTAATTTATCCTTCAGGCTCTGATAACACAAGCCAATTAAGTTTTTATGGCCTGGTCTACAGTGTAACCAGACTTGACTTTACAGTCGAGAATCAATGGAGTACTGAGATGAGGATTTTGCCTATAGGAGCGGTTTTCATCACAGGGAATTGCCTTCGATTCTCCAGGGAAACTTCAAAAGGAAAAAAATGTACAGAGTGTTGGCTTGGCAATCTGCCTGCTGCATCAGGTGTAGGCAGTAAACAACTGTGGCTGTCCTCAGTCTCTGTGCAATTAGAATGGTATATCACACAACTATTCTTAATACTTGTTATAAAACAGATTATAGGCTCATAAAAAGAAACCAGGATTTAATGCTTTAAGGCTTTAGAGGAAGAACACAACCCCATATGTAGATTTGTTTGTAAGTTTTGACGTCTTTTTTTAGTGCTTCATTCCCCCACAGCTGTAATCTTGTGCGTCATAGATCACCTGAAGCCAGGAGCAGAGTAGTCTGGCCTCCTTGTGACGGGTCAGAATATTTATATCTACGTCCCATCTGCACAGGGATTGTTCTCCTTTTCATAAATCATTGAGCTAAGGCAATTGCACAGACAGGAAGGAGTGCGACCTCTGCTTCGTGTAGCAGGAGCAGCCGCTGTGTCCAATATCTGTTCTGTGTTTGTTTAGTGAGATGTGCAGCGAGAGAACAAATGTGAGCGGTATCAATCATGACACATTTAAAGTCTGAGCGGATGTTTTGAATAAACGTGTCACTTCCTGCTGTCTTCATTTAGTGCATGAATTACTGTATCTGTGAGAGCGTTCTGCAACAGCTCGCTCCAGTAAATGAACGCTGCACGCCTCATTTTGATCACTGTTGCACAAATATGTCTGCTCAAGATAACAAGCTGGCTTTGGGAAATTATCATTGATGGTTTGTGTTTGCCTGGTTATTAAGTAAACTGCACTCATGGATATTTCTTGTAATTCACTGTTGAATATTTTTTTTAAAATATCCTGATGAAACATTATGTTTCAAATATTCATTCTCACAGAATTTTTGGCTTTTGAAAAGTCTCAGCCCAAGAACATTACTTCATGATGCTAGTTTGAAAAGGATTCCTCTTTCCCTTTTATTCCAGTTGTAGCATTAAAAGCACTTTTCATGTAGTAAACCTGTTAAGTGCTGCTTAATTGCTCTTGGTCCAGTTATTGAACTCTTAGACCGGTTTCTGACTGGGTGTGTGTTTGCTGCGTGATAGCTGCTGTGAGTGTCAGCTATGGCATGGCAGGCATGTGTTTGGTGCATCTTGGCTATGTCTCCCTGGTGTCACAGCCCTGTCTTTCTTTCTTTGAATTGGTTCATTGTTTAACTGTGTATAAACGCACAAACCTTAAGTAAAGCCTTACTGTTTGTCTCGCCTGTGGCTTATTCTCCCAATGTGAACATTCATATCTGTTGAAACAAGGTAGATATGGCTCCCTATTAATCATTTTCCTATCTGTTTTGACTGAGAGATGCTTGTGGTCAAAATACCCTTTAAGGACAAAAGTATTTGGCTGCCTGCCCATTAAACCAACAGATTCTGTGATGACCTTGTATTCATATACATGTACTTTAATATGGAGTTGGTGCCACTATTGCAGCCATAACAGCTTCCGCCATCCTTCAACAGCTTTCTACAAGATTTAAGTATTTCTGTTCATTCTGTAGAGGACTTATGAGGTCAGGCACTGATGTTGGACTATAGGGCCTTGCTCGCAGTCTCCATTCCCCTACACCCCTAGGGATTGGGATCGTACATTTTTATTGGAATTGATACTGTTGTTGATACTCTTGATCAATCTGAGATCTAATCAATGCCACTAACGATACTTTTCTATATTTTGAGGTAAAGCCAAAATGAGGACAAGTACTTACAACAGAAGAGGTAAAAACTGAATTGTGTTTGAGTGAAAATGTCATAATTCAGTCTGTAACATCTATTTTATATCACTCAAATACAAACAATATCCTCATATTCACAGCTGCATTTATTGAAGTTTCTTGTCAAAAACTAAAGTTTCCTCTTTTTGGGGGGGACATTTGAACATACACTATATTGCCAAAAGTATCTCCTGCCCTGACTCACATATAAACTTAAGTGACATCCCATTCTTAATCCATAGGGTTTAATATGATATCGGTCCTCCCTTTGCAAGGTGTTCTATCAGGTTGAAGTCATGACTCTGTGCAGGCCAGTCAAGTTCATCCACACCAAACTCTCTCATCCATGTCTTTATGGACCTTGCTTTGTGCACTGGTGCACAGTCATGTTGGAACAGGAAGTGGCCATCCCCAAACTTTTCCCATAAAGTTGGGAGCATAGAATTGTCCAAAATCTCTGGGTTTGCTGAAGCATTCAGAGTTCCTTTCACTGGAACTAAGGGGCCAAGCCCAGCTCCTGAAAAACAACCCCACACCATAATCCCTCCTCAAGCCAACAGTTGAAGGTACTACATTCTGGTTTAATTTGATGCACAATATTGCTTTTAGTTTATTTTCCCTCCTTGCAAGAACTGATGTATGTTTTTACACCAGTTATATCTTATAATGATGTTACATCACGGAGCTTGTGAGACTTATAGCAGTATCGATAAGCCAAAACGTTATTGATTTTTGGGTTCTTGAAAAATACAGAACTGGGTCCTTATGGACCCGGGTGTTTATCCCATCCCTATTTACCACAAATGTACTTTCATTGTATCACAGGAAGTTTCACCCATATAATAATCTACGTTAGAATGAGGTGGATATGGGACCAAACAGGGGTTTCTGGACTTTTGGATTCAGTCTCAAGTGGACACTTGAAGACCTGCAATTTTTTTGCACTTCCATAGTGGCTTTATTTTTCAACATTGGGGTTGCTGCTTGATCAGTCACCAGTCACTTTTGCATACAGTCATGTGCTGGCTCCCACAAAAAAGCTTTAATCTGGAGTTCAGAGGGGGTAATTTATAAATACACAGCAGACTTTACTTTGAAGAAATGTTCAAAATATACTGCAGGGTACATGAGAAATATTTCCGTTTTAGTCAGTAACATGAAATCTCTGGTTTTTATATCTGGAGTATAAACTCAGTGTAGCCTTCATGAAATACAAGCTCATACAGATTTACCATCAGATCAACATTTTCATGTCAGCAGTTCCTCATAGATCCATTACTGCTGACTAAAGAAGCATATCTGATTAATAATCTGCCTTATTGGGGGAATCATTGATTTTTGTTCATTAACAGTCTCATATGTGAGGCCTCATATGGTGATCTTTACACTCTTTCCTTGCACATCTGTTCTACCTGTACCAATCGGCTGATTATAAATCGTGACTTGAGTTTAGGATGAATGCCGCCTCTCATGGATGTGAGGATTTGATACGCTGTATCAGCAGTGCTTATGATGAGCTCATGAAGTGGATCAGGTATAGGGTGTGACGTGACCGTTCCAGATTAAATATAATTTCTTTTCTCGTGTCAGTGTGAAATTCATTGTTTCTGCTTTCGCTGACATTCACTTAGACAGAGAGGACAATCAAGCCACTGTTTAGTTCCACAGCAGCTGGAGCTCTCATTACCTCCAAATTAAAAGAGGTCCCTGCAAACAGACTGGCAGATTTCACTAAGGAATAAAGCACCATCAGATCAGTTCTGCATCCGTCCTACACACTCAGTGTATTTTCTTTTTGCCACCTTTGTCCAACCTGACTTGAAGCTGTTTTTTGGCACTTACTGATGTTTTTCCTCATGTTAAGATCCTTACTTTTGTTGTACTTAGCTCTGAGATTTGCTTAATAAAAATGTAGACACTGTTAGTAGCAGGCAAGGAATTTTCTACAGATAAGCTAGTGGCATGTACATGTTATATTTTGCAGTGTCTTTGGAGAGGAGGTATATTTTTTTATTGAACTATAACACCACGGTAGTGATTGTGCTCTTTAACATATTCAGTTTAACATGGAATAGGGTCCAATGCAGCCTGAGCATTTTTATGACTCATACAATATCTCTAAGATGATACAATTACTTCACAATCAGTAATTATTTGAAAAAGGAAAGAACCCTTTACTGATTAATTAGTTGATACATCATAGATAGCTAAATATGCCCAATACTTCTCTGGCTCTAACTTCTTAAATGTTTTTATTTACTTTTCTTTGTATTCATGTCCATCACTGTGGCTAGACAAAGAAGTTTAAAACAGTCATATTGATTTCTGAAGTAATTTGAGTGGCTTAAAATTTTTAACAGGCTCATTTAAAAAGTGCCACATGCATGAGAATTTCCTCAAAAAGCTTGCTTGTGTCATCCATTAAAAACAACTACTACATAGTGAATGTGGAGTAGTTTGGGAGACAGAACGCAGAGCTGCTAGCAGAGATAATTGTGGTTGATCACAGGTAAGTGGCACAAAGCATGAACATGATACAGCAACAGAACAGCAGATTCCAGTTGCAGTTCACTCTTCCGTATTTAGCAGTTTTTGATGTATCATCTGGTGTTTCTATGACGATGATAAACCCAACATTTCTGTCATGGCTATGTTCCATTTTGACTATAAAGATTAAACATTTCTCTGGTTTTAAATGTAGACATTATGGTGGAAAATTCTACGAATTATTCTTTTAAACTTCAGGAAATTAAGTTCATTCTTAGATGATGTTCTGGCAGGTTTTATTCCCCCTGCAGGCCACTGCTAAACTTTGTCAACCAGCTCCTCAGCAGCGAAGTGTCCTCACAGTGGTCCACCTTCGGCCCTCTGCTCTGTGCCCGTCCCCCGGCTACACGGCCAGTCTCCTGATAAGACCACATGAGCCTGGGGCAGCTTGAAACTGCAGGTGGTGGATACTCACCTTTTTATCAGCCATATTGACTTCAAACCCACGTTCTTCATCAGATCAATAACACAGCCTGGATGTGAGCAACTGTCAGCTTATCTTTTTTATTTCCCCCCTAAACTTGTGCTGGGCAGTGAAAATGACTGCTGTAATTTCTTATGATTTTTCTCTGTTATTATTAAGTTGATTTACCTATTTGTATCCTTTCCCAAATGCAACTTGTGCATATTTCCACCCACAACTGTTGAGCCATTATGAGGGACAGTTTATTAGCTAAATGTGTTTCCACTGCAAAAAGTCAAACTTTTCACTTTTTGATACATCAGCTCTTTCCACTCCTCCAAGCATAAAAACTTTTTATGATGTCTCCAGTATGTTTTTTTTTTTTTTATTTGCTGTGTTTCTGGCAAAGTAGTTTAAGCACAAATTGAAAATGCAGCTATCATTCATACTATGGAGCAAATCTCTGCCTTACCAGTCCATCAAAGTAGTTCTACCGCCCACGCTCTGGTACAGCCCTGTCCATAAGAGCCGCTCCATTCTGCTTCATTGGAGATCTGCAGCAAGTCAGTTTTCAGTGCCAGCCACTACCAGCATCAGTCCTTGTAGAGCAGATAGATCAAACAGCCAAGAAAACGTGTCAAGTATCCAGTCAATTTCAAAATGCAACATGATCCACTCCTGATCCGAAACATCACTATAGTAATGTTACTTCTCTGAATTTTACATGAAACCACACATCCTTTGTAGAGAACACACACTTCCTAATGTCAAGAACGAAGCAGTAAAACCATGGAATCATGTTGAAATTAATGTCAAATCATCACTATATCAACATTACGTATGTATGTGGAAATTACAGGTAATTCTCCAAATATCACTGGGGATGCGTGCTATTAGCAAGCTAAACCGTTCAAGCAGGATCACTTTGTAGTCAAAACTAGAATTACATGTCCAGCAAACCAACTGTTACCAAGCCCACAATCACGGTCAAACACTTTGTCTAACCAGTAACACAGCCACTTGCATTAAGAACCACTGTAGTTGCTCTTAATGACCTCTGCCTTGCTACCCTTCACTCTGATATAAACAGCCACAAGTCGATAGCATCGATAGCATCGATAGCATCTCGCAGCATCGTTTAGTACATCTTTGACTTAGACAATGGGGATAAAGTTGTCCGGAGCAGTGATTTTCAAATGTGTTTTTGCCCAAGGCGCACCAATGACTAAGCCAAAATCTCGAAGCACACCATCTTCATATCAATGTAAAATAGCTTTTTAACATGCTCTACCGTATCAGTAGTTGATGTGTAGTTGTGTAATAATGTGTGGTTGTTCACATTTACAACACAGTAGCAGACAGACCCTGCTGTGCCACTGAGGAACTACTCAATTACACAAATACACGTTTAAAAATTATATTTTTGCAGCATAAATTTCAGCCAAAAATTTGTGTACTTGTTATTTGCGATTTTGACACTGATCCAAATTATGTGCAGTTGAAACAAAGACACAGCAAGAAAATACCATATATATATATATATATATTTTTTTTTTTTTTTTTTTTCTAAAAGACGGTTATTTTTTTAAATAGATATTTTTATGATTTATGACAGGGTTTATAAACAATCTTATTGTCAAAGTGGTTATCATTATCATTGATAATATCAAAAATGCTATTGCATACACATGTTAAAGTATCCTCACTTGTTGCATAGTCAATATTATTGTTATTATATGCAGGTTGTACAAATTCCCACGGCACACCTAGAATTGCCTCAAAGCACACCAGTGCGCCTTGCCACACCATTTAAGAACCACTGGTCTGTAGGGATGGGCAATTAATCGCAAATTAGATTAAATCGCAATATGGCCTGCTGCAATTTTCAAATCACAGAAGGTGCAATATTTCTTTAACTTGAAACTGGTGTCTAAATACCAGTTTAAAACATTTTTACAACAGAAATGTTATGCATTACATATCAAGCAATCATTCTAGTTGCATATTTTTAGAATAGTTTACAAAAAAATCCTATTTTCTCTATTTTTTTTTTCTATTTTTGTTTTTATGTCATATATGAGAATTATATTAGAATTACAATCGCTCCAATTTTCAAAATTAGTTGAAGTCATCACAATTAGATATTAATTCAGAATTGTCCAGCCCCAGTTTAATCTAATATTAGGTTGGTTATAGTATTGAATGGATTACTGCTTGTTTTTGTTGGAAAATACATGAGATGAGGAACTTCAAAAATAATCGTATATTAAATCGCAATTGCAATATTGGGTTAAAAAAAAAAACAATGTCATTAGATTATTTTCCTAAATCGTTCAGCCCTACTGGTCTGAGGCTGTCAGGTTATACTCAGGTATAATCAAAGCTTTGAGTGAATGTGGACATTGACCTGTATCAAAGACAGGCAGTTCTCACACTGCTAACATTAGCCACTTTTGTCAATCAGTCAATCAATTCATCAGTTAATCAATCATTTTTTGTATAGCACTAATTCATAACCAAAGTTGTCTTAAGACCCTTGACAAAGAGGGTGGGTCTACAATACTCTCTGTTGTGGCCTATTATAATAGACCAGTGTGAAACATTATTATAATAAAGATGATACCAATAATAATGAAGACCAGTGTTAATCACCATGTACAGCACTAGCAGTCCTTAGCCCCGTTACAGTGGTGACATAAACCTTCCCTCTCATAGCAGGACTGTTGAGCAGACCAGACTCTTCTTGACGGCCCTCTGCTGAAGCTGCAGTGGGGTTTAAAACTGGTTCTGTAAACAAGTTTTGCTTCATTTGTAAAGTTGTTTTTATAATTGCAGTGTAAATTTGGATTACTTGGTTGACTTCAGACTAGTTCTCTGCAGAGGAACATCACTAACTACCACCCTGGTTATTCTGTGATGTATGGTGTCCATATTGGGCTGAGATGGGAGGGAAGTTAACTGAGGGAAAAGGATGTTCTATTTAAATGCTGAGAATATCCTGGACATGCTTTAATAAGAATATATTCATTTATTAGTTCGTATTTTACCAAATGTTTTCCAATCCTAATCCTGTGCGTGACATTCCACACAAACACACCAATTACAAACCAATCCTTTTAATGTTGTCTGAAGTAATTGGCGTTATTCCTCTCCCTTTTAATCACTGCCACCCAATCAGTACAAACAAACTTCATAATAGAGCCAATAAACAAAGACTTCAGCAGGATTTATGGGCACACTTTGGCACCGCTCGGCCTGTCAGCAGCATCGGCTGAATTGATTACACCGGCGGTGATAAGTAACACACACAAATAAAACCATTTTGCCTGCTGTGAGTTTCCAGATATACTACCCATTTAAAGCCAAAAACAATACATTAAGCTAATGTGCTTATAATTAGAGGCAGCTCAGTGGGAGGAAAGCAGAGCTTTTAGAGAGATCCATGTGTGATTTAGCTCTGAGGATTGCTCGTGTCTCTTCAAAGGCATCGTATGTCTAATGAGGACTCTGGCTTTGAAGTGTGTCCTCATAAAGCTGCTGCTTTGTTTGCTTTTGTTGGGGGTTTTAGAAAAGATGAATTGCTCGGCCATTAACATCACAAAGAAATGAAGGAGAACCTTAGTGCACTGCTGGATGATTGGATTTGATTGTGAGGATTTGGTGGTGGTAATAACCCCTTGAAATAATGTTATATGGAGTCCAGCAGCCCCATGCTCACTCTCTGCTCAGAGTATGCAACAGGATAAGATAAGGCACCTTTAAAAGGAAAGAGGTGTGCTATGTTTCATAATTCTTCTGAGAAGTGCACTATTATTTAATTAGCATGCAGTGAATCCTACAATTACCCTGATTGAATTTTCCCCTTTCTATCTGTGAGCTAACACTGGCTGCCTTTATAAACTGGGTCTTTTCCCACAGCTGTGCCCGGCCCCTCTCATCATCTCCACTGACCTGGATCATTACCTCAGCCAGGCCCATCACAGCGCTGTCGGTAAATATTTCAATGCAAACTGAAGCCAGAGGAGAGTAAGTGGTCCTGTGGCACAGAGTCATGTGAGGATGCCGGGGCTATCACCGTCTGTATGTGATGGTAGTTTTATATCTGCAGACCCTCGTGGGGATGCTGAGAATGGTTTAAGTTGTTGCCTTTTGGAAATGTTCTCTGCTGATAAAGTTTATTGGGTGTGACTGTTGTGGATTGCAGCAGAGACCAGTTGAGATTCTTCCACAAATGTCATCATGTTGTGTTGAACTGAGTGCAAATTGAAAATAAAAATTGAACTTTGCAGTCGGGTTGATGTAACATATCCTTGTCCTGTTGCAGTGATGAAATCAGGAGAATTAATGCAGCTAAACCCCACAGATGTATTTCATCAATCATCATCATTATATTTTCATTCTTTGATATTCTCAGTCGTCTGTTGTAAGCTGATGTCACTGCCTTCATTGAAAGTCAAAAGCCAGCTACATGCTGTGTTTTTGTTCATTGTGAGGTAAATTTCCCAAATCTATCAGCCATGGTGGCCTGGGTCATTAAAAGTATCACAGCAGAGAAAATTGTACCGGAAAACAGTAAATTATTACGCAACTTCTGTTTCTCTGCTCTGGCACGGAGCCAGGCACCTGTGCTCTGATCCGAAGCTTTTTTTTTTTTTTAAATCTGAGAGGATTCTATTTCTCATGTGTGGGCGTGGCTTCACCTCATTAAACAGACACGCCCACACAATCCTAGAGCAGATTTTACTGCCTCATTTTTCATGATTTTAAGATTAATTTTACAAACTTGGAGATGTTTTTCATGACTGGAATTTGACCTGGTGGTCCATAACACAGTGGCCTGTTATACAACAAAACCTAATATACAGATTTTTTTTTTTTTTTTTTTTTTTATCACATTACAGGGACTTTAATGTAAGAAGGCTTGCACTATTTCAGAAAAATCTGCAGTGTAAAGGGTAAAGGGAGCTTGACAGTCTTTTAATCTATCTGCACGATCATTGGCTCATACTTACTCATTGAAAACCTGTTGTAGATCGTGTTTATGAGGAACAAACTCAGTGGAGGTGAGCTGTAAACTTGCAGATCTGTAGGCGTCATCTAAATAGACTTCAGGCCAGGAACAGATTAGCAATATAAACATTACATTACCAGCAATATAATGTTAATAACTTTACTATTTGGGAACATTATATTCATTTATTCCTGTGTCTATAAGTGTCCTAAATAGTAGCAAATAAGGCAGGATTGGCACAAGACTTTCCTTTGCAGTTTTGCACTTGTAATCCAAGAATATAATGCTAATTGCTTAATAACTGCTTAATATTACCAAAATATCACCTGTTGCCAGCATTGTAAATATTTTCAAATGGCCTTCAGCATGTAGGTTTTGGATGAAAAACACACTTAGATTGTAGGAGCAGTCCAGATAGGGAGGGGCACACAGAGTGTTGCAGAATATGTTATTCTCTGATTATTTGACAAATAGCTTAGAAACAACATATCCTCAACTTGATACAGAGATGCAGGAATTTTGTATTGAAGTGCCGCTGAGAGTGTCCCTGCTGCCTCCCGTCAAAGCATCAGCTCCCACGGTCTGTTTAATTCACCAGTTGGTTAATACACTGTATTTAGTCCCTTTTTTAAATAAAAATGTCCACATTGTGGTTAGTGTCTGTTACAGACATAGAGAGCAGAGGACAGAGAAGGCCATGTCTTCTGGCCATGAAGTCTCAACCTGCAGACTTTTTTTTTTTTAACTTCACCTTAGTAAACTAGAAAAGCACTGGGAGCATGCAGACCTCTGCCATTAGCCCTATCTCCCAATATCCTTTCAACTATTCCTGGATCCATCCCCATGTGCCCCTCACCATGGCATTCGCCGATTACTCCCTCCCCGGTGGGGTGGAAACACGGTGAGGCAAAGCAATGGCTTGCTACAGGTGGACTGTCATGGTGGAAGCATTGCCTGCTGGTACCAACAGATGCACTGACAGACTCATCCATGGTCTCACTGGATGACTGGAAGTCATGGCAGAGGGTGAATATTCCTCTATTCCTCCCAGCATTGTTGGTATTCTCTCTACAGTTCGCTGTCTTTATCTCTCTTACTCTCCGACTCGTCTCCTCAACTGGATGTGCGTCTTTCAAACTCTATAAACTCCAAAACTTTGAATAGAAACACACCCAAAAATGCTGCTGCGATTGAAGTTACTTATGTCCGCCATCTCCTGGTGTAAAGTGGTAACAGCGCAGAGATCCGCCATTAGCCCTATCCCCCAATAGTACAGAATCCTTTAAAAAAAATCCTGAATCTAGACGATGATCTGGATCACTACCAAAATCTAATCAGTTCTTCCTTACGTCATTCCTGACATTTCCTGAAAATTTCATCAAAATCCATCCTCAACTTTTTTGTTGCTAACAAACTAACAAACTAACAAACAAATCCACACGATCACATAACCTCCTTGGGGGAGGTTTAAAAAAACGCTACACGCTCCTGATATACAGTATGCTTGTAAACACACAGTGTGTGCTGGAATAAGACTTCAAAGTACAGTGGCTATGCTCCCTAATCTCAGACTTTTTATTTAGTTTATACATATTTGTAATGCTAGTAGCAGTGATTGCAAGATCTACAGTAAATGAACTTCGATTTGTGCTCAATCAGAATCAAAAGATGTATTATTTTTGCCCCAGAGAGCTGTAATCTCTGCAGCTTTCTCCCAGTCTATACAGCAGGTGTCTGTTTGGAGTTATTGGAGTAATAATGATGCTGCTGTCATTGTGAGATGGTGAATAACAAGCAGCAGGAACATAATGAGAGCCTACCTGGAGCTACAGACGAACATTTGATGGGATAGCAACATTTCCCAGCAGACAGTCACATCATTAGCTGTGGTTGTGTGGTTGTTGTTTTGTGTCTCCTCTCACATGAAAGCATGTGTGCGATCTCTATTTGCATATATGCATGTGAGCATTCACATGTGCCATCTGTTTTCACTGTAAATGATGCACACTGTGTTCAGATCTTCACTCTCCTGGCAGGAAATGAGAGTCAGAGAAGTAGGATATCTTTAATCCTGCTTTGCATTACTTCCTACCCGTGTGCATACAAAAGCATGGCGGTGTGTATTTGTGTGAGCGTGTGTGCGTTTTGCTGCTGGGGGAGCTGTGTGTAGTGGGCAGCAAGCTGTGAAATTTAATCTCAGAGTGTTTATTTCACACTCTGGAATACCAGGGAGGAAAATTCCCATTTCTTTATTCAGGCTCTGGGAACCCCCTTTTACAGTGGTTACCATGGTTACCAGCATGCCAAAATACCATCAAAGCTATGCCACCATCTGTCTGCATGCTGATATTAGTTATTTCCCAGTCTTCTATATAGAATACAGTAGAGGTAGATAACAGAACCTACAGGGATTACAACCAATCTCTCCTGCTGTTTTTTTTTCTCATTTTCCTCATTATCTCCTCCTCTTCTTCACCTTCCTCCACCTCTACCTCCTCCTCTCTAACCCACACTGACAACAAATGAAAGAAATATATGTAGAGAGAGAGAGAGAGATGGAGAGATGGATAGATGAATTGATATTGTTACTCAAGTGCTCTGGTAAAATCCAGATATCTGCACATTCAAGGTCAAACACAAATCATCATGACTTTGTTGGACCTCTGTATCCTATCTCAGTGCAAATTAGCATAAATGCCTCCAGTCAGAGCGATACTGGGTTGAGGTACTGTTTCTTGCACAGAAAGCAATGTTTTAAAAAATGTTAAGTATATTATTAATACGATTTCCAGTCGATGAAAGACCATTTCCACTTCTTGGCAATAAATCTCATGCTGTCGAAAAGCCTGTTTGTTTCCCTTTTAAATGCTGCCACATTTGTAAGGAGCATGCATTTGTGGGATGAGCAGCGGGGGTGATGAGTATGGGGGTTGCACCCCTGGAAGAAAAGCACCAAGAAACGGTTGGAGACAAAGCACTGGAGAGTTCTGAAGTGGCCGGATCTAAATCCCATTGAACACCTATGGAGAGATCTCAGAATTGCTGTTGCAAGAAGGCCCCCTTCAAATCTGAGAGACTTGGAGCAGTTTGCAAAAGAAGAGTGGTCCAAAATTCCAGTTGAGACATGTAAGAAGCTTGTTGATGGTTATCGCATTTTAGTTTCTCCTGGGCAATTTAAGGAAATGCTCTTAAATCATTTCACCTCAGTATGTGATTGTTTTAACTGAGTATCATTCTTCTTTTTGTTTGTTTTTTGGTATCTCGACATCATTGTAAATGAGGGAAAACTTAATGATTTTCAAGACTTAAGTAAAGGTTAAATGAATTGAAAATGAAATAAAATAGGAAGCGATTGGTTTCACTTATTTTTTCCCAAGGGTGCGCTCTTCTTAGATATGTGAAGGTGGGGGGGCTCAATGGAAAAAAAGGTTGGGAACCACTACATTAGACTATATATCACCAGACAATTCACTGATCTGACTCAGAAACTTGGATGATAGTTTGCGCGTTATATGTTTTAATTTTTGTTGCATGTCTGGCATCTGGTACTTCCATCTTAACCTGTCATCTCTGTGTTTATGTACTCTTCTTTTCTTCTGCATTACCTTTGAAATCTTTACTTTTTGGCCCTGTTTATACGACAGCGTTTTGCTTTGTTTTCCGTTTTCGTTTCCAAAAAGTTCCACTTTCAGACAGCAACGTTTTCAAAACTATCTCCGTTTACACAAGACTGTGGGAAACACCATAAACTATGTAGTATACATGCCAGGCCAGTAGATGGCCGTGTGATTTTGCAATGTCCAATATTGCCTTCGGCTGCCCTTCGACGTTGATGGGTCGAGTCAGAATCTGGTGAAGGCATGAAATACGTCTCCGCTGATTTAAGTGGTGGTGAAGTAAATCAACACTTTGTTGTAGAAGTACAGTTAAATTCAAAAGAGTGAGGAGCACGAACAGTGCACTGGTGTCGGTCATATTTGTTTAGTTTTGGGCGTTATGCGTTATAAACCTACTCGCACATGGCTACCGTATTTACTGCAGCCGCAGTGTGCATGTCCGTTTTCAGAAAGTGCTGGTTTCCCTGTTTACACAGGGACAGGGGTGTTTTGCAAAAATTCCACTCTGGAGCCCGTTTCCAAAAGGTTTCGTTTTCAGGCACCAAAACGCTGTTGCCATGCAAACGGACAGCCAAAACGCTAGAAAACTTTTGCGTTTTCACTTGTAAACATCTGACTTTCTTGGGGCAGGGAGATCAGCGTTGTCTAGAAACAACATAATCAGAAAACAAATAAACTTGTATTTCCTGTCAAACACAGATGGGACAGAACACCCCTGACGAAGCCAGTTGGCTGTTGGGGAACATTACTGTCTACAGTGAAACACTGCTCGAATAATGATTACCCATCCCTAAAGAGTGGAGCTTGTATGATCTAGTTAATGTCCCTGTACGTCGGTAGTTGCAGCCATAAAACCAGCCTGGCCCACGGGAACATTCCCAGTTCTCCAGATTAGCCACACAGCCTGCCTGCATGTGGATAAAAAGATGAAGTATGCGCCCACTTCCTTTAGCGGAGCATTGTTTTTGTTGTAGTAGGAGAAAGTGACTGTTCCATAAAGACAAAACTGGGTGTAAACGTGAGTCACATAAGCGGCATTCAGATACAACTCCTATAGTCTTAACAGATAAGGGAATTTCCATGCCTTTCAACCAACAAATAAGCGATCCTGCTGCAGAAGAGCATCAGAAAGCAACTGATTTTAATTTGAAAAACTGATGTTTTTGCTGGTTTTTATTACAAGCATTTTGTTTTTGAGAAAGGCAGACATCATTGGATCATTCAGCTCCCTTTTAATGAACATTGCCAACAATTAAAGCAGGAACAAGCTAAGCTGTAAGAAATAAAGAGAGCAAGTGTTAGGAGCAGCTTGGTTTGCTGCCCGCTCTCTGCTGAAAAGGGAGAAACAAATGTTTTTAACATTACATTGTTTAATTTGTTCTTTTTAAATTGAAATAAATCAGAAAAAAGCTTTAAATATGACTGATAGATATTTTTTATGCATACCAACACGCTTAATTCTTAAACTACTGCCATCTGGTTTCTTCAGCCCTTAGCCATTATCAGGATACTCCTCAGCCTAGCAGCACTGTAGAGTAATATATCTTGATATTGGGTGAAAAAGCTTTCTTATGCCCCTATCTTCTGATGTAGAAATGTTTTTTAATTTTGATATTTCCTCCTCTCGTCAAAGTAAACAGACATTGTGTATTCTTCTCCTCTGAATTTTCCTGGAAAGGTCAGTGTGCCTCTGGGGAACTTTAGTCTGGCATACATAACTTACCTCTAAATGGCAGTTTGGCAGCGCTCGCCAGCTCAATAACTGTACCCATGTGCATTTACTTACAGTGACCAGGCAGGAACCATTAAATTGGTCAGACGTTCTACATGTCAGTCAGCATTTGACTATCCACGACCTTTCTAAGTATCTCTAGCTAAATTACCGTATCATATCTTACATTTGTCTCCTCAGATGCCGCTGAGGGAGACTCATACATCCCCAGGCTCTCTGTGGATAACATCAAACTGTCACATACACAGGAGAAGTGGATCAACAGCTGAGAGGACCAGAATGAAATCAACATATGTGTTGTGTTGTTTATTGCGATAACCATTTTGATTGAGTTCCTGCTCCTCTCCATCCCGGTGATTCCTGCTGTCACATTCCCAACAAGCCGCTCTGACATTTCTCACAGTGATTTGGCAGCGACGCTCTCACAGCTCCAGTCAGGAGTTACATTAGTCAGCCCATCTGCTGCGTACAAACTGTGGTTCACACTTCAAAGATGTGTCTCACGTCGGATACTTGGAGAAGTGTGAACTGATAAGATGTAGAAATAATACAGCAGGCAGATGTTTCTGAGACAGGTTCAGGAATAAAGGTGAAGACAGAACAATTGTCTTTTCTGCTGCAGCTACACTGATGACCCCGCTGATCAGATTCTGATAACTGATCACAATTCTCTGTTAAATGCACTCATGTTTGCCTTCTTTAGGTCTTCTGCTGTACAGTAACAGCTGCTTATTGATGAATTAATCTGAAAAGTCTCAGAAAATGAATAGAGATCCAGTTTATCAAAGCTGAGTTGTGTCAGATAGAGCAGTATTTCCCAAACATTTTTTATTGGAGACCCCCCAGAATCCAAGATAGAAGAAAAAGTGACACAATGTCATCAAAATCAACATAGATTTGAAATTTTTCACTGATAAAAACCTAAAAAAAAAAAAGCCTATGCATGCTTTTCTTATCAAAATACCTATGTATAATAACCAGTGTGTATCTGTTGCGTCCAGTCAACTGAATGCCAGCATCTGTGAGACATAACTGCTGATTCAACGAAGAGTTTTCTGTTAGAATGAATCACCTGTTGGACAAACAACGATCTGTCTTTATTGTTGCACACAAGAGAAAATGTAGGCATCGTAGGACTCTTACACCAAAAGAAGTGAAGAAAACAGTGCTCTCAGTATCAGTAAAGTAACAGTACAGTTTTGCACAGTACTCAGTAAAGTACTATTTTAAACACCTGTATTGGCTGTCAATTTCATTCTTATATTGATAACTTTTTGAATACCTTGAACTTTGGGTAACTTTTTGGTTTTCTCCATGGAAAGTTGACAACAATCCCTGAATTAGGTTTGGCACGTCTCACACATACTACAAGGGTTTGTGTAAATGTTTTCTAAATATTTCTACTTTAACCCTTTCATCCCTAGAGGCCCCATATCTGGGGCTTGCTCTCCTCTGACGAAAACCTTTAAAAGCAGTCTCAAAGTCCAACGACAGAGTCCTGTCACACACTGCTTGAAGCCCACAGATCATGGCAAACTAACAAGCACAACATTTTCCACCTAAAGAAAACACAACTCAGACCACAACCAGGAGAATGAAAAGATGTCAGAAACTACAGTTCCTCTAAACACAGTACTTTACTGCAAACAAGGCACCCTCAGTACTTTTACAATATTTCATGCCAGCAACACAGGAGATAGGCAGAAAAAAAATCAGTTATCCTTTTTTCCATCTTTATTTTCTCAGTCCCAGTAACTTCTTCAGGGATTTTACACATCTGCTGAAATCTGTAAAGAGTTGTCTTTACATTGATGCCAAGCTGATTCATGTAGACTTTGTCATTGCAGAGAAATACTCAGTTGTATTTGGATATGTCATTTTCAAGCTTGAACACTGAAAAAGGGCCTTGGAATGGTAAGGCACCATTAACCTCACTTATAGTGGTATGCACAAGTTTTGGGCTTGTAGGTTGCTGGGGGGGGGGGGGTGATGGTCCATAGCCTGGGGTTGGATGGGTGTCATGGATTTAGAAAGTCGGACGTAAACTAAATGACCTTTTAGTCTAGTTTTAGTCGTCTTGACAAAAATTAGAATGACTTTAAGTCAGCTTTAGTCATCAAAGATCTATTTTTGGCTAGTCTAAGTCTAGTTTTGTCATGGAAAAAAGGTAGTCGACGAACATTTTTAGTCATAGTTTTAGTTGATAAAATCACGCCATAATCAGGGCCTCCTAGCAATCCTACTGCCTACCTGGAAGGTTTCCTGGACCATCTTACTCCCTACATCTATCCCTAACTCTGCTGAAATGTATGGATTTTGTTATTTTTTGGGAGATCAGTTTTCCCATGCCCCTGGTAACAAGCACAGACAGCCAGAGCCCAACTGGGGTTGTGTCAATGTTCCTGATGTGCCCACTGCTGGCTTACTTGCCACATCTTTGTTTCTCTTTGCCTCAAAGAAGTTTGGAGGTCTGTAGCGATTGACTCTGCAGAAAGTTGGCGACCTCTGTGCACTGTGCGCCTCACCATCCACTGACCCCACTCTGTCATTTTATGTGGCCTACCACTTTATGGCTGAGTTGCTGTTGTTTCCAATCGCTTACACTTTGTTATAATACCACTGACAGCTGACTGTGGAATATTTAGGAGCGAAGAAATTTCACGACTGGAATTGTTGCACAGGTGGCATCCTATCACAGTACCACACTTGAATTCACTGAGCTCCTGAGAGCGAGCCATTCATTCACAAATGTTTGTAGAAACAGTCTGCATGCCTAGGTGCTTGATTTTATACACCTGTGGTCATGGAAGTGATTGGAACATCTGATTTCAATTATTTGGATTAGTGAGTGAACACTTTTGGCAATATAGTGTATGTGGTTAAACCAATGATGATGATTCCCAGTCTAGTTTTTGTAGCAGTATTGAATGATAATGATATTGATTAGAGGTCCTGCCCACCACTCGCGTGCAGTATTTGAAAGCCTTTTGCTATAGGTGAGTGACATGTGCAGTGTTGAACTAGGGAAAACTAGGAATAGCAACACCTTCAAACACTGTGAGAGAATGCAAAAGTTGTTTTCATTCCCCCTTAAATTGATAGTGCAATTAAAATGTAGTAGCAGCTCTTATCATTGTGAACCAGAGTGAATTTTAATTCCTGAAAGTTTTTGGAGAAATAGTTGATCAAAGCTTATTGTTATTCAAGTTTCGACTCTGACTGTGATTCTATTTAGATTAAGAGAAACAACAATTAAAGCGAGACGCTCATTGAATTGAATCTGTACGTTCCTCTCTCAGTGTCTCCTGCCCTATCCTCTCCTTCCCATCAACCTTTTGACTAATTTAATGGCCATACTCAATCTACAATCAATTCAAGTAACTCTATTAGCAACCAAGCCCATACCTGGAGTCTCTCTGCTTCTGAAACTAACTCCTCTCAGTCTGACATAAACCAATGATCCAATGCTCCAGGGGGTCTTTCTGCGTGGCCCCACCAATCCATTACAGTGACAGCATGTCATGCAGGGGCCACAGAGCTCGCTCTCCCCGGGGATCTCTAATCCACCAGGCTGGATCTTTTCCCCAACACACGCCCTCCTCGTTGCCAGCGACCTTCACATTTCACTGCAGGGATGCCGTTCGGAATAACAACGACACATGCTCCACGTCTCATGCTATATTTGGTGCTGTAATTCTTGATACTGGCATCACACCCCGTCACATCCCTGAGGATGGTGTGGGGCTCTTGCTCGGGAGTTGTGGCTGCAACCTCAAATGCCGACTGGGGCCCGCTTTTAGTCAAGAGAGCTGATGAAAATTCACATTTGATTCTCTCTGTGTTTCCAAAGGTCAGAAGATGCTAATCAGAAGTATTTATCATTCAGTTATGGGTTTCCTGTTTCTCCACAATCATTTCTTCTGTCGTTCTCTGTCTACATTTGCGAGATATTGTTTGTCTTGGAGAGTCTGTGTTGTCTGGCCTCTCTCTCTCTGTGTTTGTGATTGTGAGTGACACGGATGCAAACATAATTATCTACTCCACTATATATAGCCGGGCTGGTAAATGGCATGTCTGTGTTCTGTGTGTTGGTTTTTGGAGTGCAACAACGACATAAAGGCTCAGGAGTAGATGAAATGCTGAGATGAATTCCCTCGCCATCCTCCATGTGTGTCACGCTTCTCTTATGCATCGCCGTGGCAGCAGCTGCTTGCATTTCCTTGGTGGTGAGACGGACTTAGTGAAGCATACAGCATGTCAAATCTCAAATCTTAGCACAAACACAACAAATATTCTGACCCATGTACAAAAATATACTACTGCGTCCCAATTCTTGCACACCATTAAGAGGAAAAGTTTCAAAATAAACTTAAAAAGAGGCAGAACAGCAAACACATTATTCAAATCACATCCTCAGATTGTTAACTGAGTTTGTTACGTCTATTCTTTCTAGCAACTTAGGTTGTCAAAACTTTCAGTACGTGATAATTTTTGATAAAACGTGGAACAGTTATTAATTCAAGTAGTATCAAAAATTACAGAAGCTTTAAATAAACTACTGACTTTTAGTGATGTTTTGATGGTTTTTTTGTGATGACTGCACTATTATTTTAAGAGTAACTAAACCCTCAGACTGCTTTTTTCATATGAAAACCTATATGGGGATTGAGTATAGCACTGTTGATCAGTACTACCAAATCTTGATATTTAAACCCATATTTGTGCTTTTAGGGGTAATTGGGGGTCAGGACCCCAGGTGTTCATGGGATGCTTTCAAAAAACAAAGAGACATATAAAATGATTTAAGCTGATATATTTTATCCATTATTGTTAAAATATATCTTTAAATTCAGTCCAAAGAAATGAATCCTTGATCAGTTTGATTTGTGCTTTAATGTAGCTATTGTGTACAAAAACTCCTTCAAATTTAAATTTGCACATGATGCTTTGTGCATCATTATATGCTTTAACCAGCACATTCTCTGGCAGTGTTATTTTGGGGGTCCCAGCCTGAAAAGTTTGGGAACCCTCGTTCTACATGACCATATATCGTTGTTTTACACTCAGGTACACAGCAAAACCTGCCACTCAAATTAACACTGTGCAGGATAATACTGACACTTTAACAGTGTCAGTATCCACACCACAGAGCTTTGATTTGACTCTATTTGAAGAGGTAATACCTTAACACTAATGAAGTGTCATTATTGACTCTGTGGAATTAAAGATCGACTCTGTCACACATGAAACATGAGCAAAGGAATCCAGGCAAGGATCACAGTCTAAAACACATATAAATACATACAAATACACCTGAAAACATCTGAAACACATATAAAAACACCTGAAAACATGTAAAATACATATAAATACACCTGAAATACATACAAATACACCTGAAAACATCTGAAACACATACAAATACACCTGAAAACATCTAAAACACATACAAATACACCTGGAAACATCTAAAACACATACAAATACACCTGGAAACATCTAAAACACATATAAAAACATCTAAAACACATATAAATACACCTGAAATACATACAAATACACCTGAAAACATCTGAAACACATATAAATACATACAAATACACCTGAAAACATCTAAAACACATATAAATACACCTGAAATACATATAAATACACCTGAAAACATCTGAAACACACATAAATACATACAAATACACCTGAAAACATCTAAAACACATATAAATACACCTGAAATACATATAAATACACCTGAAAACATCTGAAACACATATAAATACATACAAATACACCTGAAAACATCTGAAACACATATAAAAACACCTGAAAACATCTAAAACACATACAAATACACCTGGAAACATCTAAAACACATATAAATACACCTGAAATACAAACAAATACACCTGAAAACATCTGAAACACATATAAATACATACAAATACACCTGAAAACATCTGAAACACATATAAATACACCTGAAATACATACAAATACACCTGAAAACATCTGAAACACATATAAATACATACAAATACACCTGAAAACATCTGAAACACATATAAATATACCTGAAATACGTACAAATACATCTGAAAACATCTGAAACACATATAAATACATACAAATACACCTGAAAACATCTAAAACACATATAAATACACCTGAAATACATATAAATACACCTGAAAACATCTGAAACACATATAAATACGTACAAATACACCTGAAAACATCTGAAACACATATAAATACACCTGAAATACATATAAATACACCTGAAAACATCTGAAACACATATAAATACATACAAATACACCTGAAAACATCTGAAACACATATAAATACACCTGAAATACATACAAATACACCTGAAAACATCTGAAACACATATAAATACATACAAATACACCTGAAAACATCTGAAACACATATAAATACACCTGAAATACATACAAATACACCTGAAAACATCTGAAACACATATAAATACATACAAATACACCTGAAAACATCTAAAACACATATAAATACACCTGAAATACATATAAATACACCTGAAAACATCTGAAACACATATAAATACATACAAATACACCTGAAAACATCTAAAACACATATAAATACACCTGAAATACATATAAATACACCTGAAAACATCTGAAACACATATAAATACACCTGGAAAATTCTAAAACACATATAAATGCATACAAATACATCTGAAAACATCTAAAACACATATAAATACACCTGAAAACATCTGAAACACATATAAAAACACCTGAAAACATCTAAAACACATACAAATACACCTGAAAACATCTGAAACACATATAAATACACCTGGAAAATTCTAAAACACATATAAATACATACAAATGTACCTGAAAACATCTTAAACACATATAAATACACCTGAAAACATCTGAAACACATATAAATACAACTGGAAAATTCTAAAACACATATAAATACGTACAAATACATCTGAAAACATCTAAAACACATATAAATACACCTGAAATACATACAAATACACCTGGAAACATCTGAAAAACATATATAAACACACCTGAAATACATACAAATACACCTGAAAACATCTTAAACACATATAAATACACCTGAAAACATCTGAAACACATATAAATACATACAGATACACCTGAAAACATCTAAAATACATATAAATACACCTGAAATACATACAAATACACCTGACAACATCTGAAACACATATAAAGACACCTGGAAACATCTAAAACACATATAAAAACACCTGAAAACATCTAAAACACATACAAATACACCTGGAAACATCTAAAACACATGCAAATACACCTGGAAACATCTAAAACACATATAAATACACCTGAAATACATACAAATACACCTGAAAACATCTGAAACACATATAAATACATACAAATACACCTGAAAACATCTGAAACACATATAAATACACCTGAAATACATACAAATACACCTGAAAACATCTGAAACACATATAAATACATACAAATACACCTGAAAACATCTGAAACACATATAAATACACCTGAAATACATACAAATACACCTGAAAACATCTGAAACACATATAAATACATACAAATACACCTGAAAACATCTAAAACACATATAAATACACCTGAAATACATATAAATACACCTGAAAACATCTGAAACACATATAAATACACCTGAAATACAAATAAATACACCTGAAAACATCTGAAACACATATAAATACACCTGAAATACAAATAAATACATCTGAAAACATCTAAAACACATATAAATACACCTGAAAACATCTGAAACACATATAAATACACCTGAAATACAAATAAATACACCTGAAAACATCTGAAACACATATAAATACACCTGGAAAATTCTAAAACACATATAAATACGTACAAATACATCTGAAAACATCTAAAACACATATAAATACACCTGAAAACATCGGAAACACATATAAATACAACTGGAAAGTTCTAAAACACATATAAATACGTACAAATACATCTGAAAACATCTAAAACACATATAGATACACCTGAAATACATACAAATACACCTGAAAACATCTAAAACACACGTAAATACACCTGAAATACATACAAATGTACCTGAAAACATCTTAAACACATATAAATACACCTGAAAACATCTGAAACACATATAAATACATACAGATACACCTGAAAACATCTAAAATACAAATAAATACACCTGAAAACATCTGAAGCACATGTAAATACATACAGATACACCTGAAAACATCTAAAATACATATAAATACACCTGAAATACATACAAATACACCTGACAACATCTGAAACACATATAAAGACACCTGGAAACATCTAAAACACATATAAAAACACCTGAAAACATCTAAAACACATACAAATACACCTGGAAACATCTAAAACACATACAAATACACCTGGAAACATCTAAAACACATATAAATACACCTGAAATACATACAAATACACCTGAAAACATCTGAAACACATATAAATACATACAAATACACCTGAAAACATCTGAAACACATATAAATACACCTGAAATACATACAAATACACCTGAAAACATCTGAAACACATATAAATACATACAAATACACCTGAAAACATCTGAAACACATATAAATACACCTGAAATACATATAAATACACCTGAAAACATCTGAAACACATATAAATACATACAAATACACCTGAAAACATCTAAAACACATATAAATACACCTGAAATACATATAAATACACCTGAAAACATCTGAAACACGTATAAATACACCTGGAAAATTCTAAAACACATATAAATGCATACAAATACATCTGAAAACATCTAAAACACATATAAATACACCTGAAAACATCTGAAACACATATAAATACACCTGGAAAATTCTAAAACACATATAAATACGTACAAATACATCTGAAAACATCTAAAACACATATAAATACACCTGAAATACATACAAATACACCTGGAAACATCTGAAAAACATATATAAACACACCTGAAATACATACAAATACACCTGAAAACATCCAAAACACATGTAAATACACCTGAAATACATACAAATGTACCTGAAAACATCTAAAACACATATAAATACACCTGAAAACATCTGAAACACATATAAATACATACAGATACATCTGAAAACATCTAAAATACAAATAAATACACCTGAAAACATCTGAAACACATATAAATACACCTGAAAACATCTGAAACACATATAAATACATACAGATACACCTGAAAACATCTAAAATACAAATAAATACACCTGAAAACATCTGAAGCACATGTAAATACACACAATAGGAAAACTCCAAAAGCATCAAAGTCTGAAGGATGCCATGGCTGATAAGGGACAGGAAAGAAGAAGTGGGCATTTGTATTCCGGCCAAGTGGCAACCTCCAGTCCTGAAAAATGAAGCCAAAGTGGAAGTGCAATAAATTGCAATACAGGGAGTGTCAACTTGAGGCTGGCTGCAGGAACACCAGAAGTCCCATCTGAACACTGGTTAAAAAGCTGTTTTTATACTAGAAATAAACTGGTTTACAGCCTGGTTCAAAAAAACCAAATGTGTCTCATTAGCTGATGTCTTCATGTGCTCTCACTGTACAGGGCTCAATTTTTTTGTACCAAAATCATTAAGATTATATTTAGGAAAAACCTCACTGCAGACTGATTGGTGTGTCTCATTTGATTGACAGAGAGCTTGACAGGCAGAAGCTATGCTTCTGTCAACCACGGTCTATAGTTCCAGTGTTAATTTCATTGACTAAAACTATGACTAAAAGTGTTATTGATGGCCTTTTTCTATGAGAAAGACTAGACTAAGGGCCAATACCATTTCTACCCCTTAACCCCTGCCCTTAGCCCATTCCCTTCGTCTACCCCTTCCCCTTGCCCGTTGAAACAGAGTGGTACGGGGTAGGGGTGAAAACCTTCCCTTAAGAATGGCACACCACTTGATTGCTGTTCATCATCACATATTGCCGATAAACAGTGTGTCATCAGAGGTGACTTTAAAGCTTTGACCATTTTGTTCTGTTCTCCATTTATTTATACAGTTTATAGCTCTGGTTTACATGTGTACATATCAAAAACAAAATAAAATCCTATCCCTAGTATTTAAAGATTGAATATATGAGAAAACCTAATATGTTTTTGTTGATAATTATTTATAAATGTTGAAAACGTTTACATTTACACGCCTCCTACGTTGTCCGTTGTGCCATTTCACTAGTGAATGCAGTGCAAGGTGGGAAACACATCATACCCCTTGGTTTCAAGTGTGATCCTGAAAAATCTTCATTTCAATGGCTGTGTAGCCCTTGGCCCTTAGCCCTAGCCCTCGATTCAAAAGAGAACTGAGACACCCCTTCACCTGACATGAAAGTGCAAAACCAAGAGGAAGGGCTAAGATAAGGGCTAAGGGTAATGGGATTGACCATAAGACTTGCCAAAAATAGATTGTTGATGACTGAAACTGTTGGTAAATCTGTCAAAATACAATGGACCTGTATTTATTCTGCCTCTAAGCTGTAGAAAGCAGGGACCCCAGGTTTGGCAGAGTGCATAGAACACACTATTGTGATTTGGTACCAGACATAGGCCAGAGACTAAATGTTAGCACTAAAAGTTAGGACTAAAATGTGTGGACTTTAAGACTAAAACTAGACTAAAATGTTTTTTGAGTTTTGTGGACTTAAACTTGACTAAAACCATAAAGGGTAGAAATGACTAAAATGTGACTAAAACTAAAATACATGTGATCAAAAAACTAAGACTGCTGTCAAAGTCAACAATGGTCTTTTGGAGAAAGAAGGAAGAGGCGTATCAGCCAAAGAACACCGTCCCCACAGTGAAACATGGTGGTGGGAGGATTATGCTGCTTCAGTGCATCTGGAACTGGAAACCTTGTCAAGGTGGAAGGAACCATGAAGAAAGAAGGATATGTGGAGATTTTGAAAGAAAACCTGAGGCAGTCAGCAACAAGACTGGGTGAAGAACTACCTTCAGAAGACCAAAGTAAGCATTATTGATTGGCCTTCACAAAGCCCTGACTTAAATCCCATTGAAAATCTGTGGGGTGAACTGAAAACGAAGGTACATGCCAGAAGGCCATCAAATCTGGAGGAGCTTGAGAGATTTGCCAAAGAAGAATGGGCTGGGAAGTGGTTTTTGAAAACAGTACTGATATCATTTGACTTTTGTATCAAAGTTCAAAAATCTGATGTTGAAACAGCTAAAGCATTGTCGATGCTCCTGTAGCCACACAGGGTTAAAAACTATCTCATGGGTGGTCTAAAACTTTGGTCTAGATATAAAGCCTTTCAGCAACTATCTGATAGATTGGAATACATTTCTTGCCATGTAGTTATCTAATGGCTTTTCCTGTAGCATCACTGGTAAATCAAGTTTAACCTGTCGAATACATGAAATTTGTAGGATTGATTGGAAATAAATTGTCATCTGGCTTTAATGATTCCCAGTGAGTCAACCCTCATTACTTTGGTGATCCGCCAAGCAGCTCTTTATTGCCTTATTCTTTACATCTGCACTAACATCTATCAAGACTGGAAGGGATTGGCCGTAAAAATATCAGTGGTGCACGTTTTGGTTTACTGTTTTGTCCATATAAAAGATATTAATTCCATAAAATAGAAAAACCAAAGATAGATGAAAGATCATGGTCATCTTTACATTAACGACAAACTCTAGTCATTACCAAACACTTGTAAACAAAAAAGGTTCCAGTGTACACATTACACATTTGGCTTATCACTGTAGTTTTACATAACTGTGACTTGCCTTTTTATTATCTAATAAATTGATAGGGACATGTATCAATATTCTGTTGATTCGCTGGGGTTTGTCAGCCCAGCTTCACTTAACTTGCTATCGACTGAAAGAGAAATCAACTGTTGCTCTTTAACCCTCATTTAGCTGCTTCAAACGCCGGCACAAAATATTGTTACATTATTTATGACCTTGGCCTTCACCTTGACTCATGCTAGCTGTGGCAGCGGACAATGTGAGAGTGTAATGATTCTGCCGTGGCAGGGATCACAGCCAATGCATGAGTGATCGATGGACGCCGCTCTCTCTATCTCCCCCTCTGTCTCTCTCCCTCTCTCCCTGCCTGTATTGATCAACCAGTGTGTGCCTGCGAGCCAGACAGGAAAAAAAAAACTCCCTTGCTCCTCATTACTCAAAGAGCGGTTCAAGCATTGTCACTCTTGATGGAAACCAGCCCTCTTTTCCCGGGCACGATGCTGAGGAATGAGGGACACCGTTAAGATCTGTTGGAAGGGATTATTATGTCAAATGCCCTCGTCTCCCTTCAGACTATGAGGCACAATGTCATTTATAACCTCACTTAAAATTGCAGCTTCTGCCAGAGTTAATAAGTCATGTTTAACTTCTCAGACTGATAACAAGTCTATCTTTAGCTCCAGAGGTTGGAGCACATAAAAGCCAAGTTTTATCCCCAGCTAGTAGAAAACTATGGAGAAAATGGATAGATGACCTTGTTGAATAAAAACTCTACTAGGCATTTATGAATGCATGTGAGCCTGGATGTAGGCATGTGTAAAACAGCCTGTTACCAGGGAGTGATCTCTTTTCTTTATAAGGACCATAAATCACCTGTGGTGTGCAAAATAATAGGCCTAGCATCGAGCTTGGCACCTCCTCTCCCACTGATGGTATCTGCATGGGAATAATAATATAACACAGCCATAGCCGGCACCTCCTCTCTCTCTTAAACCCACAGAGACATAATCAGCCACTCTCATAAAAATACCCAACCAGGAGGCTCTTTAGCTGCAAATCCTGATGCTATAAGAGCCTAAGGTTGGTTTCACATTAGGGACCTGGATCTGAGCATACTTGACCCCAAAGTCTGGTTCCATTCAGTCAACGTGAATGCAAGCATACTGTACTCGGACGTCATGCCCAAGTCTGCTTAAAGAGGTGGTTGGTTAATGTGGATTTGGGCATGTTACATGGAAGATGTGAACATAACCGGGCCCAAGCATGGCTACAGAGCTGTAGTGCCATTTCTAAATAACTCAAAAACTGTCATTTCTGAGAAGCATCGGCCCATTTGGTCCTCCTAGCTGCACCCTAGCTGCAAAGTAGCCTGCAGGATGAACACTGTACCACCACATACCACCGCCTACTGTATCAGACAGAATACATATGCTCTTCAGTGAATGATGTTACGTATATAAAAGCAGGAAAGCAGGAGAGGGGGAGCAATCATGCCCAGGCATGATCCTAAACAATCACATCTAATGGGAAAATACCCTAAAGTTGTCAAAATTGTCCATACTTGGATGCTTTTTGATACCACAGGTTTTTAGCTGATACACTTTCTATTATATAATTCTCTAAAAGTACCAAAGCCTTTAAAATCTTCAATTTGTCAGTCATATTTAACCAAAAGCTGCTACAAGCAAAATAGATGGCACTGTCTAAGTCAAACAAATGCAGTCCAGAAGTTTTAGTGTCAAATAACTGTAGTGGCTGTTTGTCGGGGGGGAAAAAAGGTACCCAAATAAATTTAACTTGTATCAGACATGAAACCGCCACTTATGCACCATGGGGATGTAATGTATGCAGGCAAAGAAGCTCATTCATTACCTCCGCCAAGGAGGTTCTGTGATCAGGAGGTTTGTTAGTTAGTTTGTTCGTTTTTTTGTTAGCAACATAACTCAAAAATTTATGGACGGATTTTGATGAAATTTTCAGGAAATGTCAGAAATGGCATAAGGAAGAACTGATTAGATTTTGGGAGTGATCCGGATCACCGTCTGGATCCAGGAATTTTTTAAAGTATTCTTTACTACTGGGAGATAGGGCTAATTGCAGAGGTCTGCGCTGTTACCACTTTACACCGGGAGATGGCAGATATGAGTAACTTCAATCCCAGCAGCATTTTTGGGTGTATTTCTATTCAAAGTTTTGGAGTTTACAGAGTTTGAAAGATGCACGCCCGGTGGAGGAGACGAGTTGGAGCGTAACAGAGAGAAAGATAGCCAATTGTAGCGAGAATACTCACAATGCTGGGAGGAATAGAGGAATATTTGCCCTCTGCCATGACTTCCAGTCATCCAGTGAGACCATGGGTGAGACTGTCAGTGCATCTGTTGGCACCGGCAGGCAATGCTTCCACCATGACAGTCCACCTGTAGCAAAGCCAATGCTTTGCCTCAACGTGTTTCCACCCCACCAGGGAGGGAGTAATTGGTGAATGCTGTGATGGGGGCACATGGAGACGGATCCAGGAATTTTTGAAAGAATTCTTCACTATTGAGAGATAGGGCTAATGGCAGAGGTCTGCACTCTCCAAGTGCTTTTCTAGTTCAAAATGCTTTACTTTTCACAGAGCAAGCATGCAAACAAAGGAACAAAGAGGATCATAGCTCCTGCTGCCTCACTCACACTGGTAAAAAAAAACAAAAAAAAAAAAACAAAAAAAAAACCTTAGGGCCTTCCCAGTGCATGCGGGTCCTCCACCCACCCTCGTACCCATATCACCTCAGGAGTCTGCAGTGTTACCCAATCACCCAGCTAACTAAATTACTAATGATGGAAAACCAAATATACTAAACAAATAATTAGCAAAAATACTTTCAGAAATATATTCTAAATGAAACAAACAAAAAAAACATAAAATAATCCATTGAAAATTGCTGATTAATTATGAGAAAATCTCTGACTGCAACTGTACACTTCCCTAGACAATGTGCATTTATCGACAAACAGAGGGTGGCAAGCTAGAAAGAGGTAAGAAGCAAAAGACGATTTATTGACAGGCAAGGTACAGTAATACTACCAGCAGGGCCAACAAACACATTTAATCATGATCCATCTCAAAACTCACAAAGTTAACCCAGATTAATCTTCCTCTTGTTGATTTTGATTTGCACTATTTTGAGATTAAGACTGTTTTTGAAAGAGTGTCAGTCACAGCTGCAACAGAAGTGCTGGTTATCCTTCAAATAGAACTTGAGGTATGAATGTGAAAATGTCAGGAAAACTAGCCCAGTTAACCTCACCGGTACATACAGTTTCACTGTACATTTGAATACATAAATACCTTGGTGGGGTGGGTGGGGGCTTGTATAATGTCATTCTGAAAAATGATGATTCAAAGATAAGGAGATAATGCTCCCCTACTGGTAGGAATCAAGATCCATGTCTTTGATATCAGGTCAAACTAGACGACGATGCAAGAAAATTTCTGACATGCTAGTCTCGCCATGTTGCTTCGGCACTGTCCTCTTCTGTCTTGCACAGATATGGTGGCTGATTTGTCATCTTGTGCCATAAAGCTGTGTGCAAGAGCTGAGTGCCTGTTGCCAAAGCTGCATAGTGCTGAAAGCAGGCAACAGGAGCACTCTGTGGAAAGGCTGTAGACATGAATCTTCCTTTAAAACTGCTAATGTAATGTGGAGAGATTGCATATTTTTTCCTCAATGGCAAGAAGTTACACAATATTTGGTCCCAAGGACTGTTATTTTTATTGCCATGTTATTAAAAGAGCTCCAGATATCAATAGAATCACACTGAAATTCAAATCTGCTGTCATGACAACCCTGCAAGGGTCATGGAAGTTTGAATAGGGCAGTAGACAAAGATAACAGAGCTAATTTCAGGATAGTTTCTGAGCTAATACACTCAGTAAGTCTGTGTTTACAAGGGTAAATACTGCCTGTAAAGCCCAGAGGGATTTCAGTGTACTTTATTTCGTCTATTATGTTGTAACTGGAGAGAGAACTGGATGAAAGAAAAGGAAGAAACAGAGAAGGAGCCGGGGGCGTTCCGGTCAAAAGCTGTTTGATCATGAGTGTTGTTGTTAGAAAATGAAAGTGCCTCTCCTGCCCAGGGTCTAAGCTTTATATCCGTCCTTTTGTGTTGAGCTGATTCTTCTTGGTTTGATAAGTGGCCTTGCAGTCCACACAAACCTCACGCTAACGCACACGCTCAGCGCTCGGCTCCCTATTCATCCTGATATGTAACATGTTCATTCCTCAGCGGGGAATGTGAAAAATAGTCTCTGGTCGACTCGCTTCTGCACGAGTTTGGACCGGATATTATATAACTTCTTCAACTTAACTCCTTTCTCTTTTTTTTTTAACCAAACTCTTTATGTTTTGTTTCCATGGAAACCGAGACAAGACAAAAACTTCCCTATCTTCCAGAGAAGCGAGCGCTGACTGGGAGGTTGTTAGTACAGCAGCATGATTTTTTATTTTAGTGCTGCAGAAACGATGTTTGAACAGGTGTTTGTATTGATGACAGCGATGAGGAAGAAACAGTCACCATATAAAAGCTAACAGACCAACATAAATCCATACATGTGTACATTGGAGCACACAGCGCTCTGCTGTTGGTCGTTTGAAAACAGATGGAGGAGACGATCAATGCCAGTATTGACAAGTCTGTCTTTAACACCAAGATTAACATTTCCAGTATTTACTGCAATGCATTAAAGGGAACTGCAAAGCTGAGTTTAAAAAGGAGACCTCTGTGTGACACGTATATTATCTGAAAGACAATGTCATATATGGATTATGTCAGTATTATGCAGATCTGTAGGAAATAGCCCCTTTTAACTAAACCGATTTTTTTTCTTTAAAGATTTATTTTAGGGCGTTTTAGCCTTTAATGGAGAGATAGGACAGTGGATAGAGCTGGAAACAGGGATGAGAGAGTGGGGATTGACAGGTGGTGAAAGAGCCACAGGCTGGACTTGATCCCAGGCCGCTTGTGTACATGGAGCGCCACTTAACCTCTGGGTCGTCTGCATCCCACTAAACCAATTCTAAATGTGAAAATAGCTACACATAGTCTACAGATATTTAAATTCTTGATCAATATTAAACACGGTTTCTTTGTCCCCTGAGAGCTACTGTAGATTTAAAATGTGTTTTTCTGTTGCTGTAATCCAGCCCACTGTACTAGAGCTATGGCTGGAGAAGTTCTACCAACTTAACAACTTTATGCAGTTAGACAAACCCAGACAGCTTAAATATACATATAATGCTGAATTAGTTAAAATACTGCAGCTTAAAACAGCCTGTGCATATACTGAGTAATGAATGTTAATCCAGTAGTTATAGTATCAGTGAGTACTTGGATTCTTATACCCATCCCAAGCACACACTAGATCTGGGGTCATCAAGTACATTTGCACAAGATTTAGTCTTGACAGAGACTTTGGGGGCCAGACTTTCAAATAAATACAAATTAAATAAATATTTTGTTCTGATTAAAATATTATAGTATTAGTATTTGTATTTTCTGTCAAAATGCAGGAAATGTTTAAGCATTACCAGTAAGACGTATCCATATAATCAGTAATGCAACAGGCCATGAGGAAACAGGCCAACCCACAGAACTGTCTGAGCCCCTAAAAATCACAGAGAATGGTCCTTCAAAACTGTGATTTAGCACCAACATTACCTCATTTTTTACACTTTTTAATCCCTTTTCACCACTTCATTTGGCCGTTTCTGCAACATTTTTTTCCACTCTGAACTCATTGTTGATCATATTTGCTACTTTTCATCCATTTTGCCACTCTTTAACCCTTTTTTGCAACTTAAACAGGCTGATTGGATTGGAATTTTAACCAATTTTTGAAACTGTTTGCCCCTTTTTTACCCTTTTACCAACATTTTAACCTCTTTTCACCACTTTTTCTGCCAATTATTGCTCCTGTGTGCCACCTTTTATCCTTTGTCACTACTTACCAAGCTATTCTTGCTATATTTTGCCACTTGTAACCCATTTTTTAAATACTTTTTGCCCCTTTTCATTACTTGTTTGCACCATTTTTTGTCACTTTTAACTAACTTTAAAACTTTATGCCCCTTTTTTTTCCTCTTTTACTAATTTTTGCAACATTTTAACTTCTTTTCATCACTTTTCCTGCCAATTTTTTCTCTTTGTGCCACTCCATGACCCATTTTGGGGGGGCCTGATATGGCCCTCGGGCGGCCTGTTGATGATCAGTGCACTAGATGATTGGGTCAGACCATAATGATTACTACTTTGATTACTAGATACTACATCTCACAGGAACTTGCTTTATGACAAGTGACCTCAGAAAAAAAAAAGGATGACTGACATTGTCAGCTGGCTGTCCTAGCATACGTTCTGTTTTGCATCATATATATATATATATATATATATATATATATATACACACACACTGTATAAATGGAGGAAATGAACATGATTGAGGTCAATATGAAGGAGGTTGTTCCACATTATTAAGCAGGGCTTAGGTTTCATGCAATGTGTGAAAAAAGAAAGATCTTCCTGCAGATGAAAAGCCTGAAATAGTGCAGTATTTTGGATGAAAACACGAATATTTCACATAAATTAAAACTGATCATCGTACTGATAAAAGATTTCAGTGTGACTCAGACAGGTTCGTTCAGATTAAAGCGTATGAAGGAAAGTTTCTGAGCAGCTGTGAAAAATCCACTGATGAGCAGCAAACAGGTATTTGAAGCTGCTGGTGCCTGGAGTCCCAAGAAACCCAACTAATCCTAGTCATTGCCAATTATGTAGACTTTTTAGGAAATAAAATCATCAAAAACCGTATGCATCATAATTTGAAACACAGTGTGAACGTCTCCTCTTTGCTTCCATGTTTGTGAGCTGTAAAAGTAAACAACATCCAGTTTGGGATGGTTCCCAGTCGGCGCGTTCTCTCTGGTTATTGCTGGTTTTTCAAGAGGAGAAGAAAACTAAACAGTCATCACACAAAAATGTCCTTTAGGGCTCTCTCATTCTGAGCGCTGGTACTGTACGGATCAAAATGAAGGTGTTTCAGACCGTGAGAGCAGAGAAAGCCCCATAAATACACGAGGTGCATTTCTTCCACAATAAAGTTTTAAAAAGACAGTAAACACCAAAGGAGATTCTTCTAAATAGTCTATCGATAAAAATAATTCAAAGAATGAAAGATTTACAAAGTATTTAAGTTTTTTTCTGCTTTATTTAATACGGATTCACAAACTACAAGTATCTTGTTGGCCTGGTCCTTTATTCTCAGGATGTGAAATCTAGGGCTGTAACAAGAAATAAAACAATCATACTTTCATTTGTATTTTATTTTCTCAACCTTTTTAATATCCTGTCTGTCCAACAGCCCAAAACCAAACTGTACTCTAAATTTATTCCATAAAAGTAAAGAAAAACAAAATTTAACTGCATAAAAAAGAAATAAATACCTTAATTCTTTTTTTATTTTATACTTTATTGTGTCAATTAGTAGTGTTAGTTACATAGAAGCACATCTTATTGTCACAGATATACATTGACACATTTTCCCATTTTAATTTTTTTTTACATTTAAATACCTTGATTCTGAAGCATTTAAATTTTGCTTGAATTAATCCTTTAAAAAAGGATTTTAAAAAAACTTTCAATATTGATGTTTCAGGCACATGTACCAGATAAATGTTGGACTTAAACTGTAATTGAAGTTCTTTTATTTTTCTGACTCATTGAAAAATTCTAATCTGAATCTAGTCCTCTTTAATTGGTACTTCTTGTATTTCACGTGTTTTAATGTCTTTGAGTAGATATGATGAAGTTAATAATCTGTCATCTCTATTTTCTTGTATCTAACTGGAACCAGAATTTAAATAAGCTCTTAGTCTGAAGTGTTTGTGTTTTGGCTGTGGTGTATTTTTAAGATTATGTAGAGGCAGACTTTCAGACTGTGAGGACAATAAGAAGAGAAAAGTGAGAAAAGGTCAGTCCCTTTCTGGCTGCTGGGAGGAGATGAGACAGAAACAAAACTGATAATGAACAAGATATCATGAAGAAGTACAGGACAGGAGAGATAAGTCAGAGCTGAAGTATTAGTTTGAAGAAACCGTTCTGCAGTTTCACCGGCTAGCTCTCCCACCACCGTTATTTCACCCAGGGGAAATTCAGTAAATGGTCCAAAACAATGCAAGAAGTTTGGTAACGGTCAAGGCTCCTCTCTTATTGTGTCATGACGTAGAAATGCACTGATTTGGGAACCTCTGGGGGGATGTCTGCTCTGAGGTCTAAATATAAATAAGATTTGAAAATACCTACTGGATTCTTCATGCAGAGGTCTTCTGGTTGTTTTAAGTGTGTGCCGGCTTGTTCTGTTAAGATTTTATCACTAAAATAATTCAAATTGTGGCTCCAAGAGGAAAAGGTTGGGAGGTTGCCAATGCAAATAAGATATGAAATCCCCAAAACCTGTTCCAGCTCTCTTTTGTGTTTATGTCATTATTGTTGAGATTACTTCTGGCTTTTGTTGAATTTATTCTCATCTTGCTATGGCTTTATTAAAGAGAAGAGCAGATAGAGTCAGAAAATCAGGGAGAGAGAGAAGGGACGACATAGAGAAAAGGAGATGCAGGTTTGACTTAAACCCAAGCCACACGTTTGGAAGACTGGAGCCTCTGTACAGCCGGGTACACACTGAACAGTCTGCTTACAGGAGAAAAGCTCGTCCTCCATGAAAACAATCTATCTCAGCTGGCATAGCTCACGTAGCTCTGTTAGCGGTGTATGCTACACAGATAACGGAGCTACATGGTTAACCAGGCTACAGCTAAGCTCCCAAAGCAGCTAAGTAAGCTAGGTATCTACGTTAAGTTGGCTTTAGCTACGTTTGCTGAAGTTTGCTACCTTGGCTTATGTACTTATGTCAGTTACGTAACTAGCATAGCTATGTTAGCTTTAGCTAAAGCTTAAGAAGCTTTAGGGTGCTTTCACACTAGCGGCCCAGTCCCGGATCTGAGTGCACTTGAGCCCAAAGTCCGGTTCGTTTTGGCTAGTGTAAATGCAAACGAACTGTGCATGGGCACCACTTAGGAAGGTGGTCTCGGGCGCGATTCAAGTGGACTCCGGCATTGTTCTGATGAGATGTGAATGCAACCACGCCGGGATATGGGACAGAGCGTCGCATCAGCTTTTTGACATCATCATACAACCTAAACTTCTCTTCACAGCATGGCAGTTTGTTCACATTCTGTGTCAATAAAAAAATAATCAAAATCCTGTCAAGAAACGGTCCGTTGTGACTCACCTTACAGATGAACACAAGTTGGAGTCAAAGGCAATAAAAGGTGATTTTAAATCATCCATGGCTGCAGGATGGACTTTTTTGGCGGTCAAAACAAAAACAATCTTTGCTCAGGTCATGACCCGAGTGGTTGCCATGGTAGCTTCTTCTTCTTTGTCCTCCTTGGCGGGGTTGTAAACCAGCTACATGCATACCGCCACCTGCTGTTTCAGACTGAGTACATACGCAAGGGGGCCTTTTTTTCATTATTTTATTCATCAGTATTGACAGCATCTGTGTTCTATCAGCCTAAGGGTAAAAGATATTTAGGTTTGGGACTTACAACCTGACAAGAAGTTAATATCACATTTACACATGGCACACCTGACTCATGCAAGCATCACTTTTTAATTATCTTTACAGTCCCAAAGAAACAGTGAGCAGGATGTTATATGTCATTTTAATAAAAGTATGGAGCACTTCTTGTAAAATTCAAGGTGGCATGTACAGAACAAGCTGAATGAGAGCACATTTCAACAACCATAGCCATGACCCAAAAAGCTGTTCATCTTATTGATCCTGTGCATCATGGGAGAGGGAGGGACGTTTAAAAAAAGCCCTTCACTGGATTTTTTTATCACCACGCCCACAGCTACAACATGAATGAGCAACATTTTAATGTAACACGGGACTTAGATAAATTTAAAGCATCATCTAGAAAAGCTGCAGTACAACAGTGAGGTCATTTCTGAGACGGATACTGGGTTATGGCTCATCCCATCTGACCCAAACAAGATCACTGGTCTTTTCTAACACAGGGCCACAAGAAGACTAATACTCTTATACCAGCACCCTGACTATCTCTATCCTGATTTGGTTCCTAGTCTCCTACCCTGACATCCTCACTTGTGTATTTTTGTGAAATAAGTGGCTGAATCGTGCATATTTCCTTATGTTTTACAGAAGTTTAGAAAGTCTAATAACATAGAGCGGATTCGGAAAGTATTTTTCAGTTTTATTTTGTTACCACATTCAACTTGGCTTGTCGTGTCGTCACTAGCTTTCATTTGGAGTTTTTTTTTTTGCCAAACTCCAAGCAGACTTTCATGTGTTTTGCATTGAGGAGAGCCTTCCGTCTAGCCTCGCTACCATTAGCCCGGGTCAGTAGAGGGCTGCAGTGAGGTCTGTCCTTCTGGAACTCTGTGCCGTCTTCACGCTGGATGTCTGGAGCTCAGTCAGAGTGACCATTGGGTTCTTGGTCACCTCTCTTACTGCTACACCTCTCCTCCCTCAATCGATCAGTCCTGGTCATGCCAAACTTCTTCACTGGTCCTTAGATAATGGGTTCATGTGACTCCTAAACGAGAGCGTTTTTCATGGGTCAGGATGAGGCCGAAGTGTTACCTTTCTTTCTGTGTGCAGTGGTGTGTATGTATACTGTGCATACTGACTCAACCAAATGCTTTTCAGAGAAACTTACTTAAGGAATTCTTACAACTGTGTAAAATGAGACAGACAACTCTAACATTAAATCAGCTATCTATTAAAGACGCTCATATGTGAATCTGCACAGTTACAGGAAAGTTTGGGGGTTTCTCCTAGAGGATGGGTCAGACATCAAACACTTCATCTTGCACTTTGTGAGGTGTATTTTTGTGCTCCCGTGTGTCATGAAACTGCATTTCACTTAAGGGAATTTCATTCCTTTTAAATAATAGGGATGAATTTTGTATTCCAGACAGATTTGAAGAGCTATAATCCACCTTTGACTTCTATAA
The DNA here is from genome assembly GCF_018320785.1 of Cheilinus undulatus. NCBI lineage: Eukaryota > Metazoa > Chordata > Actinopteri > Labriformes > Labridae > Cheilinus > Cheilinus undulatus. The sequence continues at coordinate 43,777,644 of NC_054867.1, forward strand.
GCAGGAAAAACTGAGCATGGAATGAGGCGGTTATATGAAGAAGACAATCCATTGAACTGTAGCCTCTAACTTGTACCACTAAAGTCTGCTTTTCTCCCATAAACAGATTTCCTGACAGTGAAGGGGTTTCCCACGCCCTTTAACTTATTTTTTCAGACAGTCTTAAAGAGCTCATTGGGTTTTTAGATCAGTGTCATCCGCTTTAAGAGGATTTTCTAAGTGTATTAATAGTGGCGGACTACATGCTGCCATATTTGGATAAAAGAGAGGCTCAGCTCTTCTTTTTGGGTCTGACATGATGGATTTAAACCCTCTTTTAAAAAAGAGAGACTGGCACAGTAAAATAATAAAGCAGCAGATAGTCTACTAGCCTTGAATCCCATTAAAACTCATTAACCCGGGAGCACGTGCTCCTAAAAAGCAGAGACAGTGACGGACGTCTTTGATGAAGCCTGTCAGTATGAATTACAAACAACACTGATTTTGTATTTCCGTCATTAATCTGAGCTCTAACAAAGGCTGACAGCCGAGAAGCTCCTCTCAGCCGAGTCCACCACCACCACATGGCGGGAATGATTTTTTTTTTCCTAGTGGAAATGAGGTTAGTGAAGCTCGAAGCCCCTGTGTTGTGGTAACAATGTAAAGCACGAGCTCACACATGGACTCAGCGCTGCTCGTTTGCAGGAAGAAGCGCGCGCTGGTCTGGACGAGCTGGCGCGCGCTTGTTTTCAGCACCATGGAGAGCAACAGCCGCCCAACCGAGAGAAATCCAGCAGCAGGAACGGAGAAGCTCCGTTTTCCTGCCCTGGCTTCGGTTTGGGAATGTGTTGATGTGCACGGAACAGCCCCCGAAAAACACGATTACATCAGCTGCTGCTTCTGTGGGGGAAAGTGATGTAAAGGCTGCTGACAGCTTTGTTGTGTCCGTGTCCACAGTGGGAGACACGAGCATCGACTTGTTTGCGGACACAGAGGAAGCTGCTGCTCAGCGTCTTTATGTTGTTTTTTCTTTTTAAGTCACGTAAACGGAGCACAGAGTCAGACTACAGCTTTATATCTGCTCTTATTTAGGAGATGTACGGAGGCTCATTCATGCCAATGACAACAAAGAAGAAAAACAGGAACACTCAGCATTACAAGAGAAACATTATCAGTTTCAAGTCGTTATAATGACAAAAAGTCATTTGAAAGTAAAATGTATTAGGTATTTAGTGACATTTAAAGCAAAAGTCATTAAATAAATGCAAACATTATGATAGTGTTAAGTATGATTTTTGTCTGGTTTGACTTTTAAGCCCACAGTTTTTACTTTTTGTCCCATAATTATGACTTTATTTCATTTATGACTTCTCACAATTGTAACTTCGTATAGGCTATCTTTTAAATTTTACTTTTCATTCATGATTTCTGCTTTCCATTTTAAAAATGACTTATTTCAAAGTAATGTATTTTGTCTCCTAAAGCTTCAAATTTTTGTTTTATCATTTTGACTTTTAATCTTAAAAGTAAAACTTTGTATCTCAAATAATGCCTCTAAATCTCACATTTTCAACTTTTTCTCTCTAACTTTTTGACCCATTATCTAAAAAGTATAATATTTTAACTTAAATATTTTCTTTTCCCCTCAGATTTGTTTTATGTCCAGTGTTGGGGTAATGCGCTACAAAGTAATCCGTTAGAGTACTCAGATTACTTTTTTGGTGTAACCAGTAATGTAACACGTTAGCTTTACAGTTCAAGTAATCCCGTTATTAGTTACATTTTCATAAAAGTAATCCATTACAGAAAGAAAAATACCAAATTTCCTCTCTCTTTTGTGGCTTCAAAAAGAGAGAAAGAAAAAAGGAAGCTCTTTGAAGCATCTGCTCTGTTTGTCCTTCTCTCTTCCTGTAGTCACGCTGGCCCGTAGCACCGTGCCAGCGGAAGGTAAACATTCTGTGCCAGTGGTTCCAAACCTTTTCCAACTCAGGGCCCACTTTTAAGTCTCAAAATTTTTCGCAGCCCGCCTCCGACCCCGTAAATACGAAGGCCATATAATGCATTCTCAGAGCACTTTTTTTTATTGAAGGTTGAACCTAAAGGACCGAACTGAAAACAGGAGAAACATGTTGGAAGTTCCACAGGCGCTAACACAGCTTCTGTAACATGTTGTAACAACTTCAGTATCACAGTTTTCAAGGAGTAACTGAGTTTTAACATTTAAAACACTATTCTGTATATTTTTATTTTTATATAATTACTCCCACCCCCAAAAATCAGACTATTTTGGAAATGATTTGGCAGCCCACTTGCAATACCTTTGTGGCCCACCAGGGGGCCGCAGCCCACAGGTTGGGAATCACTGTTCTATGCCATTATGCGTGCATTGTTAGCTTGATGAACCGGTGAGCTGACAGAGAGGACAGCAGAACACAGGAATTATCCCCATTATGATGGATTTTTGGATAAAAGGGACAAGAACAGCATCCTGGTGAAACGTACGTTTTAAAGCTCCGTTTGCTTTCATTCAATCAGCTGTTCAGCTGTTCCAATTACGCGCTGTTATCACACACAGCGTTGGAGTGATTCTGTCTGCCTCTGCTCAGCTTGTTGTCTGATTGTGAGCATGTTAAAGAGCTGTAAAGGTTTTCCTGTCTGTCAGCGGTGTTGTCAGGCTGTAGAGGTTCGTTATCTGTAGTTTTTACCACCAACGAGTGGAACGAGTGGCTAAAGAGTTTTAATATCTAGTGACGCAAAAGTACTTGTTACATTTAGAGGAAGTAACGCAGTAACGTAACAAATGACTTTTCTCAGTATGTAACGCAGTAATCTAACGAGTTAGTTTCAAAAGTAACGCTACCCAATGCTGTTTATGTTTTATAATTTGGACTTTTATCTTAGAAATATGACTTTATTTCTTAAAATTATGATTAAAATGAACTTATTTTGACTAACAAAAGGACTTTTTATCTTTGAGGTATGATATTTTAGCTAATAAATTTGTTTTTAATACTTTTTGTCTCATTTCGACTTTTATCTCATGACATCAAGTTTTTTTCTTGTAATTTCGACTTTCTGTCAATAGTTCAAACTCATTAGTTCCACTTTTTGTCTCAGATTTAAACTTTATTTTCAACATGACTTGACTTTTTATCGTTAAAGTATGAATTCCTTTCAGGACTTTTGCCTAAAATTTCCAAGTTTTTACACTTAAAAGAATGATTTTATCTCAGGACTATGACTTTATTTTACCATAGCTACTTTTTGTCATAATTTAGATTTTTTTTATCTTAAAGTTATGACTTTTATACCAAAATTATGCAGTTTTACCTCTCAATTGTTACTTTTTGTCTCAAAATTTCCCGTTTTGATATTGTAATTTTTGTCTTTTATCTCTAAGGTGTTCATTTTTGTCTCCCAAATTTCTGAATTTTAACTTTTTCTTATGATAATTTATAGTCATTATTTTGACTTTTCTCCTTTTTTATCTCAAAGGTTTTATTTTTGATGAGATACTTTGACCTATTACCTTCAGAATATGGATTTGTATTATAATGTTCATGTTTGACTCATGTTTGAGGTTATGATTTTAACTTTTTATGTCATAATTATAACTTCTATTTTTGCTACGTTTTATTACATTGTTCCACATTTTTCCCTCATAGTTTTGACTTTTATTAGTGCTGTATGATTTACTGATAATAATGTGTGATTGGGATTATTCTTGACAGTGCTGAGATTGATATATTATATAAATGGTTCAATGAGGTTATCAAGTCAAATTCAACAAATAGAGATAGTTTTGAAATGGGATTTTCTTAACTCAAATATACAACTACTGAATAGCATAAAAACCTGGTTTAAACAGTACTGCTTTGAAAATACATTTGAATTTTCTAAAAAGTCCGAGCTTTCCCTTTAGTGAAAATGAAGTTTAGTGGCATTGTTGTAAACTTGAGGGCCTTTTGTTGCATTTTTAACCTTTCAGGTTGAAAAGGAATGTCCTTTTTTTGCTTAACTGACTTTTTCTCACTGGCCTGAGTGGGCTTCCGTACATGTCAGATTTACTCGCTCACAGGAAAAAACAATCCAACTTCAATCAAACAGGTGTGGATGTGATGCCATCAAGTGTTTGTTTTGCCCTCACACTTGACTGAAGGTGCGTGCTCGACATTTGCAGTGTCAACTTTCTTTCCTATTGGGCGGCTGCGTGGACGTATGTCAGACATATGCGCGCCGTGGGCGGGTGTCGACGTGTTTGTAAAAAAAAAAAAAAAAAAAAAAAAAAAAGGAAAAAGGCGGAGGGGAGTGCAGCGGCTCAGTGTGTGGATAGGCGCAGATAGGTGATGGTTAGGAGAGATGTGAGTGGCGTCGGCCACGGCTCTCCAAAGCTGTAGGCTTTGGCTGGGAGAGGCGTGGCGCACTCTGCCCCTCTGGACCCAAAACCACCTGTATGGATGACCAGAACTCCAGTGTGATCCAGACGCCCTCGCCGACAAGGAGCAGGGGCAACACCGACACAGAGAGCAGGGGTGATGAGGTGGAGAGGGGCGTCATGACGGTGGAAAACATGCTGGAGGAGTCCGCCGTGCTCTCGGCGCCTCACCTGTCCGTGGATCGATACGAGCGCAGCCGCCAGGGATGCTGCGAGCGCGTGGTCATCAACATTTCGGGTTTACGCTTCGAGACGCAGCTGAAAACTTTCAACCAGTTTCCAGAAACGCTGCTGGGGGATCCGAGGAAAAGGATGCGCTACTTTGACCCACTGAGGAACGAGTACTTCTTTGACAGGAACAGACCCAGCTTTGATGCCATCCTCTACTACTACCAGTCAGGGGGGCGCATCCGGAGACCTGTCAACGTCCCCATTGATATTTTCTCCGAGGAGATCCGCTTCTATCAGCTCGGGGAGGAGGCCATGGAGAAATTCCGCGATGATGAAGGGTTTATAAAAGAAGAGGAGCGCGTGCTGCCCAAAAATGACTTCCAAAAGCAGGTTTGGCTTTTGTTTGAGTACCCTGAGAGCTCAGGGCCAGCCAGAGGGATCGCCATCGTTTCAGTGCTCGTTATTTTGATTTCCATTGTGATTTTCTGCATGGAGACTCTGCCTGAGTTCAGGGACGAGAGGGACCAAGCCACAGTGGCACCCACGGTCAATGGCACGGCCCCCCACGTGCCGAGCCCATTCACAGACCCCTTCTTTGTCATAGAGACCCTGTGCATCATCTGGTTCTCCTTCGAGCTGCTGGTCAGGTTCTTCGCCTGCCCCAGTAAAACTTCCTTCTCCAAAAACATCATGAATATCATCGACATCGTGGCCATCATCCCCTACTTTATCACTCTGGGGACCGAGCTGGCGGAGAGGCAGATCAACAGCGGCCAGCAGGCCATGTCTCTCGCCATCCTGAGGGTGATCAGGCTGGTGAGGGTCTTCCGGATCTTTAAGCTGTCACGACACTCAAAGGGACTTCAGATTTTGGGTCAGACCCTAAAAGCGAGCATGCGAGAGCTGGGTTTGCTCATATTCTTCCTCTTCATCGGAGTTATCCTCTTCTCCAGCGCGGTTTACTTTGCGGAAGCAGACGACCCCACGTCCAGCTTCAGCAGCATCCCAGACGCGTTTTGGTGGGCTGTGGTTACCATGACTACAGTGGGATACGGGGACATGCATCCGGTGACCATCGGGGGGAAAATAGTGGGGTCTCTGTGCGCAATAGCAGGCGTGCTGACCATTGCCTTACCCGTGCCAGTGATTGTGTCCAACTTCAACTACTTCTACCACAGGGAGACGGAGGGAGAGGAGCACCCACAGTACGCGCACGCGGACAGCTGTGAGCACCTCCCCTCTGAGGAGTTGAGGAGGTCATGCAGCTCCTCGTCCCTGAGCAAGTCTGAGTACATGGTGATCGAGGAGGGCATCAACAGCGCCTTCAAACAGCCCAACTTCAGCACCGAGAACAACCAGAACTGCGTCAACATCAAAAAGATCTTCACAGACGTGTAAACGAGCATGAAGACTTAGTAGCTCTAATATTATTTTTATATTTAGCCACTCGTACCGTGTCAGTCCATATCTGTGGGTGAGCGCTGCGTAAATGTCCATTTTAACAAGTTTTTTTTTTATCGTTTCCGGTGAGTATTTCTCACAAGTATTAATGTGACCGAAAAGATTTACACCGGAAACGTCCTGTCAGGAGAGTCAAACAAGTTATTGTCTTGTTAAAAGCGACATTTTTTGCAGTGTACAGTGCCACTCGATGCCTACATATCTCGATGTTAAAGCGGAAGTTGTTGGTGTTTCTGATTGGGACACACGTGTAGCATAGTCTGCTATATTTGCATTTAAACACCAGTCTGAAAAAAAAACGACGTCTTTGTGCTTCGTGGAGAGAAAAGAACTTCATCGTCCAGTAACGTAATGAATAGACTTTATAGCCAAATACTGCCTGTTTAGGTTCTACTGAATATCATAACCTGTCCAAATGTCGGATTGTTATTCAGGTAATAACACTACGTGGTGTCAGTGGAAACGCTTATCATGAGTAATAAGTCGAGCTTTTCGTAAAATTGTATTTTTATTCACAACTGCCTATATAGCCTCTATTAAATAAACCAGAATATGACATGGTCACACGTGAAATGTCCTTTAATACCGATCACGCAGCCCATCCTACGGAAGCCCATTAGTGCCTCTTTAAAAGGAAAAATATGACAGTTTAGACTTTCAAAATAAATAAATATTGCACCCTATATTGAAATGATAAGACGGTATGTTATACTGAGATAAAAATTTATAATTATGAGATAGTATGATTATGATATGGTGATAAAAAGTCAGAATGCCTAGATGTAAGTCAAAACTACGGACTAAAACTATGGCTAAAAATGTTCATCGACAGCCTTTTTTCATGACTAAAACTAGCCTAAGACTAACAAAAATAGACCTGCGATGACTAAAACTGACAAAAACTAAGTATAGTTTTCGGAAAGATGACTAAAACTAGACTAAAATGTTTTCGAGTTTTCATTGCACATTCAAAATCTGTGATATTTTCCCAAGCAGGAACCCCAGGTTTGACAGAGCGCATAGAACACACTAACATGGTTTGGTACCAGATCTAGGCAAGAAAATAAATGCTTGGACTAAAAATAAAGACTAAAATGTGTGGACTTTATGGACTAAAACTGGACTAAAATGTTTGGCGTTTTCGTCGACTAAAACTAAAAAGACAGAAATGACTAAAATGTGACTAAAACTAAAAAGACAGAAATGACTAAAATGTGACTAAAACTAAAAAGACAGAAATGACTAAAATGTGACTAAAACTAAAAAGACAGAAATGACTAAAATGTGACTAAAACTAAAAAGACAGAAATGACTAAAACTAGACTAAAACTAAAAAGACAGAAATGACTAAAATGCGACTAAAACTAAAAAGACAGAAATGACTAAAACTAGACTAAAACTAAAAAGACAGAAATGACTAAAATGTGACTAAAACTAAAATGCATTTCATTTAAAGGCGAAAACTAAAATTATAATATCTGCCAAATTTAACACTGCTATGAAATAGTTAGTCATATTTATGAGAGAAAAGTCAGAATTTCCAGATAAAAAAATACACAATTATAAGTTTAAAAAAGTGAAAACTATGAGAAATCAAAATTCTAAAGATCAAAAATGTATAATCTCAAGAAAAGAACAGCAGGAACCATGCGATAAAAAGTCAACATTATAAGATAAAGCATGATTTTTTTTCTACATTTTCCAGCCCAGGATCCAAAGATGTAAGTCAGCTCTGTAGCTTATTCTGGCTCAACAGCTGTGTTGTGCATGGACTGGTCAAATAAACTAATAATCAATTTCTGGATAAAAAGTCAGAATTATGAAATAAAAGTCAACATAATGATATCTTTAGTCATCCTTATGATAAGGAGTAACAAATATATGACACAAAGAGTCATACTTTTGAGATAAAAGACATAATTGTGTGGTTTAACCCCTTAAAGCCTGTTGTATCATATTTGATACATACTTTTATGATACGTCTATCTAATTAATAGGATCATATATTACTAAAAAAAAAAAAAAGAACTTCTGAATACAATCTGATGAAGGATAAAAAAATACCTTCAAGTGGATTATGAGTTACCAAAAACACCTAATGTATCAAATGAGATACAAAAAATATATATGTTAAATTTTATGATTTTTTTTTCCAGTAAAAGTGAAATAAACTTTTCAGTTCCAAAAAATTTGAATTTTCAGAATATAATTTGTGTTTTCAGGCTTTAACGGGTTAAAAGTCAAAATTAAGATAGCAATGATTATAAGAAAGAAGTCGAGATTCTGAGATTAAAAAGCTGAAATTCTGAGATCAAAGTCGAAATTAAGAGATGTTAAATTATTATTGTGAGATAAAATGTCAAATTTGAGATGCTGAACCAAAATTCATCCATTTGTGATCAAAAAGTCAATAATTGGATAAAAAGACAAAAGACATGCTTGTAAATTATAACTTCCAAATAAAAACAAAGTTATGAGATAAAATTCAAAATAATGACACTGTAGGTCATAATTACAATTCAGAAATTTAGAGATGGTAAGTCATACCCATGAGATTAGTCAAAATTATTAGATGAAATAAAATTATGGGATGGACAGCCAAACATGAGATAAAATGTCATATATATGAGATAAAAAAGATAAAAATGATAAGAAAGTTATTAGAAATTATGACTTAAAAGTCGTTATTTTGAGATAGTTATTCAAAATCATGAGATGAAATGAAATTATGGGATAATAAGTTGAAATTTTTTGAAAAAGAATGTCATACTTGTGAGAAAAAAGTGAAAATTATGAGATGAAATACCATAAGTTTAAGAATGTAAGTCAAAATTATGGGATAAATGGAAATTATGGGATAAAAAAAGTTAGGAGATAGTATGTAGACATGATGTAAAAAGTAATATTTTTTAAATAGTATGTCAAAATTATGAGATAGAAATGAAATTTTAGGATAAAAATGTGAAATTATGAAATTAAATGTCATACTAATGAGATTAAAATTTAAATTTATGAGATGAAAAGTAATAATCACGAGAAAAAAGTCATGATTTTAGTCATAACTATGTGAAATGTCTCATGTATGTCATTATTATGAGATAACACGTCAAAATTATGATAAAGTGTATCTCATAATTATGACTCACTTATTCATAATATCAACTTTTTATCTCCTAGTTTGACTCGATATTGTTTTTCTTGTTTTTTTTTAAATTTTATTTTATTCTCTTAGAATTGCCTTACTTTTGTTTGAAGTGGCAGAAATGGGCTTCCATATCTGGTATTCCACATAAATGGTCTTCCATATAGCTGTACCCCCATAGAGGTCTGATATGGTGCATGGCTAAAGTGTGAAGAATTGTGTGTAAGGTTACACGCGCAGTGACGTCAGGATGGAAACAGTGTGCAGGAAAAGGAGGCAGAACGTGCTCCCTGTCCAGCCTTCTTTATCGTGCTGGGCTGAACAACGCCTTGCGATGCAGTCTCCATGACAACGGTGGTTTCCCGGGTAACCCCCCTCTAATGTTGCCATGGCATTGTGTTGCGTTTTCACTTTCCAACTGTGGTTCACACCATCACCTCTGTGTCCTTGGAGGAGAGAGTTTAAGATCCGTGTTTGTTAAAACAGCAAAAAGAGCTTCATTACTGAACTATCTGATCTCATTAGGGACGAGTGGAGCGTCCTCTGCCTGTGACTGTAGGTGAGGCTTATCAGACCTGTTAAATTCTCCTGAATAGCTGTTGTATGAGAGCGGCTCCTCCTTTGTTTCACCATAAAGAGCCCCAGCTGCTCTCTGTTTCAGATGTGAGCTCCATTCTGTGAGTTGGCATGCCAACTAGATGTGACGTCAGCCACCTTTCAGCCCCTCCGGCAGCCTCCTGCACGTGCGCTGCTCGCACAAAGTGGTTAAGAGCCACAAGTGACACAAACAAACTTAAATGAGTCCTGTGGTAATTAATAACATGGCTGCCTTTGCCTCAGTGCATCTCAACAGTCACCCTCAATATGCAGGAGTTTAAAAGCATCATAGTTAGACCAAATCTTACCACTCAACAAACTGAGACCATTATTTCACTGTTTAGTTATTATATTTTAACAAACATTATTTGATCATTGATTAAACACATTACAGGACATACAGAATAATCCCATCCTTTAAAGTTCAGTTAAAATGAAAGGATGCATCAAACCTCCTAAGACACAGTCATCAGTGATTGATTGACTGTTCATATTGCTGCAGATTAACTATGAACCAGTTAAAGGTAAATTCATCTGAATATCTGTTACCCTGGATCGTCCCTATCTCTCCTCTCTGATTCATGAACTAGTTTGTGTGTCATGTAAACAGCTGAACTGATGTTGTGTTACAGATGAACTGGAGCTTTAGTCGTGTGTGAGTTCATGCTGAGCTGTTTTGTTTTTGAATCAGCAGAGGCTTCATCTCTCTGAAAATAGCCCAGTACTGCTCTCTAGTGGATCAAATGAGTCATTGCAACCAGAGGGGAAGTCAATATTACAGTTGTACTCATAATATTGGGCTCCTTTTCCAGCAGGAAACTCAATGAATCACTGGATTATTGTAATATTTCAACCAGAATACAGTTGTTTGTTCAGCCCTTTTTAATGATGGCCTCTTTTACAAACTGCTGCACTGTGATACAACAAAAATCTGCATTTTCTATTCTTAAAAGCCCTAGTAATATCAGGCACAGATATGGATGTTTATGATGTGCCTTTCATCCACCTTGTGTCACTGTATTTTAGTTTTTTTTCTATTGTATTTATCATGTCACAGGGTGTAACAGCATTGATCATTATGTCTGTTGTTGTTGTGAAATTACAGTTAAACTACTAAACGTCATGAATCCCAAACCAGTTGTTTTAATCTAGCAGGTGCAAAAAGACACTTTACACAGAGGGCAAGTCTTGATAAGTGGTTCCCAGCCTGGGGTCCAGGGACCCCTAGGGGGGGCGCCAAGATCTCAGGGGATTGCAGGGCCCTGTCTGCTCTGATGTTGTCAAAATAAGTTTTTCATATTTAAAAAAAAAAGAACCTCATGATTAGTTGTTATAGGGGCCAACCTAAAAGATGAAAACATGAGGAGGATCTTTTGATTTCTGATTAAAAAGGTCAAAATTTGGGTGGGAAAAAACCTTTTTGAGATTATAAAGTCTTGTATTTACAACATTTCAGAGTTTCAAAAGTCTTAAATTTTGACACAAGAAACTCAAAGATTTCAAGTATTTTAAATCAATTTTACAACTGTGTAAAGTAAAAAAAAATAGAAGAAACCAAATTGAAAACAGTGGTCAGATTTTGACTTTTGGGCTTTATAATCTCAAAAATTCTAATCCAGGGTTCTGGCACATTTACTGCTGTTAAAGTCATAAAATGTCTTTTTTTTTATTTAAATTAATTTTTGAATTTTTTTCTGCTTTAAATAAGCATTTCTTTTTTCCTAGAGTGGCCCTAATACACTGTTGTAATAATGGAAAGCTCTGACACAGATCTTCAGTCAGGAACAAGTCTGTATAGGCCTGTTGTGCTGGGACTTTGTCAATGAAAACAATTTCAAATGATGTGTACTTTATCCAAGTGGGTCCAAGTTGGTCCAATGGGGGCTTAGCTTTCTTAGAAGTGAGTAGGGGGGCCCTAAGGAAAAAAGGCTGGGAACCACCGGTCTAGATCAGACTCTAGTAATCTTGTTTACCAGGGATGCCTGATGTTACAGGCATGATGTTGGGATTGGCAGTTATGATAGTGTCTGCTGATGTTTACAACCATATAACTGGGTGTAATTATTGATGTCAGAGTAGGAATACATTTGTGGCGTTTTTGGCAGGACCAACAGATCTACGTACATCATTAACTCTTTGTCTTTGTTCATCCTTGAACTCTAAGGTGTGTTTTAAGATCTAAAAATGAAGGTCTCAACCACATTTATGTATTAGTATATACTAAAAGTAATTTGTCAATATCAGCATATTGTTTATCAGCACAAATCTGATATTGTGCATCTCCAATATTTACAAGTTAAAGTGTCAACAGGTTGAAACTTTGAGCAGAACCAGGCTTGTGTGGAATATCATCTGCTGAGGCTGAGTTGGGGTTGAGAGTGGATAAAATCTACAGTATGACGGCATTCTATACATTTTTCATCTTCATCATCTTCCATTGTGGTAGCAGGCTGAGCAAGTCAACCCAGACTTCCCTCTCCCCAGTGACACTTTCCAACTCCTCCTGGGGATTCGCCTGGTATTCCCAGACCTGACAGGATATATAATCCCTCCAGCACATTTTTTAGGTCTTCAATGAGGTCTCCTCCCAGCTCCGCGTCCCCGGTAGATCTCAAAAGGGGGACGCGGAGGAGGCATCCAGATCAGATGCCAAAACCAACTGGCTCGTTTCGATGTGAAGGAGCGGTGGCTCTACTCCTGGTTCCCTCCTGATGACTGAAGTCATCACCCTAAGGCTTAGTCCAGCCACCTGGAGAAAACTCATTTCAGCCGCTTGTATACACGATCCTATTCTATTGGTCATTACCCAGAGTTCATGACTGTAGGTGAGAGTTTGCCCCAGCTTTTAGCTCCCTCTTCACCAAAACAGACTGTCTGATGCTGCACCAATCCACGTAATCTCACGCCCCCTTTTACCCTCACTCATGAACAAGACCCCGAGATACTTGAACTCCTTTGCCTGAGGCAGAGACTCACTCCCCACCCAGAGGGAGCAGTCCACCGTTTTCCAGCAGAGAACAGGAGCATGTATACTTCTATGCCTGTTAATATTTTATCTGCTATAAAGATCAATTAAAAGGCCCAAATTGTTATCTTCAGTAATCAGGGCTGTCAGGTTTACACTCACAGGAATATTCTTAAGATTTATGTATTTCAATTGCATATAACATTTCTATCCATTTGAATTACTTAGATTTAACATAAACAGTCAGATAAACTTTATGTGCTGCATATTTGTCACTCTAGATCACACTAGATTTATGTTAAATCTAAGTAATTCAAATGAATAGAAATTTTATATGCAATTGAAATACATAAATCGTAAGAATTAGGCCTAAATATTTCTGTGAGTGTAACGCATTAATCTCTAAGTGGGTAAGGTCCATAACTAGTGCATTCATTTTTTTCAACCCTATTAATTGGATGCTTTATTGTCCCTTTCAGCAAAGTATGGTTAAGCCACTGCAGCGTCCCCTTGTGGCCACAGTAATGTAAAAAGAAAAAAAAAAAAAAAAACTCCACCCCTGCTCCTTAATGTCTCATTTCATTTTAAAAAGCACAGACAGTTCAATCAATAAGTCAAAAGTCATCTAAATCTTGGGTTATCAAACATTTTCTTTTTTAATTTTTGAAATTTCTTAATAAAAGCAGGTCTGTATCCAAACAAAAAGTCATTTAGCCTTACTTTAAGGCTGCACAGAAACTAGAAAATAAACAAACAAACAAACAAATTCAAAATGCAGCATAAAGGAAGATTAATTGCAATTAACTATACAAGTTCTGAGATTGATCTCAACATGATTCTGTGACTTCTCTGGCCTCACAGCCCTCTGTTTGTTAGTAAATGCACGTTGTCTATGAAGGGGAGGTGTGCCGTTGTACTCAGACTTTCGAGCACCAGAGTGCACTAAACCAAATAGAACATTCAGTACTGCTGCTTCATCTGCCAAAATACAGACAGAGTCCTGCACACTCTCCAAATTTTAGACTTTTTAAACGCAGAAAGGTGGAATTTAAATCATGATTAACAACAAAAATTCAGAGAATAGAAATTTGAGCCCTGATAGTTACACAGACACTTTTGGATTCATATTTTTTGAGTGAACATGCAATATCATGGGGTCCTCTCCATCAGACACAGAGTGAAATACTACTTAAGACTTATTTAAGATAAGAGTTTTTATTCAGCCCAGACATAAGGAATTCCACATTTAAAAGAAGCAGTAATTTATTGCATAAATATTGGAATTATTATTATAATTTACCAATTTATTTGTCAAGGACATACATTGGCAGTTTTGAATCTAATTGCAGTGCATCTGATACGATGTATACAAGACTTCTAGCCGTGGCTAATCTGCATTCCTTTTGGATGGTTAGACTTTTAAGGAAAGATACTCCTCATACAACAGAGGAAAATGGACATAAAAGACTGACAGAGCAGACAGCTGGACAAACACACAGATGCATTAGGCAGACAGACATGCAGATGAATAACAATAGCTAAAAATAACAATTAAGAGCAGTAGGTGAAATAACTAAGAGCAAAGAAATTGAAAACTGAGTCAAATATGGTGAATTATATAAAACATGCAGCCTAATGTTCACAGATTTGACTTTTTTTAACCATGTTTTGACCTTGAGCACTCTGTATGGTTTTATTTCTGATGGCAGAGTATTCAGATCTGTAGGCCTTTGACTGGCTGTTTTGCACTTTGCTGTTTTATTTTTTTATTATTTTATTTATGCATCACGTGAGTTGCATGAGTAGCATTTATCTCAGAATTAGACATACAGTATGGCTGTCATACAGATCAGACACTATCCTATAACCTCTCCCAGAGGTTTAAGTCTGATCCATTATTCTGATGTCTCCTTGGAGAAAAAGAAAGTTAGAATTTGTGAGCCTCAGCAGAAAAATCTCCATATTTACTGTTTGGATGACTTTGAGGAAGCACAAAAATGGACATGAAGGTGACTTGAAATTGGTTTTGTGCTCCACTGAGCTCTAACAGAGAAAAATCCTCCATTGTAGCATCTCCTTGGAAGTTCATGCTTCTTATAAAGCAACACTTACACACCAGACGTGGATGTATGGGTGAAGAATAGGAAAAGAGACTTAATAACAGCTTAGTGTACTCCCTAAACAAACCCAGAATGGCTCCTATGATTATCCACTGAGGCTGAGTGTCACAGGATCCTGTTACAGACTTCATGTCAGCTTTGAACACAGTTTAGATTTGTTTAGTTTAACTATATTTGTATTTCAAATGTTTTTGTCATGGTTAAATTTGGAAGTGAAGCCAATAATTTACATGCCAGACTTGTCAAAAAAAAAGTGGTCCACATGTGATTTGTTCCATTTCTCCCTCAGCAAACACAAACAAAACCTTTCAGGAATAAACACTACTTTTGAAAACTAGACATGACTCAAACTAACATGTTACTAATCTTCAATGCAGGATAATTTTACAGTAAACAGTCTAGCGTTGCCCTTGACAGATTTAACCCTTCGTCTGCTGTGGAGACTGCTGAATGTACAGATTCACCCGAGCAGTGACGACCTCCAGGGACCGGGTGGCCCTCGGCTCCAGGTGCCTCAGAAGTGCTGAGTGCTTTTGTTCCCTCTGTCTCCTCTCCTGGAATTTAAGACCTCCTTCGATGTATTTTTAACTCGGGGAAATGAAAACGAATCTGCAGGTTACCCTGAGCTGTGAATCATGTCCTACAGAGCTCAGCCTGCAGTTCACTCTGTTGTACAAGGAGAGGTAAGACTCACAATAAAGGTAACTTTATTAGACTTTAAAGCTGAATTATTACAGCCTCATGTGGCAAGGAGTTTTGCTTTTAGAGTGTTTAAATTGACAGATGAAGACTTCAGTAATGCTGTGATTTGTTTTTCTCATAAGGAATACAGGAGGGCTGTTACTTAAGATGGCAACATGATGTGCAGATAGTCTAAAAAAACTTTCTACATTATTAAAAGAAGCTGTGATTCATTTTTGTGCTTTTGTTTCATACAGGGATGCTGGGGATCACCTGCATAATCACTTCAACATTCATGCCTTAAAGGGAACCCTTTATACGAAATGATATTGTCCCTATTAGTTACCATTATTGTCTTTTATGTGTTTATTGCACAATGAAGCACACAAGATTTCCACATTTTGTAAAAAAATGTGACAAACAGATTCACTTAGGCTGCCTGTGCTGATGTCAGGTTGTTGCACTGATTTTCTTCCCACATCCGTCCAATTGTACTCACCTCAGTCAACATTACAGTCACTTCTTTCTAAGTGTCTTCTTCACTTCCTGGGTTGAAATGACAGTTTTTCTCAAATGTATGCACACAAAAAATGGAAAAGTGCCCACAGTTCAGCTCATGTATCAAAAATATGACTCCAAACTCTAAGCACAATTCCATCGTCCCTACCAGGCCCGCCTGCAGCAATGGATTGGCCCTTGAAAGGTTCGGTAAATAAGCCCCATTCAGATGTCATTTTATAACATCTGCACACATAGCATTAGTGCTAGCCCCTTTGGTGAGTAGTCACCTGGCTTCAACATGATTTCTCTGTGTTTTCTTATTGACAGACACGTGTAGTTAATAAGAAAACAGAAAAACATTGTGAAAATGATCTGAACTTATCTGGCTTCTATCGGCTTTGGAGCAGACTGATTTTTTATGCAGGTCTTAGTGTTGCTTCACTGACAGTCCTGTTCCGGTCTAATGAGCCCACCTCATTAGACTGACCTCACTAGCCTTAATAATAATGGGTATTTGGGTGTAAAATGAAAAGCAATCATGGGGATACACCATGCCTTTGCTGACCCCTATTTGTCCCTCCATGACTCTGAGACCCAGAAAGCCAGCATGTCCACGTGGGCCCAATAAGGGTTATATGCAGACTCCCATATAGGTCCCATCTAGAGATTCTTGCAATTGCCCATGTTTACGACAAGTAGTATCTATCTTGGACCTCTAGATGGGGCCTATATGGGTCTCATATGGGCTGATCCACACTTGCAGTTCACATGGGCAATCACAGGTGGGGCCAACATGGAACCCATCGACAAACCCACATGGGAGCCCGCATATAATCCATATTGTCCCCCATGCTATGCAGCCTTGATTTTCACTCAAATAATCAACAGTTTTGTAAATCTCTAAATATTAATTTCAGCATTTAGCACGATTTGTTCACCTAGAATCACAGGTGTTCAAAATGCAACACCCTGATTACAAATTACTCTCACTCATGCTGCTCCTGTGCAAACTCATTTGGAAGAACACTTTAGTCATGCCCCACAGTAGAAAAAGGGTCTAAAGAGACTTTTATTGGTGTCAGGCAAAAAGATGGAGCTGTAAGAGCTGAGGAAGAGGAGGCCAAGATAAAGAGAATGAGGAGGAATGTGAGCAAATATTTCCTATGAAATGTTTGCAACTATGATGGGCAGTGTGGTCAATTGTAGTTTAGCCACGACTGAAGCTGCACAGCCAGTTTAGCCATATTTAAGCCAATTCATATGGCCTGCATAACAGTAATGAGTAAATATTTCTCTGGTTACCTTGAAACTAAGTTTTCTACATGTTGTAAAAGCTAATTATGTTTCATGTACCTGTAGTACTGTAAAAGTGATGTTTCAGGACAAAAAAAAACCTTCACCTAAAACATAACAAGTAATCTTAATCCACTTTAATGCAGCTGAAGATGCGGGGCTGTTATGATTCTTAATGATTATGAACAATTTGGATTGGAAGGGTTTTAAATTGTTCGCCTCAGTATTTAATAAGACAGAAGTTGTTCTATTAGTTGAGCAAATCAGTTTTGAGACAAGAGCGCGTAGTTTTGAGTGCTGTTTTATTTTGAACTTTATTCATTTTTGTTTGTGTTAAGAATTTTTAGAATTTAAACCACATTTTCCATAAAGCACTGGTTCCCAGCTGGGAACCAGGACCCGGGGGGGGGGGCTGTTCCGAGGCTGCTAAAATTAGATTTGCAAAATTGATTAAAACCATGATAAGGAGGTTATTAAGTTGTATATGCAAAGGTATTTCATAAGAAAAGCATGCATTGGCCTTTTTTAAGGTTTTATCAGTGAAGCAATTAAAATCTATGTTTATTTTTGATGGCAGTGTGTCACTTTTTCTTCTCTCTTGGGTCCTGGGGCAGCTCCACTCTTCTTAGGTACATGGGGGGGGCAAGGAAAAATGCTTGGGAAGCACTGCTATAATAACCTGACATGCCAGATGGATTTGTTTCACACATCCATATGAAAAACCTTCAATACTAAGAGTTTGGGAAAGGGCGGAGGCTTTGAAAAGAACTCGGAGTGTGATTGGATGAACTTTCTGTCTGTCACATCTTTATTGGCCAATCAGAGCAACAAAACACGTGACGTAGCTGCGACCGAGGTGAGCGTGCGCAGCTACAGTGGAATGAAGTGAACTATGGAGACTGTAGACATGTCAGTACGGGACTTTTGCCATTTTTGAAAAGAAAACAACTCACTGCTGTTCGCCATAATTGCACCGGCCTCTTGCTGCTGGGGCGTATCCATCTGCTTTGCAAGGTTACTGCTATAAGCCATATCTGAACATTTAGAAAACTGTAAAGAGGCTGTAAGGATGAATCTCTATGGGAAAAGATGTGGGAAGAAAAACAATGCAACCTTCTGACATGACTACCCAGAATGCATCAAACAGCAACAGCAGCCTGCATAGCAATTTCTCTCAAATTGTAGAATTCTAATGTGTTTCTTTGTACAAAATATATATTACAGACCTTTTTTTTATTTTGAACACTGGTGCAGTATCAGTCCTGATTTCACAATCTCTGCAATCTCGACACTCATCACCCATCATCGTCCATCATGGTCTGATAGATGGCATATGCCCCTTGCCCACATTCAGATATGCAACATTATAGCAAACATGGGTATTTGCGCTCTTTAATCATACTCTACTTCTCTTGTTTTCTGTGCAGTTTTCTTCTCCTGTAGCACTTTATAATCTGTAATTAAAAAACAAGCCCTGTAAATAAAGTTATTGTTAGTATAATTAAATATAAATGTTGTGGTTTCAGCTTTCCTCTCTTTAACTTTTCATCTTCCTGTGCCAAGAAGAGATCCAGACTGAGCACATCGTGTCATATTCTAAAAAACATGCCCTCCAAGAAAACAATCACAGACACATTATGCAATCAAGCCTGAGACGCTAACAAAATGCCTCTAGCTTTTAAAATCTCTGCAACTTCATGTCAGAGGATTACTTTATGGATTATTGTTTCCCCCCTGTTGTAGGCAGGGTATCATTTCCTCTAAAGTGTAAAGTTTTGTTAGAGTACTGTGATTCTTGTGCTGTATTAGAAGGTGTAAATAAGTCAAAAACGTATCTAAAAGATTTAAACTGGTACCCTGCCTTAGTTATGTAACAACATATGCACGTCAGTAAACATAGAGGCTTCAATGTGCAGAGCAGCTATTTAAAATCTCATCTCTAAAGCAGGATACACACCTGAATGTGTGCTTGTGCTAGTTTTAAATGTGTGTAACTGTCTCATCGTACCTCTGTGAGCGTCTGAGTGAGCCTGCTTCAGGGCTGCACAGCTGTAACCGTCACAGCTGGGACACCTGAGTGCACTCTGCTGCAGGATAAGACTTCTTGACAGAACATGCACTCAACACACGCTCATGTTTGAGCTTGCATGATTGATACACAAATGCCTACTGCAGCTGCAGGCAGATGTAAGGATGCAACACCAAGAAGATACTGAGTGGGGGTGGGGGGTAGAGGGAGACCCCGGGCTTCCCCTCTCGTCTCCTAGTCATGCCAACATTCACCACATGAGAGGATTTGAAGGCTGGCAGCAGCATGCTGCCTCTTATTATACCCAGCACGCCAACAGAAGAGGCGCCGTGTGTCTTCATTGAACTTTACCAAAGCTTATGGAGCGAGGAGGGATGGTGGAATTATTCACAGCTCTGCACATTTTCCTTCCTGCTCTGATGATATTTTTATGTGGTACAATGTTTGCCCTAAAACTGTTAATCATCACTGGCAAAAATAGAAACCAAGAGACATGTAGGCATTATTTCTGAGGATGCCATTCATCCATCCGCTCTTTGGAGAACATGTAATGGCACTCTGGGGGCTATTCATAAAGTTCATTCTTCTGCATGATGAGCAGGCGGTCGGGGCTTTTCCCTCAGACAAATGAAAGCCCAGAAAGCATGTCAGAGAAAGCATACGTCCCTCCATCCCTGAGGGGGGGGGACAGTGAGACCAGCCTCTTATAGGCTGCTGGACCATATGTTAGAAAGCGAGAGTTTCCAGGTGTGAGGAGGAAAATAATAACTCACACGTCCAACACGTGTAATTCATCTTTAAGTCATGCAGCCGGCTGCAGGGAAATGAAAAGTGCTTTGTCATCGCGCTGTAACTTCACCTGAAATATCCCAGCGGCATCAGTAGGCGTGATGTCACCGCCCAGCCTCCTCCCACTGCTGCCCCTGGAGATGGTCTCCGTGGCAACCAAACGAGGCTGAGCAGAAGATTCACCCTACTACAGTGACTATGCTGACTTTGGACAATTTCTCTCCATGCTCTGGTAGTTTAAGTACCTTCCAGGAGATTGTAAATCTCAATCTTGACAGAGAATCAGAATAGGAGGTGTCAGATTGAAGTTTGTTTCGTTTAATCTTGATTTTGTGCAGCCCTGACTCATCCCTCAGGTGTCTCGTGCGTGAGAGCGACTGCAGATACGGCTGCTGCACGAGGCTGAGGCGAATATTTTTCACTCCTTGAGTCACTGGCAAACAAAAAGCCAGGGATTGCATCATCACGGTGACACAGAAGCTGTCGCCGTAAATCCCACAAGTCCCATAATGTGTATCTGTGCTGCAGCAAACAAACACAGCAGCCTGCCTTCTTAAACCTAACAGAATTAAATATGCTCTTTTATGCAAAACTGCTGTATGCACCTTCCACAACATGAAAGGAGGACAAAACTAGGCTTTGCTTAAATATTCATGGGTGGAGCGATATGCTGCAATAAGTGGCTGCTGCATGCAATGCATAAAGTTAACTTCTCCCCTTTTACAGAGCAGTGTCGTGCATATAAAGAGCTTATTGGCACAGCTTCACTTTAACTTTTTCTGTCTCCTTCATACAAGTGGTGTCTCATTTCGAGTTTGACCTTGGTGTAACATGACCTAGAGTTTCTTGAGCACCTTGACTAGAATTTCAGTCACTCAAACACACCCATCGTAGACTGCAGCATAAGAGGGCTTCCCTGCACCAGTGACACTGACTCACTCCCTGACTGACTCACATCCTTTCCTTCAGCTGCAGGAGAGCTTACTGAATTCAGTGAGGCTTTGATTCTGTTTATTTTGTGCTCTGCTTGCTGCTGTTTGCACTAATGATGAAGCCATGGAGCAGACTGTGCATGCGTTTCTGTGTCAGCCAAATGTTGCATGCTGGAACTTTTCAATGCAGCAAACTCTCTGCTGTCATGTGGCAAAAGTCTACAGGTAGCACGTTCCAATGATTATCTCTTGCAGCAGGTGTGTGAGGATTCCTGCAAGGTGCAGCTTGGCATTATACTGCAGAGTGGAGCCACCAGTGTCCTTGTGTCTCTCCTGGCGGTTGGCTCTTGTCCAGCGTCTGCCCTCATCCTGCCGGGCCTCAATCTGACGAGCTTGACTCCCTCCTTCTCTCTGCACAATGCTCTCTCCTCCCTCTCCATCTCTTTCTTTTATCCTCTCCAGACATATTGTTTGCTGCAGGGGATGTAGAAGGACATAGGAAGCTGCATCGCTATATGCTCCAGCTTCTGCTTTAATTTATTACCCCCATTCAGAGCCTGGTGTCTGTGCTTGGCAGTATAACCCGGCCTCCCTCGCAGGGCACCTCAGTTTTATCCCTCCTGAGCAGTGATACTGGAGTGACTCATCTCCCAGAGGGTTAAACAAACGGAGTTTAGAGGAGATGCTTTGGAAATAAAGTGTTTAAGAGCAAGTTTGTGGGATTTTAAGATGCCTCTGAGGAGTGAGGAAAACATTTTGGGAATTAAACAGTTGTCAGAATAAATAGGACAGCATTTTAACGTCTATGGAGGACTCATATATTCCATGTTATGCATCCAATATACAGTATACGATACTCAGCTGGTTACAGGATGTCAACAATCCTGGAGTTATGTTGCAATTTGCTCCTTTTTTATTTGCAGTCATTTCATATGTGTGTGTCTGTGTGTGCAGGAAACTTGTGGCTGCTGCAATGCAGTGCCAAGAAGCAGAGAGGTACAGCAGACATCCACTGATCATAAAAAAGGAGGACTGCTCTCCAGGGAGGAAGCTGAGCAGCTCTGACACTTACTGTTGATGAAGATATTTACATGTAAGTCACCTGAAGGTTTTGGGGACAGATTTGTTGGGCTCATGTGGAACTTTTCCCAACAACCACTTTAAAAAGGAGATGCTGTAGTAGCTAAAATATACTAAATTACCACAATGATATTAGGCTGTGAAACAAAAAGGTACTAAATAGCTATACCTTAATCAAGTAAAAGGAAAAAAGTCCATAAACCAGCCTTTTTATAGTGCCAAATCATGAGTTATTTCATGGCATATGACAGACATGGCTGGGATGACACGGCTTTGTCATATGAGAATTTTATCACAGTTTTAGAGCTGATCCAGTTTAAATAGCTATTCTATGTGCTGCACAATTTGGTAATAATCTGCAATGACAATTACACTGGACAATATGCAATATGCAATTACAAGTAAGATATAAAACATAAATGCCATCATGACTCTACTTGCTTGGTTATCAAGGAAATTTCAGAGAATAATGGCATGCAAATGAAAACTGAAGTTTTTACAGTCCTTTCAAAATAACTTAACATTTTCCAAAAAAATAAATGTCTTTCTTCTCTTTAAAATAAAGGCAATTCTAGACAGTGCAAATGCCGTGGCACCTTTGTAAACTTAAAGGCCTTCCTGCTGGAATTTTTGCAAAAATTGCAAGTACTTCATAAAACAAATTAATTGCAGCGTTTTGTGTGATTATATAATCGCACAGCCAGACATTGTGATTGTGGTTAGATTAAAGTATTTCTTCAATTCTATGACACAATTAAAAAGTATCAACCATTGTGATTTGTTTTCTTATCAAATAAAAAGATCATTCAGGAAGAAATATTGCACATTATGTAAGAGTGTCCTTCTTCACTTTTTCATCATCTACTTGTCTTGATTTTTATCAAACACTGAGCAGCAACATACAGGCGAGCTTTTATCTGACTTGCATCTGTTTTCTTAATACCTAGGTAACAAACCCTGCCTTATCTAGCGTATGATTGGTCCCCTGAAGCAGGTTAATAACATCTTGCTACACAATATCAACCTTTTGCTGACACGTCATGGTTATAATGTCATCCATTAAAGTTGAGGGTGAAAGTGCCACTGTTGACATCAGGCTAATCTAAATTTTAGTCATGTTTAGTCTGAATTTTGGATTCAGACCACTTGAAAGTTTTTCACCTCATTCCTAATAAATTTGGCCAATAATTTGAGCGGGGCAAATTTGTGGATTGGTGATGTCACTGACCCACAATGGGGAATGACCCCGCCCCCCCAACGCTACAATGACATAAAATCTCAGTACATCTCAGTACAGTCTGTTGTAAGCTGATGTCACTGCCCTCATTGGAAATAAGCAGTTTAATGTTGTGTGTTTTGTTCATTCAGAGATAAATCTGCCAAATCTATCAGCTACAGTGGACTATAGATCATTTTAAACATCATAACAGGTAGATCTGAGCCAGCCAGGCTGCTTTCTGATTTTAAGGTCAATGTAAGGTCAAGGGGCAGGCTAATTGCATGAGTGCTTTCCTCTGTTCAGGTTGTAGTATTTTTTAAAATCTGAGAGGATCTTATTTCTCCTGAGTGGGCGTGGCTTCAGCTCATTCAACAGACACACCCTCCATCCTGGACCAAATTTTGCCGCCTGTTTTCATGAATTTAACACTTAACTGTATAAATTTATAAATGTTTTATTTGACTGAAGCTTGACCTGTAGGTTCATAACACAGTGTCAAACAACAAATCTAAAATACAGATCTATTATCACTTTACAGGGTCTTTGAAAGGACGCAAAAGCCTTGATACATCTGTAGCTGTTCATGTAAACCTCTTCATTTAGGGTTCAATTGAAATGTTACAATATTCTCATCTGAAATCACAAAGATTAGCATTAGCATGTACTCTGTTCTTCAGCACCTCATTGGGTTGAATGCAACAGATAAACAGGGTCAAATTTTAAGCTGTACCACTGATGTTTACTAGTGTTAAAGGTAACATAATTTACCATTTGAAGACAAGTTTATATTGGTCTCAGAGGTCCCCAAAACATGTGACATTTGTTGCTGAAAAACACTCCGGTATAGGATTTAAAAAAAAAAAAAAAAACTCTCTGTCTCTGCCCTGCTCAGAACGAGCTGTTTCTGTGTCTGTGCCTTTAAATGTTAATTAGCTTTCTGGCTCCACCCCTGACCACGCCCCTCTCAGGAAATGAATGTGGTTTAATGGATGTGGCTCTCCAGATCCTCAGGAGAGGAGGGTGGAACTTTCTACCAAGCGGGGAGGGCCAACCAAACAAGGGGGCAGTGCTAACTCCCAACATGACCTCATGAGGGGAAAATCTCAGAACGGCTTGTTTCAGCACACATTTATGAAAGGTGGTGGTGGTGGAGGGTTCTGATACCTGAGGGGATTGTGGACAGGCCAGGGGCACATATTTTTGTTAGAAAAGCCTGAAAAAGTGATTTTTGCATTAATATCCCCTTTGATGTTTGGCCATTCAGTGCTTCTGTTGTAAAAGAGACGCTACTTTGGATAATGCTACTTCATAAAATGATTTCAGACATCTAGTATTGACATAACAAGCTTCCTAAGCTTTCTACTGCACTACACGGTTCACTGCTGGGAATTTGATAAAAGAGAAATGTTGGATAAATTTAAAAACGACAGTTTCTACCCTGACACACCTACTGCCTACTGCCCTCGAGAGACTTTAAAATAGACCCTGACACCTCTGCCTTCCCAATGAATCCAGTGAAACCAGTGTGTACATGCTGTGGTCTGAATTATTCAGACCAAACCTTGCCATGAACAGGCTTCATGTCATCACAACAGAGAGCAATCTCAGCACACTGACTGACAGCTGTGCAGCTTCTGAGTGGCGGCCAGTTGTTTGTGGGCCTTTTGTGTTGTTGTTGGTTAGCCCCGAAGGACTTCAGGAGCTCCCTCCACGTGCTTTTCCTTTGTTTTCAGTGAACCCAGCAGCTTAAGAAGCAAGAACAAAAGAGGAGTTAAGAGACAATTTAAGAGCAGATTGTTAACTACACTTAAATGAATATGCTTGTTTATGGAGTTCAATAAAAGTGATAGTCGCCTGATGACCACTAATGGGTTTGTTGGTTAAATAGTAGATGATGCATCCTGCCCCCAGTGCTCTCCACACAGACTGTTATTACAGCCAAAGCCCTAAAACACTGGAGAACAAAGCTACTCAGATTACAGACATAACCTTGTCTCTTTCCTACAGGTTTTGTGTTTACATGTGAAATCTGTAGATATCAGAGAAGATTAAACAGAAGACTAATAAATGTCCTCATTTCAGCAGTATTTTCCCAAATAATAAACTTCATTCGACGCTTCTACCACGGAAAAGGACTGATCACCATCTGTCTGCTGCTTTCACATTAAAACAATGGCAAACAATGATGAATGCATGAATGTTACTGCGATTAAAAACAAGACTGCTGCAGCACTAAAGGAGAGACAGTGCTGGAAAATTTTAGGTTAATTTACTTCATAATAAGGTAAACATTTAGCTTTTTACTCTAAAATCAGCAAAATGAGAGATTTCCAGTTGTGAGTGTACAGGTGCATCTCAAAAAATTAGAATATCATGAAAAAGTTAGATATTTTTGTTACTCTTTTCTGAAAGTGAAACCCACAGATTATATAGACTCATTACACATAGAGTGGAATATTTCAAGCCTTTATTTCTTAAAATGTTGATGATTATGGCTTACAGATAATGAAAACCCAAAATTCAGTGTCTCAGAAAATTAGGATATAACATAAGATTAATAAAAAAAGGATATTTTAAACAGAAATGTCAGCCTTCTGAAAAGTATGTTAATTTCTATGCCCTCAATACTTGGTTGGACCTCCTTTTGCATGAATCAGATGACCTGAAGGCCGCTATCAAAGCAACCTGGGCTTCTGTTTCACCTGAGCAGTGCCACAGGCTGATCGCCTCTATGCCACTCCGCAATGATGCAGTAATTCATGCAAAAGGAGGTCCAACCAAGTATTGAAGGCATAGAAATCAACATACTTTTCAGGAGCCTGACATTTCTGTTTAAAACAAAAGAGTGACAAAAAATATTTAACTTTTTTATGATATTCTAATTTTTTGAGATGCACCTATATGCCCTGGGTTTTGGCGAACAGAATCTGAAACTGAATCTGTCTGTTTCCTGCAGTGGTTTTCACAAATCAAGACACTGAAAGTCCTTGTCAAAGTCCGGGATCCTTTGATGGAAGGATCCTTCTGAGTCAGGACCTACAGAGGCAAGGCAAGAGTCCTACCAGGAAACTGCCAAACACATATTTGGAACAGGCCCGTATACGTGGTGGCAGAGGCAGAAATCAAACAGAGACGGTACTGACAACAGTTATGATGAGGTTAGGTTATTTTTCTTCCCTTGTTGGTCTCTATAAACAGGATGGTAATTCACATGTATTATAATATACTCTACATTACACTAACCATATATCACAGTTTCTATAAAATGTAAATAATCATGAATTTTGATTGATAAATATCCTTGTCTAAAATTTGAAAACATTTATCAAGTTTTGACTCTAAATTGACCTTAGGTGTGATTGTGAGAGTGCTTGTCTCAGCCCTGTGACTGTTCACCAGTCCAGGGTGTACCCAATTCTCGCCAAATGACAGCTGGGATTGGCTCCAGCCCCCACGACCCCAAACGGGATAAGCAATTTAGAGGATCGATGGATATCAGGATTCTATAAGGGGAGAAAATAAATTATTTTTGATAAAGGGTCATAATTAATGAACTTCATACTTTCTACGTAAGAGCTAATTATAGATAAATAGATTTTTCTACTTATTTGTTGTCATATGACAGATTATTGGTATTTACTGTAAGATATTAGACTAGCTGTGGGAAAATGATTTACTGCATAAGTTTATATGGGAGAGGGGGTGGAACTGAGGAAGTTTTGTACTTCTTCCCACTCCTTTTCAAATAAGTCTAGATTTTATTTTGCTCCAATTGTTATTTGTTCCATATGTCACTGTATCATTCCTGTCTATTTTTTCAATTCTTCTTTGTTTTTACATGTCAAAATCAACCATACTATTACTACTACAATATTTTAAGAGAAGGAAAATGGTGCACATTGTATTATAGGTAATTCCAGCAGGCAAATGTGCTTCCTTAGATAGGCTCTGTTCAAAGGACTGAGTCCTTTTAGAAATTTTGAGGTTCCTTGACATTGGGACAGTCCTCCAATGGCAATCGATGACTTAAACATTTTCAGATCTGGATTATAATTCTTAACTCATAGAAGAGTAAATACGTGCACTAAAGACTTTTTTGGTGGAAAAGATGTGATTGCTCCCCTTCTGCTTTGGCAAAAGTTTAATTCACCAACTGGCTCCACTGATAGTGAGCAACATTGATAACAGCTTGTCCAGTTCATCTTGTTTACCCCTCTGAAACTGGAAGGCAGTCCTGTATTAAGATGTGGATATCTTGAGACACTTTTGCACACCTCATGTATGTTTCAACCATGCTGAGGTTATTAAATTAAGGTCAGAATTTGACTGAAAAGTCTGCCAGGGTGAAAGTTCATCACAGCCCAGCAATGGTTGTCATGAGAAGGGGGTCCATGGGGGAGCCAACAAAGGGTCAACTTACATGGAGCAGCTAAAGCACTTATAATTTTGTATTGACCAAGACATTTACTCTCTTCAGATGACAGTAAACCCTCTGATCCTTTGAGATAAATAAAAACAGCAGAGTGAATAAAGACGTGCCTTTTCTCTTGATGCTCAGTGGTAATGACCGTTCAGCTTCTCAGCCCTCAAGTTCATTTACTCCTCTCCTTGTTCCTGTGCCAAAAAACATCTGATATAAAGGAGTGAAATCAATAGCTCCTGGAAACAAACTCACTGTTGACACCCTCATGTGCAAGCTTGAACAACCCTCCAGTTTCATGTCTGTATGATTGAAGCACAGAGAGCAGGGACCCTTCGCTTTTAATTAAAGGCAGCCGGCTAATGCAAAGTGAACTGAGCTTTAGAGGCTGCATTAACAGTCTTTGTAACGGGCCCCCGGCTCATAAATAATGGCTGTGCTGTCATGGGGAACCTGGGAAAGCCATTAGGAGATAGTGAGAGGTATCTGTGCGTGTGGCAGCCGGCAGGCAGGCCGGCAGACAGACGGGATGAGGCCGGGAGCCGTGATGGACTCGGCTCTGCCAGGAGTAACCTTGGCAAAGCCCGGTCTCACACAAATCATCCTGCCGGCCTCCCCCCACCTCCAGCCTCCCCTCCTTTATCGCTCGTTCACTTCCCAACCGAGGGATCCCTGCTGACCTTTGGCTTCTTGTGAGGTCACTCCTGGCCATGCTGCTTTCACTGCCGCCTCCAGAATTGATAGCAGGATCAGGATTTTTTCTATTGATCACTTTGTTCTTTGTTCTGAGTACAGCCAGCCACAACCATGGAGGTTTTGCTCTATTTTAGTCACCCTCCTATCTATTATTAATGAAGCTTGCTGCCAGGAAAGGGTACAAATATAACTGCTGTTATAGGAATTACAAGGCAGAAAATGACTTCATGAGGGTCGCAGCTGCTCATAATTACAACATTAAGGCTCGGGAAAGACACTTAAACGAGAGAGATGCATGTGTTTCTGGCAGGTTTTAAAAAAACATGCAGAAATAGTTTTCAAAATAAGAGCCACAGCCTTATATGCAGTCATCTGTTGAAGTACTTCCCACAGTCATTATTCTCAGGCTTTTATTTTTCATTTTTAGTTGTGTTTTTACATTAAAGCCTTAAGATGATATGAAAAAATACATTTTTTCATTGTTTATTTTGATTGTTTCCTCAAGAAAACATGGCAGAAGGTAACACATAACTGAAATCAGGTTTCATTGTTTTGTTTAAAGCCCTTATATGTTTGGTTTCCTGCCATAGACATGATAAAAGCCTTTAAGCTTTAAATAGGTATGTTAGAACAAGAGAAATATGGATTTACTTTAATGAAATACTTCTGAAACAGTTTAAAATCAAATTATTAACGCTCAAATCTAGAGTAGAAATCACAGCTCTGGAAGGTTTTGGAAAAACAGTCAATCTTTGTTTGCATGGTGCCAATTCATAACTGAAGTTATCTCTAGACACTTTACAAAGAGGGCAGGTCTAGACCGTACTCTCTGTAGTGGCCTATTATAATAAAGACCAGCATTAATCACCATGAGCACAGCACTAGCAGTATTTAGTCCTGTTACAGTGGCAACAAAACCCTCCCTAAAGGGGCAGGAATGTCAAGCAGACCGGGCTCATGTTGGCAGCTCTCTGCTGAAGCTGCAGAGAGGACTAAGGAGGGGAGGGACAAGAGAAACAGCAGAACAGATAGAAACTTCAAGATGGATCCTCCTCAAATCTGGACAATCCATTGGTTTTGCCTGGTTAGATAACGCCAACACTGTTTAGGATACCAACACTGGGTTTCCTGTGGAAAAAAAAACCTAATTTTAGTGTGCTTGAGACATCAATAGAACCACCTGTTATCCTAAGAAAAACTGTTGTTTTACCAGTTTATAAGATAAATAAGGGTGGTTTTAGATTAGAGACCTGGTCCTAACCTGAGGACACCTGACCCCCCAAGTCTGATTTATCAATCAGTGTGAACACAAGTATATCAGACACGGGCACTATAACCAAGTCCACTACAAGAGGTGGTCTCAGGCATGATTCATGAGGACCTCACTGTATCGGACTGTGCACACATGTCGAGTACAGAGATTGAGGGGAAAGGGTCATTGAAGCCGGTCACATATGTGCCTGATGTGAAGACGTCCAGTAAAGATCTCAGGGAATAAAGCTAGATTTGCTTTTTATCAAGGGAAAATATTTGGATGTAGTGCTTTAACTCGAGTCTGTTTCACCCCTTTTTTTAAGACCATTACTATTATTTATTTTTTACTTTTCATTCAATTTACATAGCCTGTTTATTTCTACCATTTTATTAATGCCATTATGCTTTAGCCTTGTCTATTTTAGTTCAATTTAGCTATTTTGACCTTGTGTTTGTTCCTTTTGCCTCCTGAGACTCATTCTTTTGTTTGGAATGCATTTTTTAGTTTCTTCCACTTATTTGGGATAAGTGGGACCTGATCAGTATAAAACCTACGCCCTGTCTTTAAACAGGATGTAGTTTTTACCAAAAAATGATGTCTGCATATGAGGACAATAGGAAATAGAAAACAGGACAATTGACCCTATAATGTAATACAAAAAAACTCAATGTATTTATTTACTTGTTGGAAGTCATTTTGACAAAGATGTTTTTTCACTAAAAGTTCTTAAGATCTAGAAAAAAAAAATCTGTAGAATTATTAGAGGTTTCCAAAACACAAACCCCCTCAAATTCCCTAAAATTTCCAAGAAAATTTCTAAAAGTTTCTTAAGTACCTTTATAAAAATTGTGCTTGAATGTCCTTAAATGGGGCACAGGTGCCCTGGTGGTTTAATGCGTGCCCCATGTAGCTGGGCAAACCCAGGTTAAGTCCAGCCTATCACTACTTTCCCACACATCTCTGCCCCGCTCTGTCAGCCCTTTCCCAACTCTATTCACTGTCCCTCTCTATAGATAAAGGCAAATCTCAACATTTCAACAAGAAATTTTCCTAAAAGTTCCAAGGAAATTCTTGAAATTTTTTAAGCAAGTTCCTCAGGAATAAGTCAGCTTATTATCACCTCAAGAATATTTCTAGGATTAAAGGACTAATGTCGCAGCAGGACCTTGAAAAACTTCATTCATTCATTCATTTTCTATACCGCTTAACCCATAAGGGGGGCTGGAGCCTACCCCAGCTTTCATTGGGCGAGAGGCGGGGTACACCCTGGACCAGTCAATCACAGGATTGACTTATAGAGACAGACAACCAGGCACGCTTACGTTCACACCTACGGCCAATTTAGAGTCACCAATTAACCTAATGAGCATGTTTTTGGTGGTGGGAGGAAGCTGGAGTACCGGAGAAAACCCACGTGTGCACAGGGAGAACATGCAAACTCCACACAGGAGCCAGTGACTTTCTTGCTGTGAGGCAACAGTGCTAACCCCTGCGCCGCCGTGCCACCTTTGGGGAAGAAAAACAAAAAAACAAAAACAAAACAAAAAAACAACAAACAACTTGTCCATGCATTCATGCATTTATCTTTAGTCGAGTTGACTACTGTAACAGCCTCTTCTCTGGTCTGCCTAAAAAGTAAATCAGACAGCTGCAGCTGATTCAAAATGCTGCAGCTCGAGTCCTCACTAAGACAAAGAGAGTGGACCACATCAGTCCTGTTCTGAGGTCTCTACACTGGCTCCCTGTCTCTCAGAAAATAGACTTTAAGATCCTCCTGTTAGCTTATAAAGCACTGAATGGTTTAGGCCCAAAGTACATCAGAGACCTTCTAGTCCAGTATGAACCATCCAGACCGCTGAGGTTGTCTGGTGCAGGTCTGCTCTGTGTCCCCAGAGTCAGTTTCTATGCCCCATATATCTGGAACAAACTCCCAGAAAACATCAGGTCTGCTGAAAGTCTGAGCTCTTTTAAATCAAGGTTGAAGACACACCTGTTCACTGCTGCCTTTGACTAAAAAACATGATCACTTTTTAATGTTTCTAGTTCAACTACAACTCTGCACTGTAACTTTTACTTTTAAATCTTTGTTTTTATCTTTGTTGGTTTATTTGCTGTTTTTATACCTTTTTACATTTTTCTTTTAAAATGTTTCTATTGTTTTTCTTTTTCCATTCGTCATTGTATCTTAATGTCCTGTGTGAAGCACTTGGAATTGCCTTGCTGCTGAAATGTGCTATACAAATAAACTTGCCTTGCCTTAAAAGCAAATACTACCCAAAGCGTTATAATCAAATTCTCCAAAATTTACATATAAAGTTCTCCAAGATCTGTGGAAAATTGTGGAAAATTTCAAAGCTAATTATCACAAAAAAATCTCTAAAATGTCCATGAAAATTCAGGGGGGAAAAAAGAAAATTCTGCCCCCAAATTTCCAAATAAAATTCAAAAACTTCCCAAGATCCCCATGAAGGTACCAGTAGTTCCAGGTCAGCCCCCCCACCCTTGGACATGAAATCAAACACCTCAAAATATGCAAACATTTTAGAGCAAATTCCCTCAACATTCCAAGCAGATTACCTAAATGAACTTAAACTGTGCTGTAGGTCAGCCAGAATGTAACACACTCATATGTACATGCAGAGTCTCAGGAGGACATGAGGCATAGGGTGCATTCATATGTGGGCCATATGGAAGGTGCTTCAGCAGTGACAGTGAAGCTGACTTATTCCTCCATAAATGAGGTCAGTTGGCTGCAGTAAAGTTGTATTTCTGCTTTGCAGGTATGAAAAAAAAAAAGACTGATGAGCAACAGCAGTGCCTGTGAAGAAAAGCTGAAGAGTGTTCCCCTTTAAATTGCCCACACTGCAGATAAGGTAAGGAGTGGTAGGCAACAGTGCGGATGAAGAGCGCCTTTTTCTCGCCCTTTCCTTCTCCATCAGCAGCAGCAGCACGCCTCTTGGTATGCAAAGCAATGCGTGAATGCAGGTTTGACTAAGCTGGGAAAATTCTCTGTCACCTTAAAAGAATTAAGCCCTCTCACCTCTGCTGAAAGGCCGCTTTAACATGTATTATCTTTCTGTGGGTGTGTGGGGCTCTGGCTCAGTGTAATTGCATAATCTTGTAGCCCACTACGGAGGGCGATTCTTTCACGCATGTCGTTTCTCGTCAGTGTCTGCAGACGCTGCCCTGCTCCTCATGTAGGAGGCTATTAGGACACTCACAGAGCTGTCTCCGGGAGGGACGCACTTGACTGTTGCTGGCTCAGGCTCTGGATTCAGCTCCTGACGAGGTGTTGTTTGTTTTGCATGTCTCAATAAGGACTCAAATGTGCACTGGCTGTGATGACGCAGGAGCAGATTTATTCCCACACAGAAATGATTATTGATGCTTTTATCCCACAAGGCGTCTAATTATTAAATCTTGGTAATCAGATTATATTTTTAAGCTGCTTCCCTCCTCCACGCCTTGCTTTTTTTTTTTCGCCCCCTCCCTCTGCAGATGTTTCCTCTCTGAGCACCTTATCGGGACTATTTACCTTTGCGGCTGTCTGCAGCCACAGCTCACAGCCTCACCAGCCGGCCGCATCATTCTGCTGATCCCAGCACCTTTCGCTTATTAAGGGAAGCACCAGCAACCTCCTTGATATCGTTTCCCTCCTCCCTCCTTTTTTTTTTTTTTTCTTTTTTTCTTTTTGTGGTTGCCAATCGCCATCCCACGACAGCCTACCCGGGAGGAAAGGAAAGGGAGTCGGGGAGGGGAAAGCGAGGACACACCCGCACATACTGTACCCGGTGTTACACGGCGAGGATGCTGCAGACAACATGAGGTGAATATCATCCGCTGCCCTCAATTGGAAGTTCATTTTTTTTCCTTCTTCTACCCGCTCTGAAGGCGAAGGAGCTTATTGCCGCAGCTGGTTGTTCACCAGTGTGACCAGCAGGAGCTTCAACTCGCAGCAGATATGAAGAAGATGTCTGCAGGTATGTGAAATCTACATCTCTGATTGCCATCATATGTGTCATGGAGCGTTTCATTTGGAAATAAAGCATGCCGTTACGAACATGTTGCCTCTTTTAAACAGTCAGGGTTTAATTTTCTCATGCAGAGAGCAGAAACAGTTTTTTCTCTAGGAGCCTGTTTCCTTCTATGGATCAATTATTTATACATGTTTTTGAATATTTCAAAGCCAGGCACCATTTCAAGACTAAAATGCTCCAGCAAAACTGAGCCCAAGTCGATAAAAATGAAGCGTTTGTGCGCTCATGACATCTTCTCACACATTTGTGCTCAGACTGCAGAGGTTTTTCTGTGATATTCCACACACAGGATGCTCTCTGTATGTATTTTGGTTGCCTGCTGCATTGCCATATTCATGCATGGCTTCACTGCATAAAAAGGTAGTCCCGTTCGTTTCACTGGATGCTGTTCCATTGCAGCAGCTCTAATTTATGAGCTTCTGTACGTTTTTATGTGCCGGTTAGCCCCTGAGTTTACCTGCATTGAAGCCATTTATATGCAAGGCAGATGGTTTATTTGCATATTAAGGCAGGAGTAGGAGTGTCAGCTTCAAGTTTTCATGAGCTGATTCATTTCGGTATCAACTGCCTGCTCACGACTTCATAACTTTACATCACTCTCATCAAATCTTATGGCACTGTTTCAGAGAGTGCCTTCATTTGTGGCTGTTTTCGCTTGTTTTAAAGCAGATTTCTGACGTCTATATGAAGTGCTGAATCACGTCTTCCATTCACCTGACCTTGCTGTCTTGTGTTTGCTCTGTGTCCTACATGCAGTCAGATCCTAGGTGACATCCTGTGGCCGTCAGGTCTTTACGCTGTTGAGCCCCCTCCCTCTCCTGGCCCCTGCCTGCAGTTCTCCAGGCTGCAGGACCCAGACTCACTGAAAAGTGCAGGCCTCCTCCCCCTGCAGAATGACTGTTGCCACAGGCGACCCCTCTGACGAGGCGGCGGCTCACCCGGGGCACCCGCAGGACTACGACCCGGAGGCCGACCATGAGTGCTGTGAGAGGGTGGTCATCAACATCTCAGGGCTGCGCTTTGAGACTCAACTCAAAACTCTCTCCCAGTTCCCAGAGACTCTGCTGGGGGACCCCAAAAAGAGGATGCGCTACTTCGACCCGCTAAGGAATGAGTACTTTTTCGACAGGAACAGACCCAGCTTTGACGCCATATTGTATTATTACCAATCAGGGGGTCGGCTAAGAAGGCCGGTCAATGTCACCCTTGATATTTTCTCAGAGGAGATCCGCTTCTACGAGCTGGGCGAGGAGGCCATAGAGATGTTCAGAGAGGACGAAGGTTTCATCAAGGAGGAGGAGCGTCCTCTTCCTGATAACGAGTTTCAGAGACAAGTGTGGCTGCTGTTTGAGTACCCCGAGAGCTCAGGTCCTGCTAGGATTATCGCCATAATCTCCGTCATGGTCATCCTCATATCTATTGTCAGTTTCTGCCTGGAGACCCTCCCTATTTTCCGTAACGAGGACGACGACATGCACAAGTCTCAAGCGAAGGTCTTTTCACCTGAGACCAACACCACCATCATCAGCTACACATCGACCTACTTCACTGACCCCTTCTTCATCCTGGAGACTCTCTGCATCATATGGTTCTCCTTTGAGTTTTTAGTGCGCTTCTTTGCCTGCCCAAGCAAAGCGGGCTTTTTTGGAAACATAATGAACATTATTGATATCGTTGCTATCATCCCTTACTTTATCACACTCGGTACAGAGCTCGCAGACCGGCCAGAGGATGGTCAAGCGGGTCAGCAAGCCATGTCTTTAGCCATTCTCAGGGTCATCCGTTTGGTGCGTGTCTTCAGAATTTTTAAGCTCTCTCGCCACTCAAAGGGTCTCCAGATTCTTGGTCAGACCCTGAAAGCCAGTATGAGAGAGCTTGGCTTGCTCATTTTCTTCCTCTTCATAGGAGTCATCCTCTTCTCAAGCGCCGTCTACTTTGCTGAAGCAGACGAGCCGGAGTCGCAGTTCGAAAGCATCCCGGATGCATTTTGGTGGGCTGTGGTGTCCATGACCACAGTCGGCTATGGTGACATGGTCCCAACTACCATTGGTGGCAAGATTGTTGGTTCCCTCTGTGCCATCGCAGGTGTGCTGACCATCGCCCTGCCCGTGCCTGTCATTGTGTCCAACTTCAACTACTTCTACCACCGTGAGACTGAAGGCGAGGAGCAGGCGCAGTACCTGCAGGTCAACGTGCCCAAAGCCGACTCAGCCGAGGAGCTGAAGAAGAGCCGCAGCGGTTCCACCATCAGCAAATCGGACTATATGGAGATCCAGGAGGCTGTGAACAACAGCAACGAGGACTTTCAGGAGGAGAACCTTAAGACGGCCAACTGCACTCTGGCCAACACAAACTATGTAAACATCACCAAAATGCTCACAGACGTGTAGCTGCCATCTGCTTCTTTCCTCCCCGTCACTGCGGGACATGTGGAGCTGAGCAACTCGACGGGACAGGTGTGCAGCCTCCCACCACACGTGTGCTGGAAAAACCAAGGCAATAGAATTCAGGACGCTGATAATGATGATAAAGACATGGGGAAAAATATTGCAAAAGACCATCCGCTCACTCCGCGCTCATCCTCACCACTTACCCCTAAAACTCCTACTAACTGTCAAACAGAGTGAAATTTTAAATTTTGCATTTCTGCATGGAGTTGGCTTTGTCTGTGTGGCTGTTATTTAACAAAAAAAAAAATACTAAAAATCCCCTGCTCACAACAGTAGCCAACAGTAGTGCACAAAAAGAATAGAAAAAAGGAAGAAACAATGCAAGAAAAAATAAATATTGCATTTAAAAAAAGATAAGCTACACAACACAAACCCTGCTTTGCCACCCTTGTCCCACAATCCCTCATTCTCTGCCATGCGCTTTCTGAAGAGCCGTACCGTGCTACATATGCTGCTTCCTGGAGCCAATGATACAAAAACTGTCTTATGCTACAAGGTTTAGGAATAAGAGTCTGTGCAAGGATAAAGTGAGCCCACTCCTGCGCTGACCCGGCCTGTGGGCGACTCGCGACGAGGTTGGTGGTGAAGTACACCACGTTATTTCAAGGATGAATGACAGCCATTGGCGCTATAAGCTTATGGTTCGACGCCTTTTTTTCCCAGCAGGCATCAGTATCTGATGAATGACTGAGAATGGCCTTGACTTTTTTTCACTGCTTTGGTCTTACATGTACTGTATGTATTTGCAATGCAAGCTTCCCCCCATCATTCACCCAAAACTGGTCTTACTGCAGAGCTTTGAGGACAACTTGAATGTCTTGTTTTGTTTGTTTTTCACGGTTTTTCACACTCACAGAGTACTTATTCATATAGATTAGTAGGTTAACTGTGACTTAACTGATAGCAAGTAGGTACAGTAGGTAGGTGCTGTTAGTAGTAGTCTGTAGATAACTGCATGACATTTTTAATCTGAATGAGAATTACCACTCGTTTCTCGACTGCCACTTGCTTCATCACACCACTGTATATTTGTCTGTACACTGCCTTCTATACAGATTCTCACTTTTAAAAAGGATGCCTGCAGGTAGCTATTAAAGAACCTAAAGCTGTATGTTAGAGGATTTCTTAAGGAATAAATCGATATTAACATTCCATGTAGACGTCATCTGCCGTTAAAAACTTTCGCCAGGTCGCTGTAAACGTAACCGCCGCTGAGCTGTGACTCACACTCTAGTTTTGGACTCTAATCCCAGCTGCAGATGTGACAGACTTGCAGCGCTGTCTCTTTTTTTCACAGGTTTTTCACATGATCACGTCCTCATGATCAAAAATAGCAACTCTTAAGGACTCTTGTATGGAATAACGCTTCCCCCCCGAACTGCCTTTTTATCTGGGTTTACGCTACTCTCCTAGTGTTGCATGACTCAAAAACATTCCTAGAAGCATGCGTTTAAGCTCAAAGACAAAGCCTCTGAGACAAAAGATGATTACAATAGATATTTTTTCTTATATATATTGAAAATATATGTAAACAGACAGTACACATATCCAGTACACGTTTATCAGAGATTTAAAAAAACTTAAAAAAGCAATGTAAAAGAGAAAGCCTTTCCACCAGTAACCAGATCATTGCCATGTTTTTATTGATAATCTTGATAGTTTTGAGCACAGTCTCTATGGTCTTTAGTTTAAGAGCCTGCTCAGAGTGCCAAAGAAACACTCACTTCTCCCTTTCTAGAGTTATTTTAATATTAATACTAATACCGGTACCAATACTAATACCAGTGATGATACCAATACCCATACTATTATCAGTACCAACATTTATACCAGCACCAATGCCAATACCATCCCGATACCAATACTGATACTAGTGTTGATACAAATACTGATCCTAGGACCAGTATTAATGCTGATAAAAATACCATTACCAATACTCATACCAGCGCCATATTACATTAATAATTATGCAGATACTAGTGGTGAAACAAATACTAATACTAGAACCGATATCAATTCTGATACCTATATCAATACCAACATTTATACCAAAATTTACACTGGCACCAATACCAACACCATTCCAAGACCAATACTGTTACTAGTGCTGATACAAATACTAATACCAGGACCAATATCAGTGCTCAGTGCAGGTGCCGGTGCTGATTCTGATACAGATACTGGTACCAGCAACAGTATGAATGCTGATACCAATACCATTACTAATAATGATACAAATACTGATAACGGAACACATACACATACTAATATAAATACTGATACTAGTACAAAAATATGGATACCAACACCAGTATATTTGTTGACTGCATGACTAAAATCAAAAATGATATGGCTGAATCCAATACTATTACTGATGCAAGTACTGATACTAGCATCAGTATCTTTGTCAATACCAATACTGGTGCAGACACTTAAACTGATACCAACATAAATATTTTTGTCTATACCAATATTGATGCCAATAATGAAATCAGTAATGATTCAAATACTGGTACCAGTACCAATGTAAATGCAAATACCAATACCAAATCTGATATCAGTATTGATACCCTCATAAATTCTGTCGGTACCAATACCAATATTGATACCACTTTTAATACCAGTAACAATACCAACAGTGAAAAATTACTTATACTAATGCTAATATAGATCCCAATATTGATACCAGTACTGATATTACCCCACTACTAATGACCCTACTGTTATTGATACCGATGCTAATACCAGCACGGATAGTGACACAGAAGCCAATACCAGTACCGTTCTACTACCATAATGATACTAATATCAGTACTAATACCAGCACAAATCCCAAAGTCAGTACTAATAACAGTGATTTTCAACCTTTTTGCCCAAGCCACACCCAAAATCAAGCCAAAATCTCAAGGCACATCATATCCATAAAATACAGCCTCTTTAAATCATGTTACAGTAGCTTAAGTTGTTTGAAGCTGCAGCAGTTACATACAAATCCCTGCAGCATACCTAGACTTGCCTGCCATGCCATTTGAGAACCACTGCCAATAAAGATACAATACTGATACCAATGTCAATACTAACATTGATATCAATCAATAATTATGCCACTGCTGATACAAATATTTATACCAGTTCCATTCTGTTAGCACTACTTATACTGATATCAGTACAAATCCCAATGTCAGTACTAGTACTGATACCAATAATGATACATAATGATATTAATGCTGATACTAATAACCATGGCAGTACTGCAAGCAACACAAATGCCAATGCCCAGACTATTACTGATACTGTTACCAACAGCGTACCAATGCTGATACCAATATGGAAAGTAATGCTGGTACCATTACTGATACCAATGCTGGTACTTTTAACTGTACAAATATGATACAGTTGCCAGTAATGATACCATTTTTGCATTATTTTATTTATTTATTTATTGGCTTTTTATGACTTAATCAAATAGGAAAGTCATTAGATTTGGAAATCAGGGAGAAATTTGGGCTCAGCATTGTGGTTCTGGAAGTAAAAATCCCATTCATTTTCTCTATAGTGGATTTGATTATTAACCATATTATCATAAGTATTCAAGTCAGACTCGACCCGAGCTACCTGAGTGAAACAATGATATATACTCCTGTAGAAGACAAAAGTTCAGAAGATATCAACCTTATTTTATTATAACATAGTATATTTATAATCTCAGCAAAAACACTGCAACACCCACAACTCTTGAGTGTCTCTGGTTGGTGGGGTCTTGGGTTACCATAGAAATGTCTTCCAAGCTGCGAACGAAGGTTGTCCACTGTTGAGGACAACAATACATGCAGCCGCATTATGAAGCAATAAATATGTAAAATTCAATGTAACATTATCATTTCACATGTAAACGCTACAATCAAGACAAGTGTAGAAAACAACCACATATGTGGTTCAAAAGCTTAAAAAACTGTCATTAACAACAAATAGAATTAATCCCAATGGATTGTGGGATATGTAGGTCCTTATTTGTAAAGAAATAAGTGCACAGTCTTGTACCTTCACCTTTTTCTCCATGCAGAATAAGTATTCAGGTAGCTAGATTTGGTTTATGCATTAATAGCATTGCAAAGAGAGTGAAATGTCTATGGGGGCATTGAATGGCAAATTTAACTTCTGGAACCAGCGCCACTGAAAAAGGGAATGGGCTCTGTTGAGCTCTATTGGCCTCACACACGGGGGTAACTTAACTGATAGGCTCCTTGATGCTCCAATAACTGCAGTGTTTTTACACAGACTTAAATGTGGTATTTGGTATTGGCCAACAGCTCAAGGATTTTATACTTTAATCAATTAACAACCAAAATAAATAAAGTGTTTTCCGGCACATTATTTTTTAACAAAAACAAACAACATTATTGCAATGCTGTATGGTTTTTCAAATTTACCAGAATGTCAAGGATCAGTTTATTTATCAAGTATAATGCATATGTATTTGTGTTGCACTAGTATCAGAGGGAGTCTGTTCAGGCAAATGCCAGTTCAGGTATCGGGAAAGGCCATTGGTACATCTCTAGCCCTTACAAATACATTTTCTTTACTGGCAAGAATTTTCAGAACACCTAACACACGTCGAAGTTAGCTTCAATTAGTCCAAAACCGCCTGCTGTGAAGTAATTGCTGAAAGGCAGGGCGTTGTTCCTGTTTCATCCCTGACCAGAGTCTTGTATCAGAGAGCTTTTTATTGCTGTTAAATTGGTCAGAATTCAAATTGAGTCTGGCTGGAGAAAGCACAATCTGTCTTCAAACGCTGGCTACAAAGTTGATTTAGGTTCTGATTCTAGGATTGTGTCCAGCTGAGACTTTCCACTGTTCGCTCAACACTGCCAAGGTAACAGTGAAAGGCAGTTAAGTCAATATGGGGAGTGATAATTAGCAGCAGTGTAGCAGATACTGGCTAACCTATAGGGGTCCTCTGATTTTCATGTGGGAGTCTTCTGCCTTTCTGCATCTTTTCACAGATGTCTGAGGTAATAAGAGAGGTGACGGGTTAGGAGGAAGTCTGTAGCAAGAACTGTCTATGTGAATTCTGTCATGCCAGGATGTACATCTTTATTCTTAGGGTCTCGTTCTGCTCACTACAGTCTTCAGCCTGCAGTAGCAAAATGTCTTTACGCCATCGCTGCCAATATGTGCTCAGGATGCCTCGTCACACTGCCTGACGTGAGGCTTCTGGAGTCGTCTCTCTGTCCAGATCTGTCCGCTTTCATGTACCCTGAAAGGATTTTTTTTTTAAAGAGAATTTTAGTAAATAAACTGGAGCAGTTATATTTGTTGCTTTCCCCAGAGTAGCATAAAGGTGGATTAAGATGTTGGAATGGTCTGTGACATGAGGTAGGAGCAGATAAAAATAGATGTTAGCAATATTCCCATTATCCTTTAGTGGAGGGGTCTGTGTGGAGAAGATGGGCGTTTGTTTTAAAAAAAGAACAAACCTTTATGGACCTCTGCAGTCCAACCGAGATCTTATTGATCATCGAGTATTGATGTGGGTGTGTTGATGTGGATCTGCGTGCATGAGGGAGAGCGTTTGTGTGTTTATATGCGAGAGAGAGAGAGAGAAACCACTGAATGTCGGTGTCTTAGCCTGCTTGTACAGCTGCATTTATGCAACAGCCATTTGCATATCTGTATATGTAAAAAAAAAAAACAAACATTCACAGTCTGACCAAAAATATTTGTCTATGCATGCAGATGCATTGTATCCTTCTGTCTTCATTGCATTCTTTTTTTGGACGGATATTTAGGATAAATGTTGCAGATTTGACATTTATCTGCTAAGTTTGAAATCAGGCACGTTACTGTACCTCAGCCAAATTCACTGTAGCATCTCATGAGTTCGGTTACTTCTGCTTAAAGCACAAAAAAAGAGTAGAATCATCTTCATCTTGAAAGCTGCAGATTAAATCTGCTAAAAGAAGTCACTTCTAATGATTTTGCATTGTTTTGTAACACTTCATCTCTCACCTGCTGAGGGACCCACCAGCAAATCCACTCCATGAGAAGGGAGCCCAAAACAGTGAATTCACTGAGAAATCTATGCAGAGAATGATAACTAGCTGGTAGTCAAGATGGTTAAAGTACATATTTTGGTGTTTTTGTTGTATTTTGGCACTAAAAAAGAGCAAATGGTGCATTGAAAACCAACCTTTAAGCGGATTTTGCAACATACGAGAGCTGAATGTGAATATGAGCCGTGCGAGCTTTGGGTTGGTTTTGATCTGCAGTGTCAGCTCTTTGAATCCAGGCTCCTACATTTCAAAAAAAAACAAGACATACATACGGGAATCAAGATGATCAATATGCAATCTGTATGCATGTGTGTTTGGGAATGGACGTTTCCTTTTTTTTTTTTTTCTGTTTAACCCCAGAGCCTGATCGTGTGGCATCCACTGACACAACATGTACAGCCATTCACCCCCTCATGTTCTCATAGAGGCCTGAAATCATCCGTCATCGTTGGTACAGTGGATTATGGATTTTCTTTCTATGAAATGAAATGTGAGAGAATAATGTAAATACAAACCAATGGATGATGGAGCAAAAACCATGTACTATACTCTGTATGTGAAGTCTGGATTTAAAAACGTAGTATTATCTGCACTTTACGAGACAAAAAGGACAATCTATGGACAAGAAAAACGTGAAATGAAACCTGCATATTATCCTTCCAAATGATCATAACCCTGACGAAGTAATATCAATAATGAAGCCAATAATAATTCAACTGAAACTGTGTTCAGCGTGTTTATTGTGTGCCCTTTTTCTTGTTTTAAAAATATTCACTGGCATGAAGCATGGAGGTGTTTTTAACTCATCCACATCACATTGTTGGCCAGGTATCTAGTCAGCAAAAGATGTGAGCAGCTAATTTTAGCCAAAGAACGTCTGTGCTGATGAAAAACCGCTTTGAATCGATCAGAGGCCGCTTTGTTGTTATTCTTAGGACGTGCAGCGTCTTTGTAGCTGCAGGCAGTGTGGAGGACATTTTCAAACGCCTCCTGGTGTCTTCACGCTTCTTCTTCTCCTTCCTCCCTTTAAGTGCATGGTATATGCTGCCTGCGGTTTAAAAAAAGGGAGAGCAGGGTGTTCTATTAATAGATTTTTTTTGTTGGAGAAAGAGATAAGAAGAGGAGGAGGAGATGGAGGAGGAACGTGAGTGGAGAAGATAGGAAGAAGGGTGGAAAAGCACAGGAATAAAAGATGTT
Organism: Cheilinus undulatus; assembly: GCF_018320785.1. Lineage (NCBI taxonomy): Eukaryota > Metazoa > Chordata > Actinopteri > Labriformes > Labridae > Cheilinus > Cheilinus undulatus. The sequence goes on from NC_054867.1 coordinate 43,821,146, forward strand.
TCTGGTCTGTAGGTGCTCTGTGTTTGGGTGAAATGGAGGTTCAGTCATGATTTTTGCTGCAGATTTGTAGATAAAGCAGGCAAATGCACGACCATGCATCTCAGGTGCTGTTCTTCTGCTGCGTTCCGATGTTAAATTTAGCTGCCGTCTTGTGCTATCTGCTATCTTTAGTCCACTTGTGGTTTAACTACAGCTCTGCACGGTGAGCAGGAACACTTGGGGCCCTGGTGCTGTAGCTACATCTCTGCTGTAGTCATTAGTCTTGCTTTGATCCGGCGATGCAGTGCAGCACTCTGCAGAAAGCGGGGCAAACAGAGAGAAGCAGCAAGGCAGGATGGAGCAGCCTGAACAAGCATGCAGTTAGCGGGATCACAGGCCTGCTGCAGGTGGCCGTGGTGTTGTTGTCGCTGTAGCCAGGGAGGGAGAGTGCGTGATGTTTGTCAGGGATGGGAGCGGGCCCACAGGAGCACGGCTGAGCAGTCATACGGGCTTTCCCTGTGCTCACAGGCTTGTAATTAGGAGACAAGCGCAGTGGGACCTGCTGCTAATCCAGCAGGGCCGCTCTGACACCGGACCACACCCGGACGACATCAGGAGGTTTTACTCATTAACTCATGCTCAGGTATCACACACTGAGGACTTTATTTCACCTCAGGTGACCTGCAGTGACTCCTGAAGACGCTGACTCATTTCCTATCATACTGCATCATTAACAGGACTTCTTTGTATTTATGTGTGGAAACTCAAACAATGTAAATGAATGTTCGGGTTGGCATAGAAATTTAAGTGATTAGAACCGATGAAGAGGAAAGCATTTCTGCCATCTAGTGGTGTTCCTGCAGAATTCACATTTTTACCAGTGATTTTTTTTTAGCCCAGGAAAGGTAAAGAAGTGTTGCATTTACAAGAGCGGACATGTTTCCTGATTTCATCACCTCAGAATCACTGCAGAAGGTTTCATGCAGGTCATTCAAGGAGACAAACAGGGCCCAAATCTGTAGTTTAATCCAGTTTTATCTCTGTTTGGTTTGTTATATTGGCAGATATTTGTGAAAAAGGCCATTGGAGGTTGACCCTGATTAGAAGCAGCAACTGCACACAGGCGAGAGCTTCAGTATCAGCTGGGATTTTTGGATTCTGGCAGTGTATGAAAAATGTAACCTCAGAAAAACACTTTTTTTCTTGTGAAATCTGCACTATGTTGAAATTTTGCATTGAAACGTCCATTTTAAACATGACTTCTACTACACTGTCTATTTTCTTTTAGTGAACATCATAAATAACATCAAATTTATCAAATAGTTTTAAAAAATTGAGAAACTCTGAATTTTTATGACAGACATGACGTGATTAAAGCAGTGATATCAGCTGTTAATCTGCCGCTCTGCTTACTTGTGATGGACCAAGATTATTCTCTGTCATAAATTGCTAGCTCACCCCATGACAACCCCCAACCTTTAGGCACCATCAGACATTTCCAGTACAGACCAGGCCTGATGGGCAGTGTGCTCTCGTTTTGAACTGAGGACTTTGTTCATGAAAAAGGACTCTAAATGTGGTGTATTGACTACAACAGTAAACTTCATATGTAATGTAAATCATTCCCTTGCATGTAATCTAAATAACTGACCAGTTTCATGTAGCTGATGGAAAGCTTGGGCATCTTCTTCTAGCCAATTAGTTTTTGACATTTTCCTAGACAGTATTTAAAATAAAGTAGAAGACATCCCCTAAAATATTCTGTTAAAAAATATTCAAAAAGTACAAGTTCACAACAAAAACAACTCAGTTAATGAGTCAAAGTAAGGTTTTACTCTCCATCCCTTACAGTTTAATAGTAATAGCAGCCTAGTTACTTCAATCTTACTTTAATATTCTAGACAAACTAAACTTTCAACACGAGGTTGATGTGAAATTAACTTATTTAATCCTAAAGTTCAGTTTAGTCGCTTCTGTCCACCTGGTTCTCTGCCTCTTCCAGCCTAGCTGGCTTTACTATGAGATAGAAATTAAATATAAAAACCAGAGTGGGCCGTACGTTCTTATTCTGATGTACCACGTGCTTTTTCTGACTGTCACAGGTTGTACTGCTTTGTGCTGAGCTCTGTGCTCTTAGCTCCCTCTAAAGGGTCACAGGATGCATCTGCAAGTTTAAGGAACACAAAACTTCTGCATACACAAGTCTAGCTTCCATTTTTCAACATTTTTGCTCATTTTTATAAAATAGAAAATGTTTTTAGCCGTTTTAGGCTTCTAAAAGTTGAAGGGTGAAACAGGGTGTGACGCTGTCTGCAACCAGCAGCTCATAAACATCCACACTGCTAGGGTCCGTTTATCTTCTGGTCATTGGAGTTATGGTGCTGAAACAGATACCCAAATATAAATGACAAGTTGGTTTTTGATTTTGTTTTATAAAAGAAAGATGGAGATTGAAATGCAGAGTGGTTTTCTTTATATGGTCACAAAGAGAACATCAAAAGTTAGCAAACGGTTTGATTTTCATTATTCCTTTAAAAAAGACAATAATTAGAAAAAGAAACAAAAGAAGTAACGTTTGTTTGGTTTTCTGAGATTGGTTTTTGTCTTCAACAAAACCAGAGTAGCGAACGGACTGGGCTCTGTACCTCAGAGGTCCTTAAGCTCTTAATTCAATGTTTTTGTAACAGTATGCTGATATATGATATGATTACAAGAGACTTTCCTATTTTATCATGAGCCATGTATGGTTTTCAGTCAAGGTAGAATATAAAATGATATATATAGAGCTGTCTGCTCATAGAATATAAGTATCGCTGCAGACTCCTGTTGTGAACATGAAAAGGAAATCATTGTATTTCAATCTTGATATTCTATTTCCAGAAGAAATTAAAATAGTCTGTTATTGTCCTCATTATGATACCATGCAGGAAAGCAGCCTGCTTAGAAGAAAGGTTTTTTTTTTCCAAAAGTGCACTTCTTGCAGTTTTCTCCCACATTTTTATTCATTTATTTTGAAATTAGAGGGCTGCGCTGAGAGCCAAATGCAAATCTCATGGGGGATTTTCTATTGCTGCAGGCAGGAGAAGGTGGTCAAGAAACTCTGCAGGTCCTAGCAACTGCTTATTATGACAGAATTAAAAAATGGCATTAAAATTAAGGTTAAATTGGGTTTTACAACACAAAAGCATTGCAAGTCTGACTCCCATTTAATTTCTCGTTAACAAATGATGAAAATAACAAAGATAGATGAGAAATAGATATTCTACATTGCAATAAAAGTGAAATACAGTTAAAAAAAAAAAAAAAAAAAGCAGATACCAAAACTATAAGGAATCACCCTTCAGTGCTGCTGAGAATTTAAAAGTCAGGACATTTCTTCATAAAAACTGAACTTAAACTAGATCAACTCACAGTGTTCAGTAAAAACTAGACTTTTTAATCTTTCTTTTTGTTATTTTCATTAAGAAAACACATGCATAAGTTTGATATCACTGAATACTGGAGTATTTAAAAATGTTTTTAATTTGAAAATGCTGGGATTTGGCCCATGGAGATGTAACTACAGATGGGCAGACATCATGGAGGGAGAGTGGTTTTTAACACTGACAAATAAACTTCTGTATGAGAGCACCTGTAAACATTTACTGAAGTCAGAGTATTCAGTTAACATGAAACAGTCTGTATAACTGAGTGAAAATGCATATAATTCACTCTCACCGTGCTTCTCACCTGCTTTGACTTTTAATTTAGCTTTTTACACCTCGACAAGGTCAAATCACCACTGCACTCACTGCAGGATTTCATTGGTTCAATCAGTAAATGAGTCTTTTGTGGTGTGATAAAATGAAAGTCTTTTGAGGTTTCAATAGGACACATGTCCACGCCTGCAGAGTCCTATAAAGGATCAATACCCTTATTGTGTGATGGCCATATTGAATGAGAACACACAAAGATGCTCCAGCACTCACACGCCCTCCTCCACCGCTCTGGAGGTGACAAATGGGCCGAGTTAAAGCCAGCCAACCATGCATCCCATCTCACAGGGGACACTGAACCTGTCAGCGCACTCGCAGCACAAACCCTCTGACAGATGCTCCGCCGCTCATGAACACACATGAACCAGGTGTTATGAAGTGGAGCAGCGTGAGGACTGGAGGAAATCCTCTTTGCGATACAGTATGACACAGCGGACTGGGAGGGTAGGGGGGCCAAGGTAGAGGACTTGGTTAGCTTTAGCGCTAGTTTGGTGTTAGAATAGTTTACCATAGTCATTATCTGACCTGAGCTATGAAAGGATTCATTAATATGGTGAGACATCTTTGTAGTTGAGGATGCTTCAGTCCAAGTTACGTTGGGTTTGGCAATCCAAGGCCAGCAGAATCAAAAAATACTCTGAAACACTGATTTAGGAATCAAAAGGACACAAAATCAAAACAATACTACTAATGATAATGACTAAAGTTGCCTTCCCGTGGAGCAGGGTGTTAAAATGGTCCCCAACTGCTAATGAGTTTCATTTTTAGTGTAATGACTGCATTCATGGGTCATAACTCCCTAAAGCTAATACTTACAATAACATTTATCAGTAACTTTGATCACATTTGAAAACTTGTATTCAACAAAAACATTACTCCATAAGGTGTTTTTACTAAACTGAAAACCATCATTTTTGTTTTGTTTTGTGAATGAATTCCACATAATGAGTGTGAAAAGCCGTTAAAAAGTGGCATTCTTGGTTTGTGCTGCAATTTTAAAGCATCCTTGGATCGCTCAAAGTGCAAACCAGGAAGGGCACTTTTAACAGCTTTTCTCCCTCGTTATGTTTAGTTCATCCATGCTCTTTAGGAAAAAAAAAACGCCTTTTAGAGTGGAGTTTTTTTTTTAATTCAACAAAGTCCTGATTTCAAAACAAGAAGCTAGCAATAGGGCGGCCATGACTCAGTAGGCAGAGTTGGTTTTTTCACTGCTGGAATGTCGTGGGTTTGATCCTCAGCTCCTGTCGTGGACAAGACACTTAACCCCAAATTGCTCCCACTGCTGTGATAGTGGAGGGTCAGTGTGTTTGGATGTGTATGAATGTGATTAGCTAATACTAACAGCCACTTACATAGCAGCACCATCAGTGTGTGAATGCGGGTCATTGAGTGTGAATGGTGAGTGGGTGGGGCTGAGCAGCACATCTTTCAGTTAGGCCTCCACGTTAGGGGTGTTGGGGGTCGGAGAGTGGGTGTAGCACGGGGGGAAAGGTACTGACTACAAGGGCCCCCAGTGAAGCCTACAATGAAATGTGTGTTAATACTCATTTTTTTCTTAGTAATTAGTGTCATTATTGAATCAAAGCAACTACATTAATTGGCCAACAGACAGAAATTTTAATGAAATAGAATGAAAGCAAATACTTGGGGGGGGGGCTTGCTCCTCCCTTAAAAATGTTCAAATGGTGTAGTCTAGCTCTGTGAAATAATGTAAGTAAAGGTAATATAACCATAGTTAAAATGTTGCTCATAAATGGGGAAATTATGGTGCAAAAATTCATTAAAATGCAGAGATGTTTTAAAAATGATGCAACATTTGTTGCCTGGCTAGCTGGTTAAGGGTGCCCCTGTGTAATATTCTTTCTGGGGGCCCTAAATCCCGAACTACGCCCCTGGGTTGGAGTGTGTTATGGGGGAAGCTTTGGTGACAGAACCTGCATCTTATGGCAGAGAATAATTCTGGTCCATCACCAGTAAGCAGCACATTAGCAGTTGTTGTCTTTTCCTTATTTTGGAATAATTATGAGGAAAAATGGTCTTTCACTAAGCAAAGGCTTAAAGGGATTTTTTGAGATACTCAGCAGAAAAAAAACAGTCACAAACAGAGCGTTTATTTTTCTCTACACTGTTACGAGTTCCTCATTAGTTGACTCCTGATCCAATCACAGCAGTTCTTCCACTGTCACGATCATCCAGCGATATCAGTGGTTGAATAAATTTTCCCATGAACATCTTTTAAACATTCCACTTATGTCATTATTCTTCAGAAGACCACTTGACCTGACCTGAATCTGTTTGATCTGAACTCGACAGATCAACTTGACCTGTCTGTACTAGATGATGTCTAAAATCTCTTATCAGTTCCTGGAACATGATTTAATGAATGTGTTTATCTCTTTCCTCCTTCAATACCCCAACATCTCAACGTACATATAATAATTAATAGCATTAAATATATCTATATTTACGATACTAAATATGAGGGATGCACAACAGTAGATTTTTCCAATATGCCAATATTTACAAAATGAAAATAATTATAGAAGGTGTCTAGAACAACAGATGAACCCTATCCATGTTAGAATGTAATCAGTCTGGCCCGTTTATAGCTAAAATACCAAGGCACACATAATGACTCAAACACTGGTCTTTAAAGGCAGTCCTAACCTTAAATGCAGCACCTAAAATGTTATAAAACAGCACAGACCATGAACATAAAACATTCATAAATGGAGGGAGCTCACAGAAGCTAAGAAGAGGAGTAAAAGCCCCAGAAAGCTTTAAGGGGAACACTTTATGGTCGTCTGCTCTCTGTTTCACTTTAATGTCTCAAATAAACGGGATGGCCAGGAGAAAAAATGTCATAAATTCAGATTAAACTATGAATCTGTAAAATCTGTTCTTGCCGCTAACCTGATCTGTGTAAGAGTAAGAGTCCAGTAAATCCTTGATTAGGCTCATTTTTCTCAATCACTTGACTCATGGTCCAGACTGCATCATGCTGCCGGCTACGTCTGGTGGAGGCCGTTTCCAACAAGCCGAACCAGGAAAAGAATGTCAGAGGCTTTAAATATCCTACAAGAGTTAATATTTTATCATCAGCTCAGTCCCAGGGCCTCTCCCCTCTCACATCCCACTTCCAACTCTGAGATTGTGCACAGAGCAGGAAATCTGTCACGCCCCCGCTGCTCTGCTTCTTTTGTAGTTGTAATGTGGCTCATATATGTTGGCCGAGATGCAAATGATTGGACATCCTGCTGCTCATCAGCTCAGTAATGCACGTTCCCGTATTGGAAACATTCATGTTTTTATCTCAGCTGATATGAAACAGTGTTTTATCAGAGCGATTACAGCAGTGAGCAATCATTTGGAGAGAATTAAGTCTGATAAAATCTGGGCGTTCAAATGTGCTGCATAAGCAATCTGATGTGGAGTGACATGGGAATGAGCTCAGCAGTAGTGAGGCTGTGTAAGAGTGCATTTATATGAGTGTTGTTGGTAAAAGTGTCCTAGTGTGCACATGTAGAGCTTATTCAATATGTATGCAGTGATGAAGAGAGGGCCCCAAACAAAGCATCGTCATCACTGTGGGGCTGACACTGCTGGTGTCAACAAACGCACAAAGATGGAGGAGTAGTTTGTGTTTACTGATGATGGGAATCACAGAGAGCAGAAAATAATGTTACATCACTAAACTTTCATTACCATAGTCTGCTTCTGCAACCTTGAACAACTTTTAGCTTGTTGAGTATCATGATTACATCAGATTATTGCAATTATTTCTTTTATCTAAATGCACATTACAAACCCCAGTTCCATTAAAACTGGGACATTGTGTAAATTGTGAATGAAAGCAAAAAACACTCAGATTATTCAACATTATTGTATTTTGGAAATATACACACACTCTGGATTTGATTCCTGCAACATGTGCCAAAAAAGTAGGGACAGAAGCATATTTAACACTGTTTTTCATTACCTTTTCTTTCTGCAAGTCTGGCTGCAGACCATACATCTCTGAAGCCCCCTCTCACAGACCTGTGAGGTGAGACACCATCTCTGTCAGAACAGTGCCATAATTTACTGGTACAACATGTTTACAGGTTTAGATTTATGTTTTAAAATTTACTTAGATTCATTAAATAACTGCATAGACACTAGGGGTGTAACGGTTGTTGTATTCGTCCCGTACCGTCACGGTTCGGTGCACGCAGTAATACCACGGATACGTTTGAGTGAGTATTAAAAAGTAAGTTCTCACTTCAATCCAGGTGGCGGCAATGAGCCTAAAAGCTGCCAGCAACCGTCATTACAGAAGAAGGAGCAGTTACAAAAACAAACGAAGAAGAGTGATGGCGCGTGTGGAGTTAAAAGAGCTGCCGGCTTCATTTAAATCACTCGAATAGCAATGGTGCTCTGGCTCTGTGAATCATATTAACTTTACCTTCAGCTATCAGCCTCGGAGGAGTGAGAGAGGGACTCTGCAGCTGTGTCATAGGTAAAGTTATCTTCAGATTTCACACGGCTTAAACCTCTTTATCCTCCAACATGGGCTGTGAAAAGTTCTTCCAAACTTTGTAGTAGGTCCCATTGGTTAAAAAAAGTAGTCCAGTGCTGAAGTCCGTGTTGAAATCGGCAAAAAGACGCTAATTTGCATACTTTAAAGGCTAACTTGCGGTTGTGTGATGATGCGTTCAAGTTAACTGGGAAATTTTAGTGTTTAAAGAATGGGTATGAATATGTCAATATATCAATGAAAATAATCTAGTTATTCAAAAGTTTATTTATTTATTAATATTTTTAATCACTGAAGAACTTTTGGAGGGAGGTCGCAACATTATTTATAATCTAAATGTAATGTATTTAGCCTATTTATTTTAATACAATTTAATTTAAAAAATTAAAATGAAATTTTATTTATCCGCTTCAATCACTGTACCAAAAATGTACCGAACTGTGACTTCAAAACCAAGGTACGTACTGAAACGAAATTTTTCTGTACTGTTACACCCCTGATAGCCAGTAAATAGAACAGACAATAAGGTCAGAATTCTAACCCAGGATTAAATTATGTATGGACCTGTTTTAGAAGTAGATACATAAACAGTAGCTCACTTTAGCTTCATTAGCTTTAGCTAATGCTAACATAGCTAAGCTATGTACCAGTACTACATAAGCCAGTGTAGCTTAGTTAGCTTTAGCAATGTGAGCTTTAGCAACATTACCTTTAGCAAACATAGCTAAAGCCATCATAGCTATGTTTGCTAACATAACTAAGCTATGTAGCATTACGACATAAGCCAATATAGCTTAGTTAGTTTTAGCAATGTGAGCTTTAGCAAAGGCAGCTACAGCTATCATAGCTATGTAGCTAACATAGGTACGTTTTTAGCTCAGCTTAAGCTGCATTTGCTATGTAGTTTTGTTATCCATGTAGCTTACACAGCTAACAGAGCTACATAAGCTATGTTGGCTGCAGTTGAATGTTTTCCTGGAGGCAAGCTTGTTTCCTGTTTGCAGACTTTATTAAATGTTTTTGTAATCAGGTTTTGCAGGTCAGATTTTTAACTTTTAACTTTTGGTGTCCAAATCCTTACCTTAACCCTAATTTTAAGTTTTAATCTGATTTTAATGATTTATATGTATTTCCTTTCGGCCAGATGAACAATTTGTGAGAGTGACCATCAGAGATCTACGGTCTGTACCTCGCTCTAAAACAGGGCTGTTTGGACTTGAGATGGAACAATTGTGAACATTGTGAACTTTTTGCCTCAAATTTACCTAGGCTTGCATTCGCAACCCACTGAAAATGGCTAAGCAACCCACTTCTGGGTCCTGCCCACCAGCTGGGAGTCAATGCCACCACTTTGAGTACACTCAGGCATGATGCCCAAGTACAGTATGTTTCACTCAATAGAGATCAAAAGAAACAGATTTTGGACTAAAATTTTGCTCAGATCTGGGTCCAGGTACTTTTTAGGGATGGGTATGAGTACTCAAGTTGTCAGCGTGGCTGTCCTTATTATAGAAAGATTTCATTACTCTTGGATTGCGCATGTCCTGTTGTAGGCCGCAGTATTTCACTTCGTTAAGCATTACACATGTAACCATGCTTCCTGGGGTCATTTAACTTAATATACCTGGTAAGAAATGACAAGAATTTAGAAAATAATAACATTATGCAGAGGTAAAACTTCTCCAGACACAGATCAGGTCAGGTATGAGAGCATATGCCAGTTCCGCACTTTGTCGCATCAAACTTGGCCCTGTACTGCTCTGGACTTATGGTGGCCATTCTCCAGGGCCTATAGGCCGCTGCATGAAAAAACACCTAACCCTAAAAAATTCAAACAAAAGCTTTCTCAGCTGTTTTTTGTAGTATTAGGTGTCCTTGATAACATACTAAAAGTTTACCAAAGTTTGACCACTAGAAAGTTGTAATTTTCAAGATGGCGTCTAAGATGGGCAGGAAGTCCTTAAAATTGCTTGATGCGGGAGCCCTTAAAATATCCTAACTCCTTTGTCATTTGACCTAGTCAATCTTGGTGTCTAACCCCATGTTTTCCAGGTCTATGAATCATTGGACTTGTCTAAATTGCACTGACATGATTACATACTCATGGAATACATGATTTTGTGAGATTACTGTAAGATTTTATCTTTGTTTGGGGTGAACGAGAGATGTAAATGATTTAGCCATGTCATGTAACTCCTACTCAGTACGTGTTTTTGGATACATACCCTTTTTTTGCTAAAACACAGACTTGATATTCAATGTAAAAGTATATGCACCCAGAACTAACTTAAATTGGAGGTGTGTAACTTTTGATCTTAAACAATTCTGAATTAGCCCGAACAGAGGCCTGTGTTTGAACCCTCTAAAATGGTCTCTAATTTCAATTTGAATAAGGTGATACATATGTAATGCATCCTCTATAGATGTTTTTGAGTATAAAGGTGGCATTATACTAAACCCGACAAAACTAAATTCACAATTTTCAGCAATTCAGAAGATGGTGGAAGAGAATACTGGCATTTGAAATGGCTTGCCTCATTGAAATGTTGTTGGCAGCACAGTGTATACCATTTTTCCAGTTTTCTTGAAATATCTCATGTTTTCATTCCTTGTCCAAGGCATTACACTATTTGACACTTTTCGGCAGCAGAGATCCTTTTTCTTTCCCATATTGCTGAAAACTGCGGCCTGCTTAATAATGTGGAACAGTACATTTTGTGGTTTTATTTAAAAAAAAATAATGTTTATCATTTTGAAGTTTGTTCAAAAACATTTGAATTATGCTCTAACCGCTGATGACTTGAAAAATATTCTGTCATTTGCATTAATATTTAGGAAAATAAGAGAAAAATGTCATTTGCATAACAATGTGGAAAGCGGTGTACAGTACCACACAGTTCTAATGAATTTATTCTTTACTGGAATCAAAAGAATTGTTATGAACCACAAAACCCCCAATACTCGGCAAAACGATATGAGAAAGGTGAAATATGCAATTACTTAAGGGCAACTGTACTATTTTTCGCATAAATATGCTTATAACCAATTGCTTTAATATATAATTCTACTTGTAATCATTTATCTATCATGCAAATATGCTAATTAGAATATTACATGGCCAAAACATGTATCAGGCATCAGTATTCCTGGTCTAGGAGGAATAAAAAGGAGTAATGGTCATTTTAAGGACCTGATGGCCGCCATCTTGAAAATTACACCTTTCTAGTGGTCAAACTTTGGTAAACTTTTAGTATGTTTTTAAGTACATCTGATACTACTGTAAACCACTGAGAAACCTTTTGCATCCAAGGCATACCCAAATGCCTGGATCTTTGTTTTGGCCCAGGAGCTGTGCATTCCCAATGCTTCAGTCCTAGCTCTCTTTATTAGGACAGCATGCTGGATTGCAGCTACATCTACTAATTTATAATGGCTACTGTAAGTCTCAAGGGAGATATTCTTCAAAAGGTAAACAAACAGCCCTGTTAGCACTGGGTCACACATGTTAGGTCATACATTGGGATCAGAGTGGAGAAGATTAGCCCACTAATAGGGACTTAAAACATGCTAGCATTACATTTTGAGGAAGGAAAAAGCTTCTTTGAGACAATGGCGTTTGTCAAGCCGGAGTGAAAGTCACCATCACGGCTAACAACGGCTACAAGAGTGGACACTGAGTGCTTACACTATGTCAACAAAGTGACTGTTACAGACTCGTGGACAGATCTGCCCATGTGTTACTGGTAGGGTTCTTTTTCTTCTCAGAGCAGCACGGTTTGGTCTGTGGAGGAGCTGACGAAGATTACAGAATAGAATTTGGGTGCTCAAGTTATTAAAATAACTGTAAAATCCCATCCCTAGTCCCTAGTGTGAAACCATCCTTATTCTCTGCAGCTAATCACTGTGACTTTCTACGCCCCATTTCCTCATTTAACCCATTAAACCCCACAGATTCATGCAGCTTCACCTGTAATGCAGTCAGGTATTTTCTGTGCTGACTTAAAATAAAACTGTGAGCATGTTTGTTATCTTGAAAGACAGCCTGGTTGCATTACGACATAATGCTATTTGTGGGTGGAGCGTTCCTGTCAGGTGCAAGCAGGAGGGAGGAGAGATAGTGAAGGAGGTGTAGCTGCTTACCTTCATTTATTATTCATGTTTGATCAAAGAGAGTGATGCAGTAGAAACCTCCTGGTGAAGAACAAAGCCTTAATACAAAGAAAAAAAATGTAACTAAGCCTACAAGCTCTCAGACATGAGTGTGACGTATTACCTCAAACAGCATAAATACATGTTTAGTGATTATACAGGGACATAGGCTAGTGTCAGCACAGTCATAATGCCTCTAATCATCAATAAATTACCTCCATTTGTTTTCTATAGGACCCTGCTGTGTGAAAACTAGTGCCATCACATTCATCACAATGTTAAAGATTTATAGCTGCTCTATTTTCCCCACGCAGCCAAACTACAGTAACAATAGGCTTCAGTGCTCCCCCTGATACGAGGATACCCGGCGATCAGAGGTGAATACGTGTCCGTCTGTCCCCGGTAACACAGCAGCAACGGCGTCTTTTCAGCACCTCGGACACACGCATGCTGAGGTATCTGATTCCTGCTCGTAGCAGTACATTAAAGCTCCGCACGGCAACCAGAAACCTCACGAGGATTCAACACAAGGGTTTGGTGCAGAAATATTTTATAAGCCAAGAAGAAATGTCATTCCAGGAGAGTGTGTTAGCAAGCAGGCATTGCATCATGGGAACTTTGAGGGTTTGTGTGCTGCTCTCTGGTGATAAGGCATAAAGTGACCTGAAATGACAAGAGGCAGAAATATGTAAGGCCCAGATGTGAATGTAAATCATCACATGTACATTACTGCTTCACTCAGTTTGTTATTGAGGGGATGTTGGATATTTTTCTGTCACAGTGTTTCATTCACCGCTGCATTTATTATCCTGAGGGAGTTGTTTTACACATTTAATTTCAACCTTGTCTAGCACTGTTTTGTTGAAACGTTAGTCCTCAAATTAAAAATTGGTTTTCCTAAAGCACTAACTACATTTGAAAAGACAGTTGCATATGACCCTGCAGAATTCAGACTAAACTTAAGACAATAAGTCTACCGCTATGATAGCATCTCTCTAAACATACCTAAAGAGTACCTGAACCCTCAGACCACTTTTTTTAGTTCAAAACTTACACTATAGAGCCAAAAGTATTCGCTCACCTGCCTTGACTCACATATGAACTTAAGTGACATCCCATTCTTAATCCACAGGGTTTAATATGACGTTGGCCCACCCTTTGCTGCTATAACAGCTTCAACTCTTCTGGGAAGGCTTTCCACAAGATTTAGGAGTGTGTTTATGGGAATTTTTGACCATTCTTCCAGAGCACATTTGTGAGGTGACACACTTTTTTCAGTGTTTGGAGGTCTCATGAGGCCTCCCTATATGTTAAATCAAATCGTGTTAACAAAGTCAACTAAAGACAGTCGATGCCTCCTGGTAATTCTACATAACACTGCAAAAAGCACCAATCCTTATTCTATTAAAGAAGACAAGCACAAACGCGCTCCTTTCTGCACAGAAAAAAGTGACAACAAAGTTGTGAAAATCAGACCAAAACAGCATTTCATTGAAAAATATGTCAAGAACAAGCCACAGAAACTTACATTGTCTAAAACAATAAATACTGCCACAATCCTTATTCATCTCAGCTTTATCTGAGAGATAATGAACTTATTACCAAGGAGCTTACGGCACTTAATTGCATTTTCTCCGCTATCAGACATGTACCATTTAGAAGGCTCTTTATCAAGTTTTGTCCACAGAGAGGGCATCCTAGAGGGCATCACATCCTCCTCAGCTCTCAGTTCACCATAACACAGATAACTAAAAATGTAATCTAATTGGCTAACAAAGATGCTATCTTCCATAGTTTTAAATTCTGTTGATAATCAGCTGAATTTAACATTAATAGAGTGTGTGTACTATCAAAAAACACCATTTATATTGGTGTTCAATGTCAATAGATTAAAGCGCTTAAGAGGTGATGTTGACCTTTCAGATTTCAAAACTGCATGTGTCTGTTTTGAAAATCTACAAATAACAGAAACTTGTTCCCCCTCTCCTCTTTAGTAGTTCTGTGGACGGTTTGTAGAGTACAGTCCAGCATTTTAATGAAATCACCCTGGGTAGAGACGGGCAATTCAGCAAGCAATAGCTACAAGCATGGATGAAGCGACTGCAAGTTTGTCAACAATGGCAGTCAGGAGAGAATAGCATGGATGCTATAGTGGCAGTTTTCTCCAGACTGGACAACATTTCTCTAACAAAAGAGGAGCAAAGAACCACACTGAACATTACCATCCAGATATTCATCCTAAATTTAGCTCAATATGGTAGAGGAAACAAGTAGATTTATTGAACTAAGGTAAAGGTGTGTCTCTGTGGTTGATTGTTCTAGAAATATGCACGTCCTGTTGTTTTTGTTTCTCCATTTAATCTTTTGACCCTCGCTGACTTTCTGCAAAGACTAAATGGACCTCAGTGAGAGAGGGCGGAGAGGTGAACGCAGAAAAAACTGGCGTGTGACCAGTGGATTCGACACAGGGGTGTGAAATATGATCGAGAGCCAAGAGAGAGCACCTGGCAGGCAGACAGACCGGTTCGGGACTTTACAAGCAATGAGAAAAATGAGCTCCCTGCTGCACAAACACAAGTTCACTTTAGTTCCTGGCTCCTTCTGTGACATCTACTGACCTTACGTGAAGGTCCGATGTAAATGTTGATAGTGTTTGTGCATTCTAACAGTGCTCCACCTCACAGAAAAAGTCACGTGTTTCCTTTCTCAAAGCTTGAATTAAAGTGGATGTTTTCTTTTGTGTAATCCAGACTGACTGGATCAATTCAGGTTGTGTTGTCCCTCCTGACATCTGTCCTGTTTATGGAGTATTTCACAGTCTCAGCCCTGCCTTCTGTCAAAACCTCACTGAGAGTTACAAATGCTCCTTAAGACTCCGCCACCGCTGGTTGAGATTTTTAATCCAAGAAGATGTGAGAGTGCGTTTAGGGAAGCGTCTTTGCACGGGTGGATGACAAGGTAAAGTCAATTTCATGCTTTTCACATTAAAGTCATTTTAAAGTTTTTTTACTCTGTCTGTAGGTGTTTGGTTAAGATAAAAAAGGAAATACTCGATACAGGCAGAACCCATTTAAGGAAGTTTTTAAGAAGTTTATGTTGATTTCATGCAGTTAAATTATTAAATCAAATGTTAGTATGCTTGTTTTGTTGTAGTAGATAGATCCATTAGTGGTTGAATTATTGTTTTAAGAGCCTGCCAAGTTTCCTGTTTAAATCATCAAATTTCATAAGAATGATGATGTTGTTCAACTTAAACTTAACAAATCCTCCATGAAATTGAACCAGATGAATAAAACATGATAAAATGTCACTGCTATAATGTTTTTTTTTACTATTACAGGCCATATGGGACCATGAAGAGGAGGGTCACCGTCACTCTGGAGGTTTTGGATGAGCTCAGAGCGCCTGCAGCCATGGACCCTCCCTGTCCAACGGTGAGCAATGTTCATGCCCAGAAAGTGGGAGGTTTGTGGCATTTTTCCCTCAATTTGGGGATCCTGGATGGGAAGTTTGTTGCATTTAACCGTGCTTTGACTTCAGATTCACACTGTTACATCCACTGGTTGTTGCTAAAGGATGGTTTGAGCCTCAGAGGAAGCGAAGGATAAATGAAGGGATTTTTGTGAAAGAGAGTGCACTTTAATCAGCGAGTGTAAACCACAGAGGATTGCCGAGCTAAATGTTGTGACTGCTCTCTGATTGGTTTGTCGCCTCCTCCCCTGTCGTGTCAGGTCCAAGGAGTCATCCAAGATTAGCACTTGTCTTTTGATTAGTGCGACTGGAAACAATCCAGAAATTTCAATTAAGTCTGTAGTACTGAGTCCATCTTTGAGGGTGATTCTCAGGGCTGATCTCCTGCATTACATAATCTCCTTAGCTAAGTACCAGTGCTCAGAATCAGCACGGTGGTCTCCATTAACTATAAATCCTCTGACCAAACAATGAAGGGAAGAGTGCTCTCTGAGGTCAGGGGCACTATTTTTAACCCGCAGGGCAGTTTGGGAGCATGGACCGCTCACTTGTTGGGGAGTCTGAGCTTCCGTTAATGGTTTGGTCTTCAGTCTGATCTAGATCAGGCTCTTTCTTGGTCCATGCCACACCCTAACACCAGAATTCGTGGAAATCTGGTGAGCGGTATTTCCAAAAATCAAATCAAATCTCCAAAAACAAGCCGCCCTTAATGAATGCTAACCAATCTACTTTTATCCAAAGTCCCCAAATCCAGAAGATTAACCACAACTCTTTATGTCACAGCTTACTGGTGTCACAATTTACCAACCATGGCTATCATGGTGTATTTGGCATCAGTGTTTAACCTTTTGATGCCACAACTCTATGGCATGACTCTTTGGTTTCACAACTAAATGACATCTTAACCCTTTAGTGCTGAGTTTTGGCAGTCAAGCTATTTTGGTAGCCACAGGTTACCTCAAAGAAAATAAACATTAGTATGGCACGTAACACTTTGCTACCACAAACCTACCATCACAACTCTGGCGTCACAGCTCTATTGCATGCCAGGACCTCCACATCACAGCCTTTTATATCACATTTTGAGAAGCTAGCCATCTGTATGTCTCTTTGAATCACAATCATTTAGCTTCATGACACTATGGCTTTTGGTATCTTAGAAATTATAACCCTTTGGCATCACAACCCTTTGGTGTCACAAAAGCTTGAAGGAAACACTTGTAGTTCAGAGAAAGGCTTTATTAGACTGACGTGTTTCAGCTTGTGGCCTTCGTCAGGATCATACCGTCTTTAACAAATGCAATTCACAAGACCTTAACATCACAACTGTTCTTCACGTTTTTGAAAACAAGCCACCCTGGTGTCTCTTTGCATCAAAATCCTTCAGTATCACTACATTTCAGCCTCACAACCCTTTGGTGTCAAGACTCACAAGAGCCAGAACCTTTTGATGTTGGCGTCACAACTAAACGGTGTCACATTTCAGAGTCTTTTGAGCCACGACGCCTCAGCATCACAACCCCAGCATAACATGTCATAATTTCACATGGTGGCAAACAGGTTATCCTGGTATCTTTAGCTTCATGACCTCCAACATCACAACTTTTCTACATCACAATAAAGTCTTCTCCATAACACTTTGGCATTACAACAATTTGGCCTCACGTTTTGATAAACAAACTATGTCGGTGTCTTTGGTTTTCTATTTTTAGACACAAGCAGTCTTTGTTTCTTGTACAGAAAACCTTTCTTGCATTGCATTTAATTCATTCTGTCTGACATGTCAAAGCCACCAATTACACAGATTTAGAGGCGTTAAGGTCAGCGTATTTTCTAGCATCATTTCCTGTTTGAAACCAGACTCAAAAGTGGGGAGACACTCTTGTTATTCCGTTTCTTTTTGTTTGTTTGTTTGGTTGGTTGGTTGGTTGGTTGGTTGGTTGGTTGGTTGGTTGGTTGTGTTTTTTTTCCTTCATTTCTGAGAGAAATTGGAAAAAAACTGAAAAACAAGCCAATGAGGAAAAGAAATCATGTGACCCATTGGGAGAGATGACAATTTCAAAATAAAACCCTCATGTCAATATTTAAGCCTATGTAGCCAGCCATTGTTTCGCAGTAAAAAAATAAATGTATTTGCTCTACAATGTATCAAAAAAAAATGTCAACAGTAAAAGTACTGGTGATTTAATGGACTACATTAATATAAGGGAACAAAATAAATTGATAGAAATAAATAAGCCTGGACTGCTTGAGGTATTTATGTGTGTACACAGCAGTCAGATTTTCAATTTATGATTGTAATGTAATGTAATGGAAAGGTTTAGTCATTAGTGTGTGTACACAATTAATAAGTGAATAAATAAATAAAAAAGTAAATAAATACAGAAATAATAAGAGCTAAAACAAACAAACAAGCAGTCTAATAGGTAAATGTTGGCTTGGATGGCTTGAATTTCACCATGAGGGCTTTTATTTTACTTTCCCAATGGGTCACATGATTTCCTTTTCCTTAAGTATTTAATTAAAATAAGAAAACAAAATAACAGAATTTTAAAAATTAAAAAAAAAAAAAATTGGACTCTTTTAAAAAAATGTTTTGTTACCAAAATGAAAAATGAGAAAGTGGCTTGTTTTTCCTTTTTTCCCCCATTTTTTTTGGCAAAAATGAAAAAAACATGAAAACAGCTTGTTTTATTGTTTTTTCCATTTTCTGTCAAAAACAAACAAAAGAGAACAATGAGAGTTTCTCCCAATTTTTGGGTCTGGTTTCAATCTGCCAGAAATACACCGACCCATTAAAAAACCTCATAGTTAAGGTCATGAAAACTTCACTGGTAAGGTTTTAACAAATGACATAACACAAACCTGAATCAAATTTGGTCTAATTGTTATTCTGTACTGTTTAAAACAGAGACATGATCTCAGTGACTTCATCCACTGGTTTCTTCTGAAGCTCAACAATGGCAGTCACCGTACAAGAAATGCCCAATCCTACTTGCTGTAGCCCTCAGGGGTCAATGATCAGGCCAGCGTGATTTCATTATGTGCTAATTTGTCACATTACAGCATGAAAATAAAACCACATTTTGCATTGCAGTCAATTCATGTGGAAAACATGATCTTTAAGCTTTCTTTCAGTTTTTGTTTGATGTAAACAGGCCAAGTAAAACAGGAAATATGATCATTTTAATTTGATATAAAAATTAATGTTACACATAGGGTCAGTGAAGCATGCTGTACAGAACTGGCAGTGGTATTTTTTTCACAGTTTTAGCATATTGTAGTTTCTTTTTAAAAATGAGAATATATTGTTTAAAATAACAGTTTTTAAAAAATCATTTTTTGTGGGTTGTGTTTTTGGAGGCCCTATATCTCATACAGTAAATTCAACTTTAAAAAATATAGTTTTAATTTTATGAAGCTGAGGTAGTGCTAAAAAAGATTATACCAAACATGAACATGGTATACATTTTCCAAGTGGTTTGTTTTGTCAAAAGAAAATTAACAAAATGGCAAAATAGCCAGTGGACCTCTAAGCGTTAATCTGTTTAGAAACAGACAAAAAGGCCGGGCTTAGGTTGACCTTTAACCTCCTGAAAAACAACAACGATGCTTCAACATGTCAGTCAAGTCAGCCACATCTGTGATCATGCGTCTTCACCCTAGACCTGAATATTTTCAACATGGATGTGAGAGACTACGACTGCTTTAGACCCATTTTATAAAAAGTTTAATCCTGCTGGACGTGAGTACTCAGGACCTAACGGGGTTTCTTTGGCTTTTAGTGCAAGCCTCAAGAGGACACTTTAAGCAGACGCTCGAGGAACTAAAGTTCTTCCGAATTGGCTTATCACCAGAGGTTACTGCTGAGTCGGTCCTTACCTCTACCCCTAGTGGACTTTCAGGGTCTCTTTGCTGTATGAAAGATGAGCATTAAATGTCACTGCTGCAGATGGATTTATAGGGTAGCTACTTAAAGGCTGCGGTGTCTTATGCAGAAGCTTAAGGATAGCTTGTGGGTGTGTAGGATGAATTGTGGTGTGCTAAATTTACATCTAAAAATGTAAAAGTAGAACTTTGAGATAACACTAGTATGCATGGTCTGACCTGTAACTCATACCAGTGGGAAAATCCTGAATCCACTACTCTCTGTAGACTAAGGAGGGACTTTTCAGTGGATGTCCATGAATGTGACTAGCATTTCTGCCTTCTTAAAGTAAGATGATTGTAGAGGAGAAAGAAGAGACACTTTGGATCTGGTTTTAAGTAGAAAAAATGTTCAGGGAAAAACAAAGGCTTGAGGCTCTCCAGGGTTTATCTCATGTCTCCAGCTTTGTTGACTCATGGCTCATGTCACAGGATTGAGCTGTTTACAGGAAAACTGTAGGTTAGGTACACAGAGTTCTTCTAAGGCTAAGGCGGAACAGTTTAGGGCATTTCTTGTTTAAAGACTGTCACCTGAGTTTTGTTACTTTTCCTTTTAGGCTTTATCACCTAGTTTCTAGTCACAGCAGTAAAAGGACTATGGGAAATTAAGTAATGGGCCTGAAACATGTAGCAGGTCAGAGTTGCTTCCAAGGACTTCCAGGGTGGCATAAGGATTATTCTTAACTTTCATGATAACATCAGAGACCTTTTCTGATGTAATGATTGAACTTCAGCTTCATCCTTGTTTTAATGATGTTAATGATACCTGTTACATGCTGTTGCTGTCTTAAATAGCCAGGAAACTCTTGTTTAATGTCAATTACACCTTCTTGTTTGAATAAATAAAGAAGACTTAACCTGGATGTTGCAATTACATAGACTCAGAGTGGTTTCACATTAGGTCAGAGATGTCGTTGATGTCAGCTACACAGATGTGGAGGCATCCGGGCTGCCACATGTGTCAGTTTGACACATCAGCTGTGCATGTGCTCAAAAATGAATGTGGACATGAGATGCACTTTTATGGCAGAGGAGGTGACAGTTAATACTGTCCACAATTCTCCATATGTGTTACTGCCACTGCACAAAGAAAAACATGTCTGTCAAACAGGGTGACTGATAAATTCAGTTGTTTAAACCTGTGAAATAATGAAAATAAGAAACAGTGACCCTGTCAGATATTTGTGTTTTTGCCTGTGCTTGTCAGTCTTGATATTTAGTTTTTCTTGTAATAAATAGATTGACAGTCAGTTGATTGACCAGTTAACTAATCATACAGATATGTTTAAGTCTGTACATTGAGGAAAACAGTGTTCTGATCACCAGTCATCAGTCTGCACTAAGCTGATGCTACTATTAATAACTGATGTTTATATTAGTTCAGATCTCGTAGTACAACCTCCTTGAGTGTGTCCATGTTTGTAGTTTACATCCAACACAACAAACGGTTCAAAGAGCCTGACCTCTGCTGTCCTCAGAGGAATCTGCCAGTGACACGTGTCTTGTGAAGGCAGGCATATTGATGAAAAAGCAACTACACTAGTCTCTCTGACCTGAATCAAAGTACACTTGACCCCAAAGTCTGATTTCCTTCCATTAGTGTGGGTGCAAGTGTACTGGGCACAGCATTCAAGTCCTCTTGAACAGGTGGATTCTGGCACAGTTCATGTGTACTCAGATTTGATATGCAGCAGATGTGAATGCAACCGTGCTCGAGTGCAGAGCACTTTGACTGAAAATAGAGTTGTACAGTCTATTACAAAACATCTCAGAGTTTCCAAGTAGATGCAAGGGTGGGACAAAGGTCATTGTTGGCTTCTTAAAAATAAAAAATAGTTTCCAGACAATGATAGTAAAGTGGTGGGTTAAGAAGAAGGGCTGGGTGTTTTCTGTGGGAGGTGATTTGTGGAAATGTTGTAAGCAAAGGCTGACCATGATGCCTATGGACCTTGACCTTTAAACCCCCAATTTTATTAGTTCATGTTTGAGTCAGAGTGGACATTTGTGCAAAGTTTGAGGAAAGCCTGTACCCACAGACAGCCTACAAACATAATGCCTCTAGCCTTGGTTATCGCAGGCATAGAGGCATAAAAATGCCTTCTAGATTTATTTTGGATCCAGCAGCACCGTGATGCTAGCACTGGTGTTTAACTTATGAAGAACACATGGGAGGCGTAGAAACTATGAGTTGTAGCTGATATGCATGCCTTAGTTTTTTTATTCATTTGGTCGCAGTGGTTCTGCATATTGCAGATTTTTATATTGTGCAGTCCTTGTTCAACTTGTTGTTTTACCACAACAACCATGCTCTGCCACTCTGCAGTTTAACATCTTGTGGCCCCAGTAAGAGATCGGGTTAACCCACGAGGATCCTGAAGCTGTGACACCCTGATCACAGCAGAACTCATCTTCACTGAAAGCCACAAACACTGAATCCATATGAACTTTTGACTCTCTGAACTGATAGATGAACCTTGCCTGAACATTACCTAACACTGTGTTTTGAGCTCTATGTGGGCTTATATAGACGGTATCGGTTTTGCCCTTGTATGCTCCTGACCCAACCTTGTATGTTATTTGCATGAGAAGGACCTGTGCAGCATTATATAGGATTACTAGACTGGAATAACCAGCTGCCTTTACCACAGATATACAATTACCAGGTTGGAATATCTAATCCCAGGTACCTGACATGCACTTTGAAATCCTGTCACCCTTCATGGATAAGAGAGCATATGGACTTTTCAGATAGAATTACTGACATCATGTGATGAGTGAAACAAAGGTTTTGTTGCTTTGGCACTTTCATAACAACAAAGAGCGAACAGCACAAACAGACAGGATACTTATGCAGGTACTGGAAAAAAGAATCTAAAGAAAAACCACACAAATTCTTCAGTTTTTAGTGATATTTAATGTTACACAGCAATGTTTCAATCGGTTACCTCTGTCAAAAGTTGTCATATAAAAATCACCACATAATAACTTGTATTACGTGTAAATGTACATTTATAAAGGGCTTTTTATCTGTAGAAATTAGATATTTTGCAGCTGACCATCAAAGAAAAATGTTTGCAGTGTGCATACAAAGCTGCTGACACAGAGTATGCAACATTTGCAGGATAAGATATCACATTCACAAGTATGGATGGGATGTAAGGCCGTTCTGACAACCCAAAAACATAACACCTCAGGCCATCAATCCATCCATCCATCATCTAACCGTACATCTATTCATCACTACTCGGCAGCAGGTTGTTTATCTGTCCAGCCTTTTACATCACTGCTTGAGTATACTGCATTCAGCTGCCAAAGTGCATGATGAATCTACTGCCCTAATTCCAAAAAAGTTGGGGCGCTGTGTAAAATGTGAACAAAAACAATGGAAGGATTTAAAAATTTAATTAATCCAAAGTTTATTCAAAATAAACAACATGTCATATGTTGAAACTGAGACATTTTACCATTTCATTAAAAATATTTCCTCATTTTGAATTTGATGGTAGCAACACATTTTTTAAAAAGTAGGGACGAGGACAAAAAAGGCTGGAAAAGTAAGTGGTACAAGTGAAAAACTGCTGGAGGAGCATTTTTGCAACTAATTAATTTAGTTGGACAGCTACATGGCTGGGTATAAAGGAACGTTTGGCAGAGTGTCTCAGAAGTAAAGATGTTTAGAGGTTCACCAATCTGCGGAAAACTGCATCTAAAAATCTTGGAAAAAATTCAGAAAACATTCCTCAGTGTAAAATTCTGAAGACTTTGCATATCCTACCATCTACAGTACATACTATCATCAAAATATTTAGAGAATCTGGAGAAATCTCTGCACCAAGGGACAAAGCCAAAGGTCAGTATTGGATGTTTGTGAGTTCTGAGTTCTCAAGGCAGCACTGCATTAAAAACAGGTATGATCCTGTACTAGAAATCACTGCATGGGCTCAGAAACACCTCCAGAATTCCCTATTTGTCAACTCAGTTTACCAGTTTAACAGTTTAAAGCTGTATCATGGAAAGAAGAATTGATGCATTGGTACCTATGGCGTGGGCAGCCTACACATCTGGAAGGGCACTATCAATGCTGATATGTAGCTAGAGGTTATAGAGCAACATGCTCCCATCCAGACAATGACTATATCAGGGAAGACCATCACAATTTCTGCAAAACATGCTAAACCACACACCGGATCCATCTCAACAGCATGGCTCTGCAGTAGAAGACTACTGGTGCTGAACTGGCCTGCCTGCAGTCCAGATGTACTAGAATCCTACATCAGATGTTAACAGACTGTTGGTAAAAGTAGGGAGCCTGCTGCATGGAGGTAAACTTGGCCCTGTCCTTACTTTTTTTAGATATGTTGCTGCAGTTAAATTGAAAATGAGCTTGTATGTTTCATGAAATAGTAAAATGTCTCAGATTCAACATCTGATATGTTGTTTATGTTCTATTGAGACTAAAATATGGATTCAATGCGATTTGACAATAATTGCATTCTGTTTAATGACATTTACAGAGCGCCCCAACTTTTTGGGAGTTGGGGTTGTATTCTGATAACATGAAAACTCTAAACAGCGGTAAAAGAGAGTTAATATTAACCCTGTAATCGGTTAATTGTTTTTGTTTCTAATGGATGTGTGATGTCCATCATGTTAACTTAAAAGACAAAATCATAAAGTCAGTTACTACTACTTAAAGTACAATATTTGGTATTCAAGTACTTCAACTGATGATTTTCATACTGGTTTTTAGCTACTTTTAATCAGTTCTTTCGTAGATCAACATTTTGCACAAGGGTGGAATTGTTGCATCTTTTAGAAGCAAACTCATGTTTGATCCTGGTGTTTGACCTTTGTTCCAAGTTATTCCCCACCCCCCTTTAGCTTTGTCTTGACCCTCCTAAGTAAAGGACAATCTAAAACAAAATACAGCAAACTTAAGAGGCCACAGAATCTAAATTTCAAAGTAATTGTAAAGCATTTCTACAAATTTAAGCAAGGATAGAAGCAGAGAGTAATATTTTTATTTTTAATATTAATAGTTTATTTATAATGAAATGCTACTATACTGTAATATCTGGGTGCTTGCTTTGCTATAGGGCTGTAAATTCAATGTCAAATAAATATCTTGTCCCTGTAAGACTGTCAACATAAAGGTATCTACAGTTTGAGGTTGAGCTCAGTAAAGGTGTGCAGGAGGTGTTTATACATATGCAGCGTCAGTATAGTTCACACACAAGCATGCTGATGGAGAAATTGCTTTGTCAACACAGTCTGTTAACGGCTAAGGTGACAGTGTCATCGAGAGAGAAGGAGGGAGGAGGGAGAGATGATGGATGGAGGGCTGCACAGAAGGACAGAGGGAGGGACGTTATCCCTCTGTTACTCCGTCAGGAGTCCTCAGACGAGTGACACTGCAGTAGCTGCAGTCCATCTCACCCATTTACCTCCCCTCTCCCACTTTTACTGGCACAAATCGTTTTGCGTGGGGGAATGGATCGATTATTTACCCTCTCAGTCTGACACATACAGTCTATGATAGGGCCCCTCGCTGTCCATCTTCCTGTCTGTCTCTGCCTGTAGCAAATTCTGTTATGAAGTGTTTGAACGGCAGGTCATGCCTCAGCTGACTGCACTTTCAATGACACGTCCTGGACTTTGCAGGATCACACGGGGGAAAGATCCCTATATATGGAGCGTGTTGAGTCAGCTGAGTGATGTTTGTGTGAGCATGTCCCTGCATCCTTGTGCTCTTTATGCTCTGTATGTATGTGCAGAATGGAGTATACATCATGAACAAATGTGAAGTTTATATCCACTGATGCATAGGTGTGTGATGAGCCCATGAGGACAGATAATGAGGTCCCTGAAGGTGACTGTTGGAGATGATGTATAGCAAAGCACAGGCTGTAAAGTCTTAAAGACAGTTTTCTATGACCTTGAAGCCGTGTGCCTGCAGTGGTGCTGCTCACGCCGCAATGTTACAGAGGACCAGCAGACAGCCAACTCCAGCCTGCTGCAGGACGAAGAGTGAGAAGAGGGGATGATTACTGACTCAAGGCTACTGTTTTCTCCATCAGGTAACACAATATTCAACCTATGATGCCAAATTGGCCGCCCTTCTGAAAAAGTACAGGATACACTTTGATTAAAGTTTTCTCTTCTCTGGAGAATTCAGCCGAGCTAAAACAGGAAAGAGCAGCCGCTCTGTAATTTGAATTTCACCTTTTAATTAGGTTTTTCACTTTTTCTCAGAGCTACTATATTAATCTGAAAACCTTCGATAGCTGGCAGGCGTACAGGAGCCAGAGTTGGCAGAGACAAAAGAAATGAGAAACACAAATGCACCGTAGGATTTTGTACTCTCTTTCTGCTACATAAACCCTCTAAAATCCATATGTAACACCTCCAGGGGAGCTGTGTGCCTAGAATAAATTACCTCAGTAAATAACTAAAGTATTTATCAATAGTATTGATACTACTGTACAGGCTAATTCTTGTTTTTCAAAAGAGGAGCCGTCCTTTGTTTCATAGATTGCCCTAACTAGCAGAAAAACGCAGCTGCTTTAAGTGCTATAAGTTCAATCAAGACTTAAGAAAACACATAAAATGTCAATAAAATGTGTGAAAAAAAAATGTAATTCAAGCTGGTCTGAGTTTGTTGAAAATGTAAATAACAAGAGTCCCAGGGCAGATATGCTGCAGGTATTGAAAGCCATGACAAATACAGTAACAAGAGGAGAGAATATGGTTTAATCCCCAGGGGTGAGGCTGGATTGGATGATCCTGCATGTGGATGCTTACTCTGCAGGAAAGAGGGGGAAAAGAGTGGGTCCCACTCTCCCTCCAACATGCCAAACAGCGATTGGCTCCTGCAGAGTAAATCTCCTATCAGGGAGCTACCTTTAACGTCCTCACTTATCCCACTGACGGAGCAGAGGAGAAGAGAGAAGCAGGGAGAACAAAGCCAGGTGACCCCCACATTCAAACGTACAGCCAGCCGCCTGCATGTGCCTGCCCTTGTTTGTGTGGAAGTTTCTCGTGCGCGTGTGTGGGTACCTCTGCCATCTCTGGTTTCCTATAGGGTGTTAGATTACCCAATGGGAGCTTTAATAGAGCCAGAGACACTCTTGATTGTGAGTTTGGATGAGGGAGAGATTGAAGGGAGGAAGGGGGAGCGCCGCAGAACTGCCAGGAAGGGTATAGAGGGCACGACAACTTCTGCAGAGCTGGGGACACGGGTGAGTGGTGCGGACATCTGCACACAGCTGGATTTAAACTTTATACTTCAAGATATTTCTGCATTTTTTTAACGCTTTGACATTCAGATCTACTAGGCGTAGTTGTATGAACATTTTTAATGTGTCTTTCAAAGAATTGTGAGTTTAAAATTAGGATAAGTTTGCTCGTTAGGGAGGTTTAAGCTGCTTTTTGAAGAGTATAAGATGCATGCACTTCTCTGTTTTCCCTTCCAAACGTCCTTTCTCTTGGACTCAGTCACCTCCCTTTGCTGACAAGGCACAATCAATACATTTATTTTTTGCATAAGCCGTATCATGATGTCCTTACATAAGAAGATTCAATCCTGTACCCAGAACTGTTACGTTATATGCTACAATGCAAGTGGAAATAGAAGCAGATAAGTCTCTCTGACTGTGCAGGGCCCTCGGTGTCAAGTGGACACAGAGGTTGCAGCTTAAAAACGTGCTCTGGGGTTCAGTTACCTGTCCAAAGAAGACAAACGTAATGATAAACAGCTCTTTGGAGATCAAGTTGAACCCTGAGCAGAGTTTGTGTTGACCAAGAGTGAGGTGTGAAAGTGATGAGAGGGATAAATGTTCTGTTTTTTGATGAGTTTCTTTTATTTCCAAGAGAAAGCGCAGGCATTTTTTCCATTTAATTTGTTCAGTTTGTAGTAGATGATCAGCAGTAATACCATTGGCTTCTTTCAGGGTAAGCACTTTGCAGCCAAACTTGCAGAGTTTGTGTTTCGCCTTCGGTCATGAGAGAAAAATGGGGAGAAAAAATAACTGTACCAGCACAGTATCAGATGCTGCTGATGCAAACAGGAGTTGACAGAAAAATCTCCACACCAACAAAACAGTTTTGCACCATTTAACAAAATATAACCCTTTCCTTCCCTGATCTTTTTACAGATTACAAAGAGGACTCGATCCAGGCGGAGCGACCAGCTGCCTGAATGATAGTCAGAAGGAGGGAGGTCCTGCAGGGGTCTTCAGCGTGGCACTGGTTGTGGGGTCCCCTCTGTCTCCTGCACTCGATCCGGGCTGATAGACGGAGCAGTGGCTAGTGAGAAAACAGGGGATGGAGGTGCCGCTTGTTAACTTTGAGAACATGGATGATGTTGGCATCAATCTGGGGGACCCGAACGACTCAAGGTATCCGACTTCTCCCACATCAGAGGCCCCCGATCAGAACCTTCTACCCCACCGTTTGAGTTCTCCTCATCAGTCGCCACACAGAGGTCGACGCCGGCATCAGTCTGGCCAAGAAGGGCTGTCACCGTCCACTCCTCCGACCCTGACCACTAAAGCAAACTCCAGCAGCTGCAGCTTGATCTCTAATCTGAAACTTCTAGTCAACAGCGAGTCTCCCACTGACAGCGTCTTCAGTAAAATGGCGAAGGATTGCTACGAGAATGAAGATTTGTTTGAAAAGCACTACATGGAAGAAAAAGATGAGAAGGTTGTCATCAATATTTCAGGACTGATGTTTGAGACGCAGCTTAGCACCTTGAATAAATTTCCTGAGACGCTTTTAGGTGACCCCATGAAGAGGATTAGCTACTTTGACCCAATGAGAAACGAGTATTTTTTCGACAGAAACCGCCCATCTTTTGATGGGATCCTCTACTACTATCAATCAGGGGGGAGAATCCGTAGACCAGCCAACGTACCATTGGATGTTTTTGCGAATGAAATAGTTTTCTATGAGTTGGGTCATGAAGCGATGGAGCAGTTCCGCGAAGACGAAGGGTTTATCAAAGAGCCAGAGGTCCTTTTGCCCACTAACGAACTCCAACGACAATTCTGGCTCCTGTTTGAGTACCCGGAAAGCTCTAGTGCCGCCAAATCAGTCGCTCTGGTTTCTGTGTTTGTCATTGTCATTTCAATCTTCATCTTCTGCTTAGAGACGCTGCCAGAGTTCAGGGAAGACCATGACTTTATGCCGGGTTTAACTGAAATCATCAATGGCACCCAGGAGGCGCATCGTCCAGCGGTTAAAGATGTAATGGCGTACTTAACAGACCCATTTTTCATTGTGGAGACTATTTGCATCATTTGGTTCTGCTTTGAAGTCGGCGTCCGTTTTGTGGTGTGCCCGAGCAAGAGTGATTTCTTCAATAACATCATGAATATCATCGACATAGTCTCTATAATTCCCTACTTTGTAACGCTGGGAACAGAGCTGGCCACAACCCCCGATGATGCCAACTCGAGTCAGAACATGTCCTTGGCAATCCTTCGAATCATCCGTCTCGTGAGAGTTTTCCGAATTTTTAAGCTCTCCCGACACTCGAAAGGACTTCAGATCTTGGGGCAGACCTTGAAAGCCAGCATGAGGGAACTTGGTCTGCTCATCTTCTTCCTTTTTATAGGAGTCATCCTTTTCTCAAGTGCCATCTACTTTGCAGAAGTGGATGAGCCCCAGACGCAGTTTGTTAGCATCCCTGACGGCTTCTGGTGGGCCGTGGTGACGATGACCACAGTGGGATATGGAGACATGTGCCCCATCACGATGGGAGGCAAAATGGTCGGCACCCTCTGTGCCATTGCCGGTGTCCTGACCATTGCCCTGCCCGTCCCTGTCATCGTCTCCAACTTTAACTATTTTTACCACCGTGAGACTGAGCAGGAGGAGAAGCAGATCATGGATGCAGCAGCTGAGGCTGCCCAGAAAACATCAGCTGCTAACAAGTATGGAAGCACGCCTTCACTAAACAAGAGTAACGGCACCTGGCAGAATGAGAAAAACGGTATGCACTGATGGAGAAACTTGAGTATTTATTTATATTGAATGCATGGAAAAATGGACAAATCAAACATATCCAGAAGTAGAAGCACTGGGTGATATCAGTCTTTTTTTCTCACTGTTTTGTACTCTGAACATGGCAGCATATTGTTACAGTATTAGTAGGCTCTGTATGGTGAGACAGCCTTTAAACCAGTTGTCTGATTGCTTGTGGATGTGTCAAAGTGCAATTAACACAACTCAACTACAATAATGTATGTTAACTCTCATGACAGGAAGTGAAAGGTCTCGTTATCGTCAATCATCCAGTGCAGTTTGAAAAAAACATGATGGCTCATTCGTACTATAAACATTTCACCTTGAAAATGTAGGTTATGATAGTAACTATAGAAGTGAAATAGGCAGGGTAAGTTGTAAATTTGACCAAAATGTCCTTGACGTCTCCATAACAGAAAGTCACAAAAGAAACCAAAAACGGTTCTGATAATTGTAGAAAAGTAAACTGGAAGTATACTCACAGCTCATCTTACATCACAGCTCCATAATAGTCCACACTTTGTCATAATCAGCTAAATCTAGATAGAACTTGGCAGGATTTTCAAGGTCAGGCGAGTGTCCAGTGTAAGGGAAGAGGACAGCAGCGCACACATTGTCTTATCAGCAAATCTATAGTTGTGAATGCTCAGCCAGCAGAGCTTCTCCATATGACACAGCGTAACAATATCTGTGTTATAAATAACTGTCAAGTTAGCACGTCTGCTATTAATCTTGTAGATATAGGCTGCAGAAATAAGTGAAACCATAACACTGCTTTACATTGACTGTACTATAGTAGATGCAGTAGCTGCATGCAGTAGTTTCATCCTTTAAATCAGAGGTTATTTTTATCTACATGGTTTTTATTACTGAGAGACTGAATCTGGCTAGAGACATCCATGGTGGGAGTTTTGGGCTCATCTGTTGCAGACCTCTGGGGCGACCTCGACTGTGATGAAGTGACTTACTAACCCTTGTTGAGTTTATTCCTTAGTTTCGGGTGTTATTTTTAATTTTATCCCCTTACCCTAACCCTGGCCTTAGGGTCTGGATGCCTAACCCTAACCCTCTTTGGGTTATCCTTAGTTTGTGGAAATTGAAATTTAACCCCCTTAGTATTTTTTTTTTTTATTTTTATCCATAAAGTTCTGCTGTTGTGAAAATAACCACTAACCGTAACCTCATACAGGTCGCGGAAAATAAATGCCACTCAGTATGTCATTCCGGTTTGTGCAATATACGTCACTTTTCATAGAGATCCTCAACAGATGAGCCCCAAACTCCCACCATAGGCATCTTATTATTTGGCATTTTTCACCAGATTATGCAGGTTTAGCTGTAACCTTTAAACATGCTACTATAATGTGAATTTACCCTTTAAGAACCATATCAACTCATTGCACTTAAACATTTCTTTTCCTACATAACTCTGAAGCACTTTTAGAGCTTTATACCATAGGCGGTTTTCAGGGAAACATGTATTACATGTGTAGAAATGTGAAATATGCATTCATGACCAGACTGTGTGAGGAGAGACACTAAAATATCCTTGCACTCTTGTATTTGAAAATTTGCTCCATTGACTTTGGTTATTTCATTGTACTGCATGATAGTACGCCGAAAGAGGCTAAAAACAGTAACTGAGTATGTGAAATATTTACCTTAGATGATAGTATTAATCATATAGTGATGATTGTTGTATTGAGGTAGAGAAAGCCACTACTAAACATGGATTTATGAAATGAGGACGACTTTTGTGAAAACATGAATTGGTACTATATATGCATGCCACATTCCAATCTTGAAAATGTATGTGAGTTTATTATACATATAAATACAGCTATACAGCTTGTATAGAAATGGCAGTGGATGTAATTGTAACACGATCAATGCCTTCATAATAACCCTTCAATATGCAATAATGATGACAGGTGGGTGTTGTGTTGTTCACCCACTGAAAGAGCAATACTTGTAATAATTTAACATAAAGCAATAAGGTGACAGCAGTCGGTCACGTTGGTACTCAGCACTTTACTATAAGCACTTAATATATGAGGACTGTTACTGTACTGTATATGTCAACACTGCAGTATACAGTATCATACTTGCAATATTTTATTTACCCTGTAAAGAGTGCCTTTCATTAAACATGTATCCAAACTGGTGCAGTTTGCCTCTGATGATTTAATTTAATGGGTTCAGATGTTGGAAGATTTTAAACTCTATTAAATAAAATAAGAGTTGCTTTGAGTTGTAAGTTTTGATGTATGGCTTTAAGGCTCAACACTACAGTACTGCCTTCTGGTTCTGCACTAAAATCATGTCCCAAGTCCCATCTAAATTAGATAATCTTATAAGATAGCTTCATTTTAAAATGAATGAAATCTAAAACATCAGGTCCTGTGCCAAAGTTAAACTGTTTATAATGAATAGGTCAAAGGCCGACACGTTCTACAGTATGTTTTTTTGTTTGTTTGTTTTTTTTTTTTTTGTCTATTACAGTGTCAGATTAGCCAATCATGCTTTCATTTGGCCAACAGACATGACAGACTACAGAGATTCAAGATCAATCATTGCGACCGATGTGATGATACTGGAAGGAAGATGGGCTAGGCTAGATGGCGCCGCAGAAAGAGCTTATATACAAACATTACTGTATTTTGATTTTTTTTGAAAGACAGATGAATGGTACGCTAGCTTAGCTTCCAATATTTCTCATTTTCAGTCAGGCTTGGTCGTCCTTCTACACCAGGGATGGGCAACTTTGGTTACCAAGACGGCCACATTGATTTTATTGTCAATGCCAAGGGCTAAATTGTTATAAATGTTGGTATACTCTCACTTTAACAATTCTGTTTACTAATAATTAAATAAAAGGAAGAGTATGCTTACATTTTCAATTATTATACCAACAGTTTTTACTCAGGAACAAATAGATTTTATTAAATTTGCTGTAAACACAGACTTAAATCAGTTTTAACCTAGTTTTACTTGTATTCTGTGAGGCATATAAAAAAAATTACAAAAACAATTGCAACCAATCATGTCCACATTTCTTTCAAAAACCACCAGTGCACCAGTAATCAAAGATTCTGAGAGAAATGTCTCTATTTACATGTTTCATGGTGGTTTTTGTCAAGTTTATAATTTATTGTTGTCTAAACTTTTCTTTTGGGCTGTCCATCTCTGTTCTCACCAAAAACAGCAGGGATGTTGTGAGAACTTGAAAAACCTTTCCTCAGTCTCATAGTTTCATCTCACGGCATCAACGTTATCACTCTTCTTCCACTCTGCTGTTCGGTTTATATCTGTGACTGCTGTGCATGCAGAGTAATCTGTACTCTTATTGGCTAACATCAGAGAACAAATACTGGATGGCAGGACAAAACTCAAACATGCTAGACGTTCTGTTGGGAGGTTGAGATCTGTTATTGATTGTTGTTCAGTGAGACCCTACACAAGATGAAATAACAGATTTTCAGGGCCGACAGGTCCTGAAACCCTATTACTGTTGGGAGTTTGGGAAACCCTGTTTTAGCTAACCCTAAAGTAGCTAAGAACGTATGTGGTTGCTAATGTATCTAATGTAAAACTGGTAAATGGGCTTAGAGATGCACCCGACCTAAGTTAGCCTAATATAGCTAGTAGCCTACGTTTTTAAAGGTACAGTGTGTAAAAATGGGACTATCAACATCTAACAGTCAATTCTGGAGTGTGATGCTCATTTCTCTGGTGATAACTGTGGGAACCAGTGAAGTTTAAAATTCAATACATGCTTAACTGTTATTTGGTTCCTTCTATGGTGCCATAGAAACAGGCAAAATGCAAAAATCCAAGATGGCAGCGTCCTTGGAGGGGACCCTCCCTATGTATAAATAAAAGGCTTATTCTGAGTTAATTTTAAACATAAATTTAAAAAATGTGTCATCAGATGTCAACACTAATTTAGATCAATCTACTTATAAGTGTTATGTTTCATTTTAACCAAGCTTGTTTTGCTAAATGCTAATAGGCTAAATATTACACACTGTACCTTTAAGCATTTAACAAACTCTGAGATCATATTACACTGGCTTAGAATTTACACCTGTTTCTTGAAATGTATCTTGTAACACTGAAGAATCGTTAAGTTTCACCTTCCTACCTAACAGTGTTTTTAGCTAGGTAGTGGCTTAATGCTAATGTTAGCTGAGTCGGTACTTGACTTAGGCTACCAATCGTTTCTCAAATTGTGTTTTAAACTTGAAATACAGCCAAATTTCACTCTGAAATTTCATTCAATCATGAATAAACTATTTTAAATTTAAAACAACGCATCTAATAATCCAGTAGCAACCTGTATAGACTACTTAAGAAGTCATTATATTGTTATCATATGATGTAGGCTAACATTGCTAACGGTAATGTGAGCGTTTAGCCACTTAAAGTAAGATTTTTATGTTAGCCAGGAAAACCCACACTTTCTGCATTCTGTGTGATACCAAGCTTGGCTTTAAAGCCATGTCCTTGTTGATGGTAAAATTAGCTTAAAAGTTTTAACCTTTACTGATTGGTTATCAAGTTTTTCTCTTCACAGTCAAGAAGTACGAAAAGACCTGGGATTTGTCACTACCCTAACTAAATATGGGACGTAGCCTACAATCTAGATACAGCACTTGGGTAGGCTATTAAAACTGCATCTAAATTACGCTATGATATATTAGTGAGAAGTTTTCTCCTCCGTGATGGTGTCATATAACAAAATGTAATGTTTGCACATAGCTAACATTACATAAGAAGGGCAGGGAAATTCATTTTTAGCTAACTTTATAGTAGCCAGGAATTTGTTTGTATGCTAATGTATCTTGTAAAAGTAAAATCTGAGCGTTTAGCCGCTACCTAGCCAAATGTTTGCCGTTACAACGATTAGCCCAAGCTAATATAAGCATTCAGCAAACTCCTAAATAAAACTAAGTTAATTTGTAATTTACACCTGTATCTTGAAATACTGACCAACAGGGGAGAATTACCTTCCTTGCTAGCAGTATATTTTAAATGCTAATGTTAGCTTAGTTGTTAAATTGCTTTGTAAACTTAAATTATGGACAAATTATCCCCTGGAATATCTCTGAAACATGAATTAGCTGATTAGGTTAAAACAAAACATTTATTAATCCAGTTGCAAACTTCAGACAACAACTAATGTTTGCATTTTTGGAGGCTTGCCGTAGAAAGTGAGTCACTCTTTTTCTATCACATAATGTAGGCCAACATCACTCAATGCTAATGTG
The DNA here is from genome assembly GCF_018320785.1 of Cheilinus undulatus. Lineage (NCBI taxonomy): Eukaryota > Metazoa > Chordata > Actinopteri > Labriformes > Labridae > Cheilinus > Cheilinus undulatus. Next base: position 43,856,239 of record NC_054867.1, read on the forward strand.
AGTTTCTAGCCACTCATAGTTTGCATTTATTAATTTATTTTTTCTGTGTTTTCTTATTGACATACAAGTTTAGTTTTGTGCAAACTGGAGGTGCAGGCGTGTCTTGTGTTCAGGAATTCAACCCTGCATCTAAATAAGAAGTTTTTGGGATAAGGTCTGGCTAAAAACAGACAACATTATCTCAAACATGTATAAATCTTGCTACAACGTTTAACCATCTCTAAAAAGACTCATGAAGGAGTAGATGTTGTTATTTATGGGTGTCCTTCAAAAATTGTCATCGAGGTATGAATGGTGTTTTATTTTGGCACAATTCTGGTGCAGTGTGCTTGACAATGCCTTTGACTAGCAAAAGCACCAAATTAAAAATGCAGACCAAATGAATCATTTATAAGATCATCTATCTTGGCCTCCAAGGCTGGGAACTGGCTGTTTCAGTTGATGCTGTGCTTTCCCAAAAAGTCAAATCATCTGTCATTATGTTAAACAGTATCTTATTTTAACCAGCTTCCTGCCACACTAACATGTATGATTTCATATTTTCTCGGTATTTATTGACACCATGCTACTGAAGTCCTTTCCCACTGAGACATGCTGGCTGTGTCATTGCTGTCTGTTTGAAAGTCTGGTCTCTAGTTAACAGTCAGGTCACAGGTCGACCTTCTGGCCTGCTAATCATTGATCGTAGGGCGATAAACCAAAGACGAGGGCCGATAGCATTTTAGCATTTAACAGACAGGTGGCTCCTGCAAGGTCGAAGCCAATGTGAGGCTGTCATTTATAATTCATCAGGTGTTCCACCAGGAGATCACATCCATCCTGTGTTTGATAGAGAATCACCCCAAAGATATACAGTCAGAGATAGGGCCAGGTAATGTTTCAAGTTTTTAAGATATACTGATATGTTTTCAAACAGGATGTAGAGTAAGTCAGTATTGTTTATATAGTGATGTTAATTAGAGAAAAAAGATGCTAGAACTAAAGCTTTTTTCACCTTAGTGAAAACAATAAGAACCATTAACATTAAAATGGTTAATGTCTTTAACACCATCCTCGTCAAATGTTAAGTGTAAAAAGGATTATCATTTTAACTGTTTGGTTTTTTGATCAGAAAAAAACATATGATGGCTTTACCAGTTTGATACCACAGCATTAAAAATAGAAGTCCTGGACACCAAATATTGGATTATATTTTGGTAAAATTTCCATCAAACTTTCTAGACTGCAAAAATTCTTTGGCAAAATTGTGAAAAATGGGTGGAATAGGTGATGAGCTCCATCCTCTTTTCAAGATGTTGGCAGTGTAGCAGTGCAGTTGAATTGAATTGAACAGTATTTGTGCAAATTAGACCACCTTTTACAAATGTTGCCAACATATTGGTGCAATTTGAGCTACCTTCCCAAATGTTGCCACCATTATAGGCAATTTAAGCTCACTTTTACAAAGGATGGCAACATATTTATGTGATTTGGACCCAGTTTTTCTGATGTTGCCAATATAACTGTGCAATTTAGATTCACCTTTCTGAATGTTACCAACGTATTTGTGCAGTTGAGATTCACATTTCCAATTTTTTTCCGATGTATTTTTACCATTAACACCCATGTTTTCCAAAAGTTGCATGCATACAGCATTTGTGCAAATTAGACCCTCTTTTCTAAAATTTCCCAACAAAATTGCACCATTTAGATAACCTTCTCCAAATGTTGCAAATGTTATTTTGCAATTTAGACCCATGCTTTCCTTGTGTTGTCAACATAAGAGTTATTTAGAAAGCTGGCCATGCTTTTTTATTTGTTGCCAACAAATTTTGCGTTTTTTTTTTTCACAAATGTTCACAACATATTCATGCAAAATTCAACCTACTTTTCCTAATGTCCCAAACATACAGTATTGGTGCAAATTAGAGCCTGTTTTCAAAATGTTACCAACATATTTGTGCAATTCAGACTCACCTTTCCAATTTTTGCCGATGTATTTTTTGCAGTTGAGATGCTTGTTTTCCAAAAGTTTCCTAAATACATTATTTGTGCAAATTAGATCCCCTTTTCTAAATGTTGCCAACAAATCTATGCAATTTCACTGAACTTTTTAAAAATCCTTCAATGTTTTTTTTTTCAAGTTTAGACCCTTATTTTCCTAATGTTGCCAACATACAGTCTTTGTTCATATTAGATCCCATTTTCAAAATGTTGCTAACAAGTTTGTGCAGTTTAGATGAACTTTCCCCAGTGTTGCTAACATATTTGCTTAGTTCAGACCCATTTTTCCTAATGCCAAAGACACACAGTACCTGTTCAATTAAGACCCCCTTTTCCAAGAATTGCCAACAGGTTTGTGCAAATTAGAGACACCATCCTAAACGCTTCCAATGGTTTTGTGGAAGTACTAACTATTTAGTAAAAACAGGACTGAAGATGATCAAGCTAGACCTTTGATATTTGTTGCTGTGGTATCCAACAGGTATCAATATGGTTTGACCATATTAAAGTTTATAAAGCTGGTATTGTGACAACCATTTTCTCTTCTTTAGAGAAAAAAGTGTTGAGATAGATATTGTGTATGTCCATTTAGCTAAAAACAATGGTTCAATCATAGTGATACAGCAGACTGTAGCATACTGCTTGTCTTAATGTATCTAAAAATACATCAGCATTGCATGACTCCGTCTTCCCTCTACAGTCCGACTCAGCAACAAGCCGCGTCCCTCACACGAGCGCTCAGACGGTGTGGCTCACATCAGTAGATTGGGTTACTGTTGTTGTCAGCAGGCACGTTATAAGCCGTTTTCAGCAGCCTGTGAACCGGAGTTCACCCTCTCCAGAGGGCAAAGTGTTTAGGAAGTGGGCAGCTTGTGTTTTTGTTAAATCCCTCTAAAGTCTCCTGTGTCTTCCTCTTAGGGAAAGTCTTCTGAGTACACAGTGGCATCAGGCTGAATCACCGCTGCAGTGACCTTCGGTTACAGTTTTTATCAAAGAGCAAACATGATGCTGCTTGGAGCACAGCAGGTGTAATATTGACTGACAAAGCAATCCTCATGGGTTTAGTATTGATCAAAGTTCAGCTGTGCTCACCTTTGGGTTTAGTTCAGTCATTGATTCTGTGCCCTGACTTTGCTGACATGTGTTTTGCTTTACTTTTATAGCTTCCTCATTGACTTTAGGGTTAATCAAAAAGCTGGAAAACCCTCACCGAAAGGGAGAGGTTGCATTGTGACAAATGTGCCTGATATTTTTGGCAGGAGATGAGCTGAGCTTGTGAGGTCGTCCATCTGCTCGCTCAGCTCTGGAGAGGATGAAGGACAGACAGGTGGAGTCACTCTGATTCTCACCGGGGGTGATGGAGGATCAGGCGTCCTGACATGGTGTGATAAAACACTCCTTTAGAAGAGCGATGTTCAGGAAATCATTCTCTCATCATTTTAACTTTCAATCTACACCCCTTGCATGCTGGGAATTCCAACAGCCAACACGTAAAAGCTTTTATTGTTGTCTCAGGTTTCTAGATAAGGGATGAATGAACTTGAATATATCGTGGTATTACTGGGATGATACTGAAACAGTGTGTCCTTTTTATTTAGTTATTGCCTTTCTGAGTAAAGGCTGTTAACATTTTTCATTTGTCAATTTTTGCAACACTTGAGGATAAATCATGACTTATCCCTTTGCTGATTTTGTCCTACATAAGTCCTGTTTCATGACAAAAAGAATCTTATCCTGTATTTATTTAAGTTGAAGGGATCTTTCTTTGAGATTCTCTGCTGTGGAAACTGTTCAAAAAGCTGTTTTGGCAGTATTTCACCTTTGACATCTCCCCTGTCGTAGGCTTTTAAGTATAAAATGAGAAAACATAAAAGTTCAATCGATATGCTGATGATCTTGTTTGCTAACTGTCTGTTTCATGACAAGCTAAAAATCCTCACAGGAGCTAAGGACAAAAAAACAACAAATAATAGAGCCTAATAACAACTTTATCATCTTTGCTATGAATGTACAACTTAGAAGCCCATTTCTAAAAAAAAGTTGAGACAATGTAGAAAATATGATTAATAACAATGATTTGCAAATCCATTTCAACTATATTTTACTAAATGCAGCAAAAAGACAAGAAATTTCATGTTCAAACTGATCAGTTTTAATTTATTTTAATGTGCACACATTCTGAATTTGATGCCTGCAATATGTTCTAAAAAAGTTGGGATGGGAGCAAGCAAAGACTTGGAAAGCTGTGGAATGCTCCTGGAATAATCCACAGGTAAGCAGGTTAATTGATAACTGCTGTTTAGTACTATGACTGGGTAAAAAATAAGCATTCTTGAATGGCTCAGTAGTTTACAATCATTGATGGTGCCACCTCATGGAAGACTGCATCAGCAAATAGTCCAAAAGTTTTAATCAATGTTCTTCAATATGCAGTTGCAAAGAATTTAGAGATCTAACCATCTCTAGTCAAAAACATCATAAAAGATTCAGAGAATCTGGAGAAATCTCTGCATGTTACATGTTCTGGGCCAAAGAGGAAAAGGACCATCTAGATTGTTATAAAGTTCAAAAGTCAGCATCTGGGATGGTGTGAGGGTGTATTAGTGCCCATGGCATGGGTAACTTGCACATCTGTGATGGCACCATTAATACTGGGAGGTACATACAGGTTTTGGAGCAACATACACCTCCATCCAGAGGACATCTTTTAGCGGCATCCCTGCTTATTTCAGGAGAACAATACCAAGTTACATTCTATACTAATGGCCTCGCAGTGGAAGAGTGTAGGTACTAGACCGGCCTGCATGCAGTCCAGACCTGTTTCCCATATAAAATGAACAGTACATTATGAAGAGGAAAATACATCAGTGTTGAAAAACTAGAATAGAACATAAAGCAAGAATGGTTAAGAATCCCACTCTCAGTACATCAGCAATCATTGTCTTCAGTCCCCCTATGCTTACAGACTGTTGTCAGAAGAAAAGGTGATGCAACACAGCAGTGTTGAAGCTATCAGATTCAAAATGTTTATACATTTCCAAAGAAACAATAAAGTCAGTCTCGTTTTTAGATATCTTGTCTTTGTGCTGTTTTCAGTTGAACAGGTATATTGTAGGTTGAAAGGATTTGTTTGTAAATCAGTGTTTTACACTATATCCCAACTTTTTTGAAATTGGGTTTGTATAAGCACATTTTATACTGACAAAAGCTCTGTTTTAGAAAGTTAATTCATGAGTAAATTTTCATTTAAGTATCTCCCAAAAGCAGCTGCCATGCACCAAATGCATCAGTAAATTGGTCATTAATTACATTCATTCTGTTTTAATGCTTCTGCTTGTCATGTCTGCAGTTTTATTCAGCTTTTTTAAAAAGTATTGTTCAGCCCTGTGAAAGGACGCTGTCTAATCTGCAGTAGAAAACTGCTGTGAGTTTAGACAAAAACACATTATTAGCAGTTTTACTGAATTAATATTATTTCTTAACCTTAATTTGGATTATTGTGGTGCATAAACCTAACCATGGATTCATTCTGAGGATTATTTCAAAGGTTTTAAATCTGTCTACTAATTACCTGTGTCAGGCTTATAGCCATCCATTCTTTACAAGAAAATATGAAAATATAGCAGGAAGTCACATTACTTACTACATAACCACTTTATTGTTGATTAAGGCCATGACATAGTCTTCTTGCTGCTGTAAACACTTCCAAATCCTCAGCTGAAACAATCCCAAACATTTACACCGCGTTTGAGAAACTTGGCAATAAAAGATTCAGCGGTCCTAGGAAACACTTGATAAAGTGAAATGGATAAATGTTGCTGTGAACTGAGTATGAAGACAGTTCTGCAGTTTTTAGTTGGCTAAAGCTGAGAGCATACAGAGGTTTATAAAGCACAGAGAAAAACTGTAGCCAAGGTCACCTATAGAGGGGGTAAAGGGGGGAGCTTATGGGGCCCTCCAAAATTGGGGGCCCATGGAGGACAGAGAAATCATGATCCATTGAAAAGTTAATCCATGATAACAACATTTTATATTTAACCTGAATAATAATCACTCTAATCAAAGTAATATAGATTAATGTTACTTATCTATGCTGCAGTAAAATATAGCCTTATTCAATATGTAGATCCACTTTCTTAAAACAGAATTAATATTTTTAGGTAATGTTAATGATGTGGATGGGCACACTAAACCATTCAGAAAATACTGTCAGCAAATATGCCAGAAAATAAAGTAGAAGAAACTGTGACTTCAGTGTAAAATTAGTTTAATAATTGCTAAATTACACCAAAAAAAGAGGTTAAAAAAGTTGCAAAACTGGGTTTGAAATTGAAAAAAGTGGTGGAAAATGGTTTTAAAGTGGCAGAAATGGGTTTAAAGTGGAAAATATGAGCAAAAAGTGTCAGAACGGCTAAAAATAGGTTAAAAGTGGCACAAATTGGCAGAAAAGGGAAAAACTGTGTCAAAATGGTTTTAAAAAGGCTATAAGTGGCAAAATTGGTTAAAAGAGGCTGGAAGTGGCATAAATGGGTTAAAAGGAAAAAAAAGTGGTGAAAATGAATCAAAAGTAGCAAAAAAAAACACAAACCCCAAACAAATGACAACTTTAAATTTGCAAAAATTGGAAAAAATATATTAAAAGAGGCAAAAGTAGGTTAAGAGTGGGAGAAAGAGCAGCAAAAATGGCTCTAAAGTGTAACAAAAATTGATAAAAAGTGGCTAAAATAGATAGAAAGCTGCCAAAATTAGTTCAAAGTGTGAAAATTTGTCTGAAAGTGGCAGAAAGAGCAGCCTCAAATGGGTCTAAAGTGTGAGAAAAGTGGCGAAAATGAATGGAAAGCAGAAAGTGTTGTAAATGGGTTAAACATGGCAATAAGTGGCAAAAAGTGGTTAAAAGTGGCAAAAATTGGCAAACAAGCATTAAAAGTGGAAAAAAATGGGAGAAATTGGTCAAAATGAGCAACCAATTTGGAGCATGAGTGGCAAAAATGGGCAAAACCAAGTTTATAATTAGAAAACAATGGTAAAAAATACTTTTAAAAAGTGGCACAAAGATGTTAATAAAGCTAAAAACCTGATCAAGTTGGCTACAAATGGCAAAATTCTGTTGGAAAAGGGGTAAAAAGGGGTTAAAAAGAAGATGACACAATTTCAACATGAGACCCACATCATAGAGAATTGACAGCTGGGAAGGATCCATTCACTGTTTTTTAAGGGGCCCAGTCAGTTCTGTGGGCAGACTTGACTGTTCCTCCAGAGCAAAGTTATAACTTAAAGGGAATATACAGGTGTGGTGTCACCAGGTGTGGTGACTGAATGTCAGTTGTCAGAGAGCGTTGATTCAGATGTGCTCTGTGGTTGCATCTTTCAAGTTGAACAGTTTCCCCCAGCTGATAAAGTCTTTGTTTGCGATCACGAGTGTGTCTTACCAGGAAATGTAAAATTATGTAACACAACCATGAGTCACGGTAAACAGTCTGCTACGTGATGAAACAAAGGTGCAGTGGTATGGACTGAGTTTGTGACAGAAGGACCTGGTTCCTTACAACTATTCAATAATTCACCTGACATTTTGGACCGCTTCAATAATTCACAGAGGCTCAAAGACGCGTTTTTGATGTCCAGCTCTTGCTACATCAGGTCCACCATTATAATCAATGTAATTGTAAATCAATACAGCATTCAGGGTATGTTGAATGCAGAGGTGATTTATATTTTTGAAGCCATGTCCTCAGATATCTGTCTGATTCTGCTTTGTTCAGTACAGCCATGCCCCCATCTACCATTTCCCATCAATCATTTTCATATCAGAGAGCTGAGTCCCTGGACAGAGAGGGCGAGGAATCATTCACTGAGATAAAGATTTATGACAGGTAAACCGCTCCGCTGCACTGCGTCAGCCCTGGAGGTCAATGGCCAGACTTTGTGGGACGAAACGTGAGTCTCACATTTGTCCTGCTTAACGGCCATGAAAAATGAAGAAGGTGACCCGAGGTATCACCCAGATCAGACAGCAGACGACACATTGCCTCCAAGTGACCACAGGCTGCTCCTCACATTATACTTAAAACGACTAATTAGAGACGCATTAATGGGCATCCAGCTGTAGGACATTACAGAGATGAATCTGCATAACACTGCACAGAAAATTAACCTAATTATTCTGACAATGAGAGAGGGAAGTGAAGACAGAGTCAAGACAAAGGCTCCAGAACAAAGAGAGAATAATTCACTCAGCCCTCACTACCGAGCCAATAATTGACTTCTTCTTGTCCTTAAATGAAACACATTTATCTTAGTTTGAACTCTCTGGAAAATAACGAAGCAAACAGTTTCTGTGATGTTTCTCTCATGCAAATATGTAAAGCAAATAATCAGAGAGTGATGAAAGCTCTGGGGTCAGTTTAGAGCAAGGAGCAGCACTGAAACATGTAAATACATCTTTACATGTTCGACTCCTTGGAAGTGTTCTCAGCCAAAAGTATCTTACAGTCAGGCCTGCCCACAGTTGGCCACAGTGAACGCCCCCTCCCCAGCTCTGTTATTTACCATGTCAATGCATGAGCAATGGATCAGTAGCATTGGTACTAGCATCCTGGCTAACAGTTATCTCATTTTAGAGCGGTGTCAAGCTATTATTGGGCCTGATGTTGAAATTTTCTACCCACTTGTATCAATTTCACAATTCGCCACTTTTAACCTTTTTTTGCCACCTATAGCCACTTTGAACCCATTTTTACTACTTTGAATTCAAAATTGCCACTTTTAATCTATTTTTACCACTTTTTTACCCTTTAAATGTCACTTTTTCTACCTTTTTTCTCCTCCGTTAACCCATTTCTGCCACTTATTGCAACTTTTCTATTTTGGCCCCTTGTTAGCCACTGTGTTTGTCATTTTTAGCCAATTTTTGCCACTTTCTTCAACATCTAACCCAGTTTTAGCACTTTCTGGCACTTTTCGTCTATTTTAACAGATTTTTGCTACTTTTTAATTTACGCATTGTTAGCTGCCCTTTTGCCTCTTTTAGCCAATTTCACCACTCTTTCTACTTTTTTGCTCATTTTTACTTTTACCACTTTTGTCACTTTTCTAAACCATTGTTGGCATTTACTGCCATTTTTAACCTATTTTTTTTCCTCTTATTACAACTTTTAACCCATTTTTACCACGATGCCACTTTAAACCAATGTTCACTATATTTTGGCATGATTTTGACTCCCTTTAGTTTTTTTTTCCTACACTTATTTAACTTCTTTAGTAATACTGCTGTGTAAACATCAGATTCATCTCTATTCTCACTTGACCTCTCATCATTGCGACCACACCGTCTCAGAGAAAATATTTTTAATAAATCCCAAAATTAGAAGGATCTCAAAAGTTTTCAGCTTCATAAATAAGCCTTTTAAATAATTAATCAATTAAAAAAATGTTGAATGGGCAGTTTTTAAGTGGAATAATGAGCCATTCTGCCCAGATAGGTGGACGGCCTTTCTGGCATTCGTCCAGATTCTTCTGGTACTACATTACATTCCTCAGAAATGTCTGATGACTTTCTTTGGATTCGCCCTTTTTTGTTTTCTATGATTGGAGATTGTCCAACAATAAAGCAGGCTACAGTAAATTCTTTTATTGGCAATTTCAATATTGGATATCACTATCACTGTTAACCGTTTTTCTCTATCAGTGTGAAATTCATGCTCAAAAATGAAACATTGGTTTACTGTTTAGTTTTTACAGCTTATGGTGTTCAGTTATTAATGAAAAGACGTCAGTTCAAAAAAGACAGCAGGAAACAGAGGAAGGCAGCGCACATCGCCCTGTAGGATAACCACTAGTACATGGTGAGTATATGCCTATAACTGCATTGTTTGAATAAATCTGTTTTGCTGATATGTACATTTTTTAAAAAATGTGCATTGTCAATTGGGTTCGGGAGCCCATTTCTGCCAAATAAAAACAAAAAATGTGAAAGTAAGGCATTAAAAAAAATCCTGTCATAATTATGAGAAAAAAAGTCATCTCATAATTTTGCCTTATTATCTCATAATTATGATTCAACATCCTTTTAATTGCCTAACTCACATTTTTCTTTTTTAAGTGGCAGAAATGGGCTTCCATACTTGGGCGTGTTCAGTGGGGCCGTAGATTATGGATTTAAAGAAACAACAAAAGTTTACAGGTGTCTAAAGGGTGCATGATTTTATGGTTGACCAAATGCACGTCTTTATAGATGTCTGATGTCCACAGTCAGGTGCCTCTTGTAGGTCTAGACTGTAGGCTAGTTATCGGTAATTTTAATGCTTTGACATAGTTTTATTGTATTCATTTTATTTATTTGCATTCGCTTTGGTTGCTGCATGTAGATTAACAGCAATTATTTTCATCTGGTAGTCTGTTCACAAACAACCATGCACGAGAGTCAGCACTTTAAAAAATATGAAATTAAAAATGCTTTGTTAATTGAAGTGAAAACACCATATGTGTTACAATATTGAAGTTAGTTTGGAGATTATGGTCTACTTGTTAAGATGAACCTTACATTTCTGTGGTGCAACCAAACAATGACACAACTGAACTAGATTCAGCGTGGGGATTTGTTTGGACTTTACATCATAACTTAAGACATAACTTCTGCACAACTGGTGCAGTTATGCAACTGGATCTGAAACAGGCCAAGGGGCCTTGTTCACTGACTGCTCTCAAGAACTAATTTGTTCTAATTATTCATCGATCAAGCTTACCCATGTTTCATTTCTACAAACAGTCTCACTCCATCAGCTCATATGACGCTAGAACAGTCACGAGTTTAGATCAGTCCTTATAGTTTAGAGTGCTTGTATTTTTCCTGTTCTTCAGTGCAATCCCTGCTGTAAGGGATAACCCAAATTGTGCCTTAATGGTTCAGCTAGAAGAACATATCTGTCTCGGAGAAGGCAAAAACATACTGGGCAACAGCTGATTCAACCACTCCACAACCGCCCCACTACTGTGGAAAAATCACTCAAAGCTGATCAAAGTATTTTACAGAGAAAAAACAAATGTAGATCATACATTCTGCAATACTGCAAAATAATAAAGTCTATGAAGAAATACATAATAAAATAAAAGCATTAATAACAATAAAGTCAATAGAAATATCTACAAAAAACAGCCAGGAAAAGCCTCAGTGAGCACTGCGCTGAAGTATAGATATACTAACATATCCATGTTGGTATATCTATTTGTCGCTGATGACGTAGAAGATATCTTGTCTTATTTGTTGCTTGGTTGTTTTTTCTCCATCATACTTCTTCTGTTCTTGACATATTTTCATCAAATCAGTTTTCACATGTAGAATCAGCACAGTGAGATAAAGAGTCAAAATTTCCTTCCAAAAGTTTGACAAACACCTTGTTTTAGTACTCCTTTCTACCACTGCCCACCGGGGAACACCAGTGACTCATCATCTGATACCTGATGGACTCAAGATGCTATTTGTTGTTGCTCAGAGACAGACAGCAGAAGTTCTGCAGAGTTTAGCCTGACATCTTGTGGCAGATTTTGGTACTACACTGAAATTAACGGGTTTTACTTGCCTGCTTTTGTACCAATTTGTGGCTTGTAAAGGTGATAGGATCTGATCTTATTGTTAATGGCTTCGAGTTCCACTAATTTTGGAGGGAAATGATATTTTTACAAGAATATTTCAATTAGACAAAAATATTGGTTTTATTGTAGTTCATTTTAAAGTCCGGCCCCCGGAGTCAAGAAAGTGCTGGCCCTTGTGGAAATGGAGTTGACGACCCCTGGTTTAAAACCTTACAACTGAACCACACTTACAGCTTCTGCCATGCTCTCTTCAGAATTCATTGACTGGTCTGGTGATCTCTGACCCAGAGTAAGGGTTTCAGCTTGAAACTTTGCTAGACTGGTCTACCTGATGCCAGGCATGAGATCTGGCCAGTCCATCGGCTTTGCTGGGTTAGAAAACAATGGAATTGAATAAAGTTTATTTAGGGAATTGTGAAAGTCTCATGACACTTTATTAGGGCCAAATTCATCAGACAAGTCCAAACCAACATCCTGTATAAGAAAAAAACTAACAACAAGGCTTGGATTGTTTTTAGTCTGTAAAAATATCTTAACCTTAATTCAGAGCTTTATTTTAATTCATGATACCTTGAAATAAGACGTTTATCTGGATGAAGCAGCAACGTCTGACGTTGAAATACGTAGCTGAAGTAAAGTTAAAAAAAAAAACTACAGTTCCTCAAATACCCACTTGAGGGTGCCTGAAAAAACTCATGAAGTCACAGAAACACTATTTTAAAATGCAGCTGAAATAAACACATTGACAGCCTGGTTAAAAAACTATTTTTGGTCTAAATAACTTACTTTTTTATGGGTACACACTGCATGGGTATGTTTTTCAAGTGCTGTTGGTCAACTAAAATAAATAATCTTATTAATTATAGGCTTTATAATAAATTATTTGCAATTAATCACATGGTATGCCAATATTACAATGTCAATAATTTGTGAAAGATTGCATTACTGGTAGATTTTGAAACAGAAGAAGTAGAGACCAAGGGCAGATTGCCCACTTACTAGTCAATCTGGGTTGTGTTAACGTGTAAAATTTTGATTTGATCCAAAAAATTATAAAAATGAAGAGCACAGAGCCGTTTGTGTGATGAATTAGACTGTGATTATTTAGAATACTTTTTATTTGCATTTTTTCACCCTGTGAATGATCAAAGCATTTTGAAAGCACTTGTTTCTTACTAAATAATTCACCTGTTCTTATTATATTGAGGCTAAAAGATATTCATGATATGAGGTGCCTAACAGAGCTCATTGGAGCGGTCTGCATGGGGATAAAAAGCTTCTCATCTCCACATTTTTGTCTCTTCTAGGTTGACCTAAAGTTAGCAGGAGTCAGCATTTCCCATACAGTAACCGCCATCAATGGGCTTCAAATCTACACCTTAGAAACATCACTAAGAGCACGTCCATTTTTATAGTCTATGACCCAGACTGAACATTTTGGCAGTGTACCTGTCATACGCAGTGGGCTAAAGTTTCTTGATAACTTAAAAAAATAGAATCAGCATAATGGTAAAGAAATGTCAGCCACCCAAACTCACAGGGTCACAGTAGGCTGATCAAATATTGTCTAATTTGTTGAGCTTACAGAAAATGTTCAACAAACAGAAAAGCTGCTTTGTTAACTTTAAAACCAGTCCCACCACCAGCTTGCACCTCTTAACCAGTAAAGTTACTTTCAGTCAGAGAAAGCTCTGGTGTTTCCAGTAAATCTGTCACATAAGACAGTTAGTCACAATGTCTGATAATAACAACAGTTGGTCAGACTGAAACTAGGAAGAGCATAGACGAATTTACACCTCCATGAAAATATTTTCTCTTATGGAGACGTCATCTGTGGCTGCTACCTGAATGGAAAAGTATTGATTGCATAACACAGGGAAACCTGTGGAAGTCATAACAGCTCAATTAAGATAACTGGACAGAGCTGAGGGTAAATGATTAACATATGAGTTAACTTATTCATATGGGTCAGACATAGAAAACTACGTGTTAAACAACAGGGGCTTTTACTTTCAGTTTGTCCTTACAGAATTATATAAGTTACTTTGGCATCAAAGCAGCCACACTCACATGGAAATCCAGACAAACGCTGATTTAATTCCAGTTTATTACAGGCAAAAAATAATAGTTAAACTTGTTAAGTCCAACTTCAAATAAGATATTTATTTGTATTTCAATGTTAATAGAGCTTATATTAAGTGTGATGTGATATATTTGACTGTAAATTAGACAAAAACACTGCCTTTGACTATTTTTTTGCAGAGAAGCAATAGTTTACTGAGAGGAAATCTATCGGCAAATATTGTACTAAGCAAAAACCTTGAAACTTTTCCAAGTTTCGACTTCCCTAAAGGGAGGATTTGCTTCTCTCTCCTGTTTAATGAACTGAGAAAGTCAGTTGTCTCTCGTCTAGCAGTGGGTTTAATCCACAGCTCCTGTAATCGTGTGTTGAAGTGTCCTTGGGCAAGACACTTAACCTCAAACTACTCCCACTGCTGCATCAGTGGTGCACCAATGTGTGACTGTAAATAGACAAGCTAATTCAATGTGCTTTTGCTAGTTTTCACCTCAGGGTCAATACAATTATCAAAGCTGTTAAATTGTTCAAAGTTTTGATGCAAACTAACGTCATCTGATTTTTTTTTTCTTGTATGAATAAAATATCAACCTTGCAACAGAAAACCTGTCAGGATCTGAAATCTGATTGATCAATAAAACAGGAAGAAATATATTAAGATGCAACCTTGAATTTAAAATTGTGGCTGTGGTTTTTTTTAAAGGATTTATTTTTCTCATCATGTTGTTAAATGACCCATTTTCAAGGAATTTTATGCACAAGTTTAACCCTAATATGCCAACAGATCTATTCTTCATTTGGGTATAAATGAGCCAGTTCTGTCTTTAAAACATCATTTACTGCCAATATTTTTTTTTTACTGTATTTTTCTTAAAATGTATTTCTGAAAGCATAGTATAACACATCAAACATTCTCTATTTTTCTGCCTTTAAAAATGGCAGAAACTGATATTTCTGATCCATTTAAAAGTTAGATTAACATGGGTAGTGTAGGAGTTATAGTTGCACTAGTCCTTAAAAGAACACAACAAACAAAATATGAAAGATCCAGACATAGATTTAATTATGAAAATGAGGAAAATGTTCAGATTTGATAAAGTTTGATGAGCATTTTTTATACTGCAGTGTTTGTATAAGCTCTAAGATGAAAAAAGATTGATTCTTTTACAGTTTTGCAATAAGAAAATAATTTCCATGTTGTGATCAGCAGGGTCTATTTGTTTACTGCAGGGGTCATCAGCCACATTTGTACAAGGGCCAGATTTTATTTTGACAGACTATGAGGGGGCCAGGCTTTCAAATAAATTAAATTTATAGAAATATTTTGCTCTAAATAACATATTAGTGTATTAGTATCTGTATATGTTTTCAAAGTATTTGTATTTTTAGGCAGTGGCAGTGAAATGAGTTCCTATTGCCCATACCAGAGCCATCCATATAGGCTACATATGTGGGGCTGTCATGTTGATACTAATATGCTGTGTTGTGATTAGATAAACGTGCAAGTAACAGGCCTGTTGCCTTGATTCTCAGGCAGGAAAAAAATACATTTTAAGTGGCAAGCTGACAGAAAAGTGCAGATTTAATCAGGATTGGATTGCTGATTATGTGTTCATCATGCATTATGTTTCCTAATAATAGCTGGCAGGTTGATTTCTGTAAAACAGATCACATGTTAAGTCAGTCTTGCAAAAGCGAACTGAAATATTGATCTGACTGCAGAGTGTTACTGTGAAATGCTCCGTCCATCAGAACAGAAATACACACTGAAACTTTCAAAATAAAATTGGATTAAACGTCCGGTTAGGTTAGGGTAAAGGTTAAGGTAAGGTTAGGAAGGTTAGGAAGGTTAGGAACCACAAGTTTGAAAGTTGAAAACCTGACCTGCAAAATCTGATTAAAGCATTCAATAAAGCAAAGTCAACAGTTTGCTTACAGAAAAATACCTCATCCTCCATGAAAACACTTTAAAACACCAAATGTAGCCCCAGTAGAAAATATATAAAGCTCATGGATATACAAATGTAACTACAAAGCTAGCTAGCTACATCAGCTATGTAACTTATGTAGCTATGTTACCTTTAGCTATGTTTGCTAAAGCTTACCTTGCTACATACGTAGTAAGATTAATTATACGTAGCAGAGCTATGTTAGTTTTAGCTAAAGCTAGCAAAGATAATGCAAGCCAACATTTGCTTATCTATTTCTGAAGCAGGTCCATAATCTACTCCAAGGTTAGACCTCAGACCTTTTCCTGTTTTATTTAAGAAATGTCTGTAAAATTTGCAATGAAGTTATTTCATGAATGTAACTTTCAGACTTTGTTTATGAACAATGCTGAATTTCCAACAAAAAAATAAAACTGGAAATATGGTGTACGAGCAAATAAAGGCACTTCTGACAGGGACGGTGTCTCACAGAAACAGTCTGCAGAAGGGGGCATCTGATATCTCCAGACTGTCTTTAACACTCAGCAGTAACATGTTTTTGCAAACTTAAGATTCAGGGTTTTGGACTAAACATCCTGGGCTTAAGCCCTTCAAGGTACCCCCTTCCTCTGCTCATGCTGTCACTGGATGGACGGAAAAATTGTGTGACTGGCACAGTGCTAAAAACTTATACAGAAATTATAACCCTTGCAAGAGAAAATCTCAATGTATGCTGTCTGCTTCAAAGTGGCTATACTCTCAATTTTCATGTTGGTATACTGCAACCAGCACCCATTCCCAAAAATGCTAAATTCTGCTAGTCCAACTAATGTACTAAACCAGCGGTTACCCTCAATAAAATTTTAATTACAAGGAGGCCTATGCATGGTATTTGAACTCGTTTTGGGCTTTTAGCAAATTTGAAACGTAAAAAAGCATTTCCTAAAGCGTGCTTTCACCTTCAGTCTTATTCAAAAATTCAAAACAACGTAGGCTATAAAATTAGTGACGTTATGCTAATGCTTGTATTTGCTTTTGTAGGTCATACAGATGCATTATTGTTATTTTCAGCGTGTTTTACAATCTGCTAAAACCTCCTCACAGAGTCTGACAGGAAGTGACTTGTTTCTCTAACTTTCTCTTAAACGTGTCTAAAACCAGCGTGGCCAGAAAAACACCGGCACGCGGACAGAAAGGAGGACCGCAGGCGACCAAACCTTAACAAACTTTGGAGCCGTCTATGAACTACCTAGGAATATCGTTTATTCTGTCCTCCGCTCCCTTAGCTAGAAGTGCAGATGACGGTAAACTGAGTTGAGGCAGCAGGGCAGAGATACATTTCCTTAAATGGGTGGAGTATGTGAGCAGGTAGGCTCACCTGGGAGAGTCCCGGAGGAGGAGACAGCTTTCTTAAGCAGAGCTGCGGAGAGACAGACACTATCACAAACTACTCAACACTGGTACGAATACCTACATGGAGGTTAATACTACTTCTTTACCTGAGAGACACACCAGGTGAGTAACTAGCATTTAATGGCTACTTCTACTGAACGTTAGTTCTACCAATGAGACATTTTGGGTTGTTTTTTACGCTTCTCTGGGTTTGTCTTAATTATGAGGAAAGCCTACTCTCCTGCTGCACCCATATACCTACACAGTAATGTGGAACTTCTCCTTATCTAGAAAATAAGCATTTTTATTTTTGTTGAGTCGATAAAATAAAAAATAAGTATTTTAGGCAAAAACTATGGGGTTAATCACTGGTCAGGCAACAGGAAACAAAAGACTAAATGTGATGTTTTAAGCTTCCTGGTTTCCCTGCTCTGCTGTGGCAACGGCATGAATGCAACCGCAGTTCACAATAACAAGACACCTTAATAAGTCAGTATGAGCTCAGAGGGACTGTTGAGGTTTTTATCGTGCTCACATATCAGAATATGAGCTCAATAATTGATCAATTAAATAAAGAAGGAGTATAAAAAGAGATTCCACCTTAAATTCAGAATTGTGGCTGCAGATTGTGGGAATTTATTTGGATTTTTTTGCAAGCTAGCTCCTTTGGTGTTACAAAATCTGATCACCAATTGCAAATAATTAAATCATAGCTAATGATATCGATAATAACTCATTCGATGTGGGTTTTTTTTTCAGTAATTATGTTTCTCCTGCTTTAAGATATGAATATTGCTGGGTGCTTTTATCCTCATGGACTGTTAACTAAATCTTTAGGTGAATGACTTAGGTGAAGACTGCCTGGGTTGCTGAAAATGTCAAACAATTTTACTGTTTCTTTCAATTAAAAAAACTAAGTATGTGATGATCAAAGAATTACTTTCTGGTTAAACACAGATCAGTCTGGCTGCAGGCCAGATGTTGGTGCTTCTGTGATTTTTTTTTCCCCCACCTTTTTTGGACTAAAAATACTAGACTATTTTCATAATAATAATAATTGTAATGATAGATGCACATATATTGCACATTTGAAAACAGATGTTAACTAAATGCTGGGTCAAAAAAAGCAAAAGCAGGACTTTAGTGACATACCATAATTAGTTTCTGTAGCCAGGACAACTAGACAGTTATCTAGACAATTTAATCATGAAAATTAAAGCAAGAAAAAAATGAAGAAGGTCTACAAGAGTGAATGCATTTTTTTTTTTTTACTTAATTTATGTTTTGTAACCTTTTCTATGTATTTAGCCTTTATTAAAGCAGGAGTATCCCCACTTGAATCCAAAACCTTTCTTACAAAGGATTTCTGGCCATGAGAAGTCACACACAAATGACAAACAGCTGACCATAATATACAAAGGTTACATAAGCTGACAAATCAGCAGCTTTCATCAGAAACACATATGCATTCAATGGTCAAATGTTACTTAATTCTGGTTTTGAAATTTCCCAATTTAGCACAACACTCAAGTTCATGCTGACCCTGTAGCTCTGACTAAGAGTAAGTAGAAAGGATAAATATGAAGGAAATAAAATAAAAACAACAGGTCCTAATAAGCCATTAAAGTGAACTAGTGCAATTGAAGAAGAAAAAAATGTATTAAATCACTTTATAATTTTTCTGATTTTAAATATTAGCACAACACAGGACATTTAAACAAAATAAGGACAAAACAAATCAGAAATAAAATGAAAAACTACTTATTTTTTCTAAATTGTTTATTACAGTTCCAGCCCTGAAGGTATTCATTTTATTTTCAGGTAAGACAACAAAATAGGAAGGTCATGATACTAGATTTGTAAACTATGATATGATTTAGGCAAAAATCTAACCCTAATGACACCTGTTTGGATATAAGGCAACAAAAACAGAAGTCCCAGCCATCCAGTACCGAGTTATTTCTTCTTATTTATTCCAAAATTTGTGAGAAAACTTCAGTACACTGGTAAAATTGTACAAAAATAACGGCAGCATTTCAATACCAAAAACACCAACCTGTGCAATTTTTAGACAGTGTTGTTTGCCTGCAAATTTTTGAAGGATGTATTTCTCTCCTAAGCATCTGTCTCATGAAATACATGCATGTGTTCTAGCGCTTTTGCAGTTCCAATGCTATTGTTGCATTCACTAAAATAACAGAGATTGTATGGTTTAAAAATATGCTAAAACAAAAAGTATGGAATTATCAATAAAGTTTGACCTCAGTACAACAAAAACATCTTAAATTCTTTATTGACAAACCTTACATTTTAGCTTGAAAGGAGGTTTTTTATTTGAACAACAAGATTAATCAGCTTTCTTTTTGGCTCTGAGGCCTTCGTAGAAATAAGCAAATAGTTCAGAGCATGAGTCATATCTGACTTTCATTGTCACTTCAGTTAGATCCAAACACTACAAGAGCCTATTTTATGTGTTAATGTTTCCTTTTTCTTGCAGTCGATCAGCAATGGAGACACAGACAGACAAACAAAGGTCCAACGACCACAACAACAACGGCCAGTTGATTTTGGTTCCCCACAAGGACACGATCCGTCTGCTTGAGGTTTACGTGAAGCGCAGCCTCAGCCTGAATGATGGGACACTTGGCATCACAAAGAATTTGAAGAAGGAAAAATGGGTGACGATGCCAAGAAAGCAAAGACGGCATTCTAGTGACCCTTCCCTCGCTTTAGCAGGATTAAACAGTGAGGGGATCGGCACGTTCTCTGGGGTTGAAAATCTCTCAGATCTGCCTGAGACACTACATGACAACGCAGAGAAATTCAACAAAAAGCCCAAGAAAATCAAGAAGCCCACCTTCTGGAAAAATATATTTAGTTTTTTCACTGGGAAGAGTATTGACGACGAAGAGCAGGACCATCCACCAGAGATTCCTGAGGTCTCTCAAACTGAAGAGGGGTCAGATGTCATGACCACATGCCTTCCTACAACTCCAGTCCCCACACAGAAAAAGAAAACAATGAGAAGAAAATCACTAAAAAGAAGATTATCCAAAAGGCGGCTATCAATACCAAAATTCAACAAAGCTGGAAAAGATGGGATTCCTGCAGAAATCACCCGAGTTCAGGGTAAGTTTGAAGACTTGGCACATAATCTGGGTCATAATGCTGCCAAAACTCCTCCTGCATGCATTCATCAACATTGAATAATGTCTTTTGATCTGCAGATGCCATCAGTGTGGAACCGACATACTCATACTATGAGAAAGTTTCAGAGGAACTGGAGAAAATTGTCAATGAGGTGAAAGAGAAAGAGGAAGTTGAAAGGCTCTCTGATGGTGAGAAAATCTTTTTTTAAGCTGGTATGAAACTGTAAACGTGCATGTGCTTTTCTAACTAGAAATCTGAAAAACAGCCTTTCTTAGACCCATAGTAGTAGTAATGGGTTCCTGCCTTGTGTGTCTTAGTTCTGCATAACCCGACTTAGAAATCTGCTAAATGTTCACTCATTTTTCACCTATTTAACTGTATAATTGAAACTGACTGGCAGTGAGTATCATGTTTTGTTCCCTGTATTGATTACACTTCCTCCTGCTCTTGTGTTATCTCAGAGGAAGTCATCAATAGGATCATTGCTCTCACCAAGCAGCAGGGTGACGCCATCGACGACAAGGTGGGTGAAACTCTGTCTAGCATTTGTTCACTTGAGGTTATTTACAGTATTGTTTCTTTAGTTAATACAGAAAGGTCTAGCAGTTCATGTTTTGAATATAGTTGGTTATGATGGGATTAAGCTTATTTAAAAAGTACTTTCATGATCAGGATGCTTTAACTGAAACTAAAAACACTCGATGAGGCATTGAAAAACAAGATCATAAAGAGTCCAAACTCCATCACAATCAGTCTATGAAAGAGGAGCCACCCTTTTTTATATGATTGTTTACTTTGTCAATCTGAGATATTTGGTTGGTTATCTTTGTTTCTTTTGATGCAACACGTATTCTTAAGCAAGCTTTTTACTTCTGTATGAGTTGTGTTTTTTTCTATTTTAAAGAAAGCCCCAGAAAGGTTGTGAAATTGTAAGTACAAAAGTGAAAGTGTTATGAAAGCAGATGAGATGAGAGTCATAAGGCCTGCTATGCAAATATAGCATGATATGTGACTACTTTGCATTTTGGTTTGTGTGAACAACGGTTATACAATGATGTCAGATGTGTACATAGTTGTTAAGATGGGCGTACTTTCAGAAAATAAAGCTATATTTTTCAGTAATTAATCCTTTAAACAAATAAAGCTTAAAACTGGGCACCAGTTTAGCTCAGTGGGTAGAGCAGGACCCCATATACTGAGGCTTGAGTCCTCGACACACTGGTTGCGAGATCAATTCCTGGTCTTCCCTCCAATCTCTCTTCCATATTTCCTGTCTCTCTTCAGCTGTCCTATCTAAAACAAGGCAAAAAGCTCAAAAAATAATGTATTAAAAAAAGCGTAAAACCTACTTGAATGAAGGATATGTATGTTTACCTACTTATGTGTTATAGCTAAAAACTAAATTAAAAAAGTAGCTGTTTGGACAAAGTAAACAGCATTCTTCAACAAACTTAACTGTGCATTTACACCATAAAGATAAATCAACTCTAAAATTAATCACTAAAAACCATTTGATTAAAGCTAAAGATAATGGATTGTTTTATTTTGTAAAATATCAATAAAAGAAAACTCCAGAATAAAACATTTTGAATTGTTGTAAAACTTCTATCAATAGTCTAGGCTTTTATTCACTTCAGTCTGACATGACCCCACCTTTTTTTCAAGGTTCAAGGTGTTTTATTACTACCTCAAATAGGGAATTTGTGCAGACAGGAGTTCTGTTGTCCAATAATATTTAGAAATCATAAATATTATTGGAGTCAATCATTTAATAATCTTTATTCTTCATTTTGATGTGATTTCAATCTAAATAACAATTATCTGGTTAAAGAAAGCCATTTTTACACCCCAAATCATAATCACTGCTTTCTTTTGTTGATCGACAATCTCTTTCAAAACTTAATGCATCAAGCTCTCCAAATTTAGACAAGTCTGTATTTGTCAAAATGTGCAGCAACACCAGCCTAGTAAGAAAGACTGAGCCTTGAATGAAGTTTGACTTTTTTTAGACGTTTTATGGCATCTCCATAAAATAAACTGACATCATTGATTTTTTACTTGTAGCAGTTTTATAAGCTGTAAATTCCCTCATAGGGTAAAAGTACTCCATCTTGTGTTTACTAACATCTGTCATCTCCTTATCTCCTGCAGCTGAAGGACAACCCCACCCTCAGCAACTTCTTCCAGGGAATGTCCTACTCCTCCTTCCAGCAGTTAGCTGACAGGTATCTGGAGGAGGAAGCTTCCCCAATCCACAATCCTCCCACTGTGCTGCTCACGGCTCCTGAGCTGGTCAAGCTGGCCTTCACTCTCGACTTCACCGCAAGGATAGCTGGACTCTCACGGCAGAACGTGGGTCACATTACAGGCCTGGGGAACCGTTATCTGCAGGACCGATTTGAATACCAACAGGTAAGAAACAGACTGCGTGTGAATTGAATATGCGCAGTACAGTCACACAGAAAAGTGGGGCATACAAACAGGCTTGGATTAAATCTCTGTTGTTGTCTTTTAGGCGTGTACAGATCATCCATGGTCTGACAGCGACGACTGAGAAGCAGCTGTGCAGAAAGTAAACCATTCCTGCAAAAAATGAGGAAGTCACTCTTTGCTGTTTCTCAGCACCACTGACGTGGTTAAGGATTTGTTACAATCATGATTTCCACATTTCTTAGAAAAGAAAGTGGAAGCGGCAGAAGTTTGAAGCTGGTGATACGATTGTCACTGCTTGGTGATAGGACACCTGCTTGAGTCTGCAGCCACAGGATGTTTGCTGAAGAACCAGTTGAATGCCTTTGGACTATTTGGGTATGTGCTTATCAAAGTGTTGACTGATTGCAATCACAGGAAGACGACCTTTAAGAGAGGAGGAAGGCACCTTCTTAAAACATGTGGCAATATTTCAGAACCAAAGACAGCTGATTCTGCATGGACGCTTTAATAGTGATAATCTTTTTAAAAATTCCATGATTTCTGTGAAAGGCTTTGCAATAATGCAAAAGAGCAAGTCTGTGGACTTTGATGTTTATGTGCAATATTTTTGTAGGTTTATAAGATGTTAAATAAGCATATCTTTATGTAAGAGAAGCTCAACTGAACTGTGACAATATTTCTGTTTGTTGAATGAATGCTGGCGTTCATATAAAATACTGAAATTAAAAGATATTTAATCAAAGCAATCAAAGCTCATGTATGTATTTTTTGTCATTATATAACCATATCTTCCTCCTTTTTCCTTTCTTTGGTAATTAAAACCTTCTTCTACCTAACTATTGACACTCTTAGCAACATTCAAAGCAATTACAACAGAGCTTGTTTCAACAGGCCTCACCACATTGGCAAAAAGATTAATCTCAAAAATTTTTGCTCAGGTAATTCACGCCCCTCTTTTCTTCAATAGAATAAGTCAAATCAACCAGCTTAAACTGCTTCTCTTTTAGGTTGGTTTATGTGGGAGTGTTGCAGTTCAAAGACCTCTTCTGTGGTGTTCACTGTACCAGGAGTGTCCAATGAAAAAAATATATTGAAAAGACAGAACCTGTGACAAGTCACAGAGTTATGACCAACAACAAGTCAGTTTATCTTTTTGCAACTTCAGTTAAAGAAGCATACAAATAAACACAAGGATTTAGAGCAGACGATGTTATGTTTCAAGGGTAGATGGGCCAAAAATGGTTGCAAAGCAATGATCTATCTCATCCAATGACCTACATTACTTGTGGTAAGAAGGAAGAGTGAATAAAATCTTTGCGCTGCCACACCTCTGCATTTGAAAGAGCACATTCCTGCAAGGCTGGTAGTAACAAGTCATAACCACATGCGTAGTTTGGACTTGATCCTCTGAATGTTATGTAAGAATTTTACAGGATTGCTAAAGCAGTGTCACCTTTTAATTGATAGCACTTGTCAAGGCCCTCCAGGTTACTTTGGGTCTTATAAAAACCACTAAAAGCTACAATGAAGAAAGCATGGCTCAGCAAAAGACATTATACAACAGTTAGGTCTGGCCAAGTATTCTGATTGGATGAGAGGCATCCCATGAGTGCTGATATACATCACAACTTCAGTAGTGTTTAACCCAATGTCTCTTTCTGCCTATAAATAAAAATTACAGCAGAAAGAGTTTGTCCTTTTAAATCTTACTTGCCACTAAATCACATAACAGACTCCTAATGATGTAGCTGTAAGATTTATTAAAACATACAAATAATAAGTAGCTGGGACAATATGAAGTAACCAGTGATGTA
Source organism: Cheilinus undulatus (assembly GCF_018320785.1). Taxonomy (NCBI): domain Eukaryota; kingdom Metazoa; phylum Chordata; class Actinopteri; order Labriformes; family Labridae; genus Cheilinus; species Cheilinus undulatus. The sequence continues at coordinate 43,880,607 of NC_054867.1, forward strand.
ATTGTGTTGTATACAGAGTATACCCTCTTATTTTTAGCCTCTATAGAGTACATTTACTCCTAGAACCCCTCAGCACATTGATTAGTTGTACCAATCTTCTAGCAGTATGCCTAACTTTTGTCTAGGATGGCGAAGTCAAGACAAGCCTCACTCTTCCACTAGTCAGTCAGTAACCTACTTGTTATTGCCTTTGTCTTTATAGCAGGGCATGAATTAAGAATCTACCCACTTCTGCAGGCACCACTACACCACTTCAGCCAGGGCCACTTTGTCAAGAAACACACGGTCTGCTGTAATAAATATTTTTCTTTGTTAGCAGTTATTAATTTGCACTAATAGTCTTTATTTATATTTGCCAGTGTGACTGTTCTTGGACCCCCCTTCCATGAGCCTACATGGACATCATCAAGAAAGAACAGCACACATTCCTGCCTTTCCTGTGTCTACGAGGACAGCCTGAGGTAGAGAGAGAAGCAGCAAAGCCCAGAGCAGAGCAGGCATCAGTGACAACAGTATGACTGACTAAGTCAGAAGCAGAATAAAGGAGGAGCTGGGGTGGAGGAGGGTTGCAAAAAGCAGTTCGCAGAGGGAGCAGCAAAGCATAGCCAGGCTAGAGCAGTTTAGATATGGCAGCAAGAGTGCAATTAGTCAATAGTGAGCTCAGAGTGGATCAGCTGGGCATCAGCTGATGCTTGTGTGAGATCAGCTGATCTCAGTTACATGGCAGCACTTGACTCTGTGGCCTGCCTAAACTAACGCTATGCTCTCAGTTAGTGGTCACCGTGCAGATAAATTTGCAGGATAGTGCAGTAGCATGGTTGGTTTGATTGGCGATAGGTCAGTTTTAGTTAAGGTGTGGGAGTAGCTGAATTACTGGAGCAAAAACTTTTGTTCTGTGTTTTTTTATGTTGTCATTAAACTGCTGTAGAAAAGAACTTAGACACTTGAGGTTGTACTGTTATCCTCAGCACTCAGCCTATGACCTTTTGCTTTTGACCATATCATAGCAGTGCTGATATTCAGTACAACACTCCCTCTCTTGTGATATTTATTAAGTTGTGATAATAAAAGGAGCAATTGAGGCCAGTATGCTACTTTAAAAGGACATGGTTTACAAGTAGCTTTGAATTCTGTTAAGTAGTCGAGGAGGTGTGTTAAGTGTGTTCGAGGAGGGAGAAAAAGAGGAGACTTTTATAAAAGCATTCTGGTAAATCAGTCGTTTTGAACGTGGGGGTTGCGAGACAATTAGAGGTTGCCAGATGCCTTAAAAAACTACACATTTTTTCAAAGGATATTTCCCACCCAATCTTCTTACTATTAATTGCCACTCTTCATCAATTTCTGGACAATTTGGATCTATTTTTGCCTCTCTTTACCCAGTTTACACCAATTTTGCCAAACTTTTTCCCAACAATTTTTGCCCATTTCAACACATTTTTGCTACTTTAAACTCACTTTTGTCCACCCAAAACCTTTCCATCATTTTTTATGCCTTTATTGCCAATTCTAAACAATTCTGGCCACTTTCAACCTATTCTTGTATCTGTTAACCCATTATTGCCACTATTAACTCATTTTTACCACTTTTACACCAATTTTTGCCCATTTTCCAACATTTCAATATTTGTTATGCCCATTTTTGTAAGTTTAAACCACTTTTTCCTACTTTTAAATCCCATTTCACCAAATTTTCCACACATTTTTGCCACTTTTCACCTATTTCTGCCACTTATTAATCTGCCTTTACCTCTTTTTGAGCCAATTTTTGCCACTTTAACCCTGTTTTGCCATTTTTTGCTTTTCTTGCCACTTTTATCTAATTTTTAACACTTCTAACCCATTTAAGCTACTTTTACACTCCATTTCACCACTTTTTTTTACTTTTTAACTCATTTTGATTCTGTTTTCAAGAAAAGGGGTTGACATTTTTAAGATGGCTATATACTACAGCCAAAAAAAAGATATTTGTTGCTTTGATGAGAGTGAGTTATAGTGAGTTATCATTCAGGTTAAATATGAAATACGGATATCACAGCTTAACTTTACAATGGACCATGATTGTGCTGCTCCATAGGCCCTCAGTTTGGCTGGATCCCAGAAAGCTCTCCCTTTAACCCCTCTTATGGGTGACCTTGTCTGCACATGACTGTTCTTCTTTATGCATGGCTGTGTTCAACCACCATCAGGTACATTGGGGGTCCCCCGTCTCTGGCACCTTTATTTTGGGGGCTGAAAAGGTAGAGAACCCCTGTGGTAAATGATGATGCTAAAATGGGGAGAAAATGCTCTCCTATTGGTAGGCGTCAGGATACAGGTCATTGACATCAGGTATAAAACTAGACAACAGTGCAAGAAAAAAACCTGACATGCTTGTCAAATCGTCGTTGTGGGGCATCTTGGACGCGTTGTTGACTTTTAAAGAGCATTTTGTTCTCACATTCATGGCTGACGTTTGACGATGAGCTACAATGATAGTCAGGCCATAATCTGGCTTAATTTGTGGATTACTTGCAGTGAATAGCCAACTGAATAGGCCTAATATTTTTTTGTATACAGATAATTGTCTTAAGCCCCATAAATAAATACATGTAATGAATGAATCCTTGCATTGTGTTATTCAGTTGTTCTTAGAATACTTGTTGCATTGCTCCTGGAGAGGTTTTGGTTCTGCTCTTTAGTTCAAAGGAATTAAAAGTATGTTGACTAAATAAGGACGACTTTTGTGCTCCTTTCATCAGGTCACTCTTCCATGTGTAGGTCTCAGCACTCTATAAAGTCAAGCAGACTGATGACCACTAGACCAGCTGATACATCAAAAAATGATTAGTGTCATCAAAGATTAGCAAGTCTCACTCATAGGTGATGATTGATAGGCTGCAGGAAACCTAATCAGAGCATCCTTAAGTTTGATTATTGCATTTCAAAAATGTTCAATTGAAATGTTTCTCTGGATAGATGCAGGTCTGATCTGTCAGTTCTCTAAGTCGTATTTTAAGTTTTACAAAATAGACTTTAGCATGAATCGAACAACCTATCAAGGTTATCTTGCACATTACAAGTCAATAATAGAGACCCAGTGAGGATGATGTTTGAGTTGCTCAGGAACAATCAAATGTCAAACTAGTAATCCTGCCGCTACGTTTCTCTTCACGTAAATGTTTCTAACTTCTACCTTTCCATGGAAGAGGCATCTAAAAAAGACTTGGGCTGCAGATAATTACTAGACAGAATGTGACAGTCGGGTCAGTTATATAACAGGAAGCCGTCAGTGATGATGCTCACCTGTAAACATGTTTCCCCTGCAGGCAGGGAGCCTTTCCAACTAAGAACCGCCCTAAAATTCTTCCGCAGCAATTGTAGGTCTACTCCCAAGGGATTCTTACAAACCAGAGGACAGACGGTGGCAGAACAGAGAGAATGACAGAACAAATGTCTCTGTTCCCGATTTTTTAAACGATTTTAGAAAATCTTTAAAAATCTGACTATCAGGTGAAACAAACCCGAGAAACAGGAAGAAGCAGCTACTGGAAAAGTTCGGGCCACATTTCCTGCAAACATTACACAATTGTTTTGATATATTCAGTGACATATTTGGTGACTAAATAAGGTGTCATGTTCTCAAAGTTGGCTAAACATGATAACTAAAGAAATAACAAAAGATTAATTATGGTGTGATGGATGAATCATATCTCAGTCTGGGCTCATCACATCACAGAGATTATAAACGTTAATTAATGTGACAGTGCTGCCTGTTGATTATAAGGAATGGATAAATTCAACAAACGATAATCAGAAACATTGATGAGCACTGCAATCGTTTTCTTTAACTATCTTCTGTTTTTTAGGTTTACCTGCTGTTCACAGATAATACTGGCATATAAAAAAGGGGGAAGTGACTTTAAAACTGCAAAAAAAAAAAAAGCCATTAAACATTACTTTTTAACCACGATGAAGTAGGTTTTTGTTTTGTGGATTTGGCTGCATGCTGTTATTTTTTAGTTCAATCATGACTCATTGCTTTGAGCCAGAGTCATTTTGTGGTTTCAGTTATCTGGCCAACAGCAGGACAGACTGACCACACGCAGGGTCCAGATTGCTTACGAATGACAGGTTGCCCAGTCTGGTCTATTTTTAGCAGGGGAACAAAATAGCATTTGACACCAAAGACAGAATATTTATTTCTAGTGCTCAAGGGGGTTGTTGTGTTAAGAATAATCACCTTCACACAGACATAATGAGAGCTGTTTTAGACCAGCTAAAAAGGGACAAAGACAGCATGATAAGTGTAAACCTTTTACATTTTTATTGCTTTTTGAGCACAGAGAAGGAAGATTAATCAAAGAGTCCGAAGCCCATGTCCTCATCTGATTCTTCTGATTCCTCCTTCTTCTCTTCCTTTTTCTCTTCCGCTGCAAAGACAGAAAGAAAACACTCAACACTTCAGACTCTGGTTAACATGAATATTGAGCAGCATTGATATTCAAGAGTGAACTTCCTGTGACATTCCTGTCTAAATAAGAAGTTCAAATACATTAAGAACTAAAACAGTCCCAAAGAAATTGAGAATATCTATTTATCAGCTGAAGCTAAAAATAAGAGGTAAACACATACCAGCAGCAGGTGCAGCCCCAGCTGCAGCGGCCCCACCAGCTGCAGGAGCAGCCGCTACAGCACCACCTGCTGGTACGGAGGCAAGCTTAGAAAGGCCTGTGGAAAAAAGAAAATCAGATTTTTAAGCATCATCCATATTTGTGATCTCTAAATCTTTAAAACATAGTACAGAGAAGCTTGTTACCTGAGTTCATGACTTCATTGATGTCTTTTCCATTAAGCTCACTTATGACCTACAGAGAAATATAAAAATTAAACTCAAGCGGCAGAATATCAAACACATTAGTAAATATATAATGTACTGTGTTTAATTTATAATGTTTAATGGCATGCCTTGTTTAAGCGTTCGTCATCGGCCTCAATTCCCACGCTGCCCAAGATGGCCTTGATGTCCTTTGCAGAGGGGCTGGTGTTTCCACCGAGCACAGCCAGGAGGTAAGCGGCCACGTAACGCATTCTGTAGTGACAAGAAGAAGAAAATGAAAGACATTTGTAAGTGAAAAATATGTGCACAAAACTGAAATTTAAACTGAGGGTAAAAACTACTTGACCTACAGTGTTTTATCAGATTTTATCTAACATTTTAGAAAAAAGCATTGATAATCTTCCATGGCTTATTTATCAAAAAACTGAAGCTGCAAATACTTCTTATACTTGCTATTCAAATAAGGGCAAGGAAATTATTACAATCTAGATAAAAATTGCAATATGTCCTGCTGCAACTTTCAAATTTCAGAGGTTGCAATATTTCTTTAACCTGACATGTGTGTAAATATACCAGTTTAAAACTGATGTTATGCCCTGCACATCATACAATCATCGAAGTGTTATTTTTTTAAAAGTTACAAAAAATTCTACTTTTCCCATTTTTGCTTATGATTTTCTTAATCAAAATGAGAATTACATAAAAATGATCACTCTCAATAAAACAATTCATACTGAATTTGCAGTTTAAGTCAAAATCACCACAATTAAATATTTTTTTAAAAATTGTTCATCACTTGTTTAATCTAATATTGTGTCAGTAATAATTTAGAATGCTTTATTTCTTGTGTGTTAAAAATTTCAGAAGATGAGGAACTTCAAAAAAGAACTGCATATTAAATCGCAATGTTGCATTAAAAAAAAAAGTTTCCTAAATCATTCAGCCCTAATTCAAATCATAATGAAGATCATAACGATTTTCTCCTTTTCAAACTTTAAATTTTTATGTCTGTATGTCAGTGAGATGTGTTAAGTAATTTGGAGCAAACACAAAAACTTGAGGCAACATGGGCACTAGTAAAGTGTGATGGCATATGTTGCTAGTTTACAAACCAAAGGCTTGTTGTATGAAATTGATTGATACATAAAAAACAGCCTGAATTAAAAGCTGACATTACTGTATTTAACCAGCTATTAGATACTGCCCTAAACAGAGAAAAGGGTAACACGTGTCCATTTTGTCAAAGTCCTAACTGACTTTTATTTACTATTTCAAATATTAGGTCAAATTAAAAAAGGGTCACCTTATCATGTTTGAACAATAAACACTGATAACACCACCTAATCTTGTCATATTATCTACTATGACAGCCACAATGGTGCAAGAGAAATTCACGTGACAGCCTGATAAAATAACTAGGACATAGTTTTCTACTTTTCAAAAAGCTTTACAGGACAGTGGTAACCGAATACTTTAATGAAGCCCAGTTTAATAAAATGACAGCCGTTATAGGCTCTTACTCGGTAGGAAAAACAATCTTCCTTTCGGAGGATAAATATTTGAAAGCTTCCTGTACTTTTCACTTGTAAGAGGCTGATGTGACTTCACGTGTAGTATTGTCAGCTTTTACTGAACCCGCTATTGTTCCGGTCAAGTCAGTGACAATGCATTGAGTCCTCATCTTTTTCACCCAAATGCAGGGTTCATACCTGGTCGTTATTATCAATATTTAAGTGTATATATGGTGGTGCGGGCACCAGCTTGATGTTAGCCTAGCTTTAGCCGTAACCATCAATATTAAACGGACGTGCTAACAAACATGACTTCGGTGTTTAAGGTTCGTATTTCAATGTTTATAAAAATATAATAACATAATAGCACCGTGACAGCCTGCTGTCAACGTGCTTTTATTGTGTGAGCTGACAGATAAAGCATGGCGCCTCGTGTTTTCCTACAACTGTCCTCCATTTGTGAAACACGCTCGTAGAACAACAATACAACTTTATTTTATTTATTAAAAGCAGCCCCTGGATTTTATCTCAAATAAGGCACAAAGATATACAAAGATTACGGCAATCGAGGTCCAAATACCTTGAATTTCACTTACTTTTAAGTCTAAACAGACACGAAACGTCGGTCACGCTAAGAATTCCGGAAGAGAGAGAGAGGCGGTACCGGAAACTGTAATGGAGTGTAATGCATCGATTTCATTGGCCAATCTCAAAACGGACGTTTACGTCAGAAATCTGATACTTGAATAATAACAAAATAGCCTGTTAGATTTATTCCATTATTTTCTACAAATTTAAATGTTCTTTTTTTGAACGTAGCAGTCATTTAAGGGTTGGCTTGGTGTTTTATATTTTGAGTTAGTTTATTTAAAAAAGACAGAATAATCTTATAGAAAACAAGTTATATAAACTGTCTGACACAATAGAAAAGTTGGATATTTTAATATTTTTCCCAAAGGCTACTTTTTCAATATTTCTGTTTACTCTTCTCACATAATGCCTTTCTGTACTTTTTCGGGGTTAGAAAGTAGCTCGTAACATTTAGTCCAATTACTGTGATTGAGTTTTTCTTCGGATACTTGTACTTTTTTTTAGTACATTTTGAAATCAGTACTTTAACCTCTACTTAAGTAAGTTTAAACCAGAGTATCTGTACTTTTGCTTGAGTTCAGTACTCTTATATTCAATTTTGGTTGACTACACAGTTGAACATAGAGAATTATTCAACATCACATCACATCCCAAACCAGTGGTAAACATTTCAGAAAAATTGATTTTAACTCCCAAAGTGTAATTTTCACTCCATTCTGAGTGAAATGGTCTTCCGTGTTGCAGTTTGACAGTGTTGATCCACCAGTGTTCGTTCAATTTTTTAAAGAGTCAATTGATCTGAACTTTGCCCAGTTCTCAAGTCGGAGAAGTGTTTTATATGTGTTGAGGTTTGTTTGCATGTTACCTGGTGTACAGTGATGAAAACTGAATAATTCCTGAAAAAAACAAGTTCTATAAACTGTATAACCCAATATAGAAATATGCTTTTTGAATATTTTTCCCAAAGGCCACTCTCTCAATATTTCTACTTGTCTCTTCTAATATAATACATTTCTATATTCAATGAACTATCAATTTATTATTGATATAAAGATTTATTATGAAACTGTTCAACATGAAGGATGTAAATTGCACATAGACCTTGCAGACTGTATAAGGTGATTAATCAACAGTGTACCAGCAGTTAAATGATTTTTTTTAAATCAACTTTGCGATTAGCAATTGTGGAAAAATGTGGTTGTTATAATTTATATCAAAACTGTTTTGTTCTTCACATTTACTCAAGTCAAAGTAGCATCTTGTAAAAATCAATGCAACACACAGAAATCCTGTCTCCAATAAATTTGAAGCTATCATCTGCAAAATATAACAACTGCATATCACAAATGTATCTTGATAACACTGCTCTGCAGTCAGCATTACTAAATTAAGATTAATGTTGATGCTGCTGATCAATATGGGTTTAATAAAAAATCTGATGATAAATCTATGTTGCGATTCTTTCCTGAAAGTCATTGTATCATGTCTATGCAGAACTAATATCGGGCTACAGATGTCAAAAAGAGCAAAAATCTCAATACATATCTTTAAAATGTGTTAAAAGTTAAAATGGCAACAGAAGTATTCCAAAAGGAGTCTAAACTTTTACTACTAACAGGAAATAACTGGATGAAATTTGTGAAATTTAGCCACTTGAAATCTTGACTCCCCTCTTGATTATTAACATTTAACAATTTAAATAAATGTCATTATAAATACCGCATCTTATGACTGCTGTTTTAACTGTTTAGAAAAGACATATTAATTTACAGGACAGTTATACAACACATGGTATCATGTCATCTATTGAACAGAGCATGCTGTAGTAGTAAAACATAATGATGAAAAGTGGGATGCTGCAAATCTGATGACAGATTATTTTAAACAGAAAATTATACACGTTCTTGCAAACATTTTTTTATTTCTATTATCAAAACAGAATATTTGTTCAGGAAGAAATTGGTACATAGATGTATCTGTACTTTAGATCTAGTTCCTCATCTATTTATTTGTACATAGACTTGTTTTCTGGGTATTTTAACAGCAGATATTGAGGGTAAAAACATGCTTCATTCACAACCTACAGTTCAACCAACTCCTCTCGACTGTCCTGGGTGAAGAGCCAGCCAAACAGAAAGACCACATGATCTAACACAGACTGGAAAATCTTCTTCATGTTGGTCATGTACCATATTTTATAACCAAACTCTCCCAGTACGACCATTAGAAAAATGACAATGAATGCGAGGAAGAGGCGATCCAGGTAATAGCTCACTTTCTCTCTGAATGTCCACTGCTCCCACGGCAGAGCACGGCGGGCCTCGGCATATTTACCGATGTGAAGTAAAGCTCTTTCTGATTCATCCATGTCTTCCTCTGAGGTCTCCTGGTCCGGGCTACCCTCTGCTTGGTCCGTTTCAGCCATTTTATTATCGCTTGATGCTGTAAATTTATTTTCAAATAATTGTTATTTTTTAGATAGTTATGAGCATTTGGATTAGAAACACTACAGGTAACACGTCATATGAAGCATTATAATCTCCCTTTGAGCTGTATTAAGAGGATGGAGATAGGTATCTCTTACCTCAGAGGTTAGTCTGCGATGAAACTAGGATGCACACCCAAAAATGTAGAGTCTTGTGTTTTCCTCTCCACGCTTACACCATGGTTGTGCCTCTTAGCACTCAGCAGACCCCAGGAGTGTGGAACACAAAGGCTGTAAATGCCACGTTGGTTAGCAGCACCTTCTTACTAAGACAAGGGCTGAGGATTAACCCTCACTCAGCAGGTTCAAATCCCTCAACAAGGATGAAGGTGACAGATGGTAAAATACTAATTTGTTAGGAGGGGACGGCCTTATGAGAGAGGGGGTAGTCATCAGATGATGACATATATTATCATATAAATGATACAACTTACAGGTGGAAATGGAGAATCTGTGAAAATCAAACATCACTATAGGGATAAACACATATTACCCACATATGTAATGCAAATTTTGAACACTAAGACTTTTCTGCTTTCTGCTCTCTGAGCAGAGCTAATGTGGCAGAGAGGGAAACCAGGCAGAAGTCGAAGTGATGACAAGGCAGAACGTTTGCAGCTTTGGAGTTGGAATAAATCACTGCAGGGTACTGTAATGCTCTCTGTGTAATTTACTTGAATGCTTATGAGCCTCTGCGGCTCCTGAATTATGGTTTAAACAAGCTGAATTAGCTGAAGAAAAGGGGGCTGTATCCTGTGATAAAAAGGAATGGCTGCATTGCTTTGATGCTTCTTGTTGCATTTGGTTTAATGACTTTGTTGTTAATTTGCATTCCAGGAAAAAGCTTTCACTTCTCCGAATTTTGAATGGATTTCTTAGAAGCATAAACTACCGGAACACCCATGTACATTAACATCTAGCATGTGCCTATTATGGTTATTATCATTGGATTATCATTATCATCAGTAGTCTTTAGTGCCATAGATGAAGGCTAGTAGGGGCCTATGGTAGTTACAAGGAGGTTCATGAGGCTGTTTTTAACCATGGTGGGTACTGATGCTAATACAACAAGACTCCAGACTGTGTCCATGAAGAATCAATTTCCATCCGACAACCTAAACAGGAAAATTAAGTTGGTAATGTGGTATTTTTACTGTTAAAAAGTAGAGTATTGAACCATTCAGTTAATAAGCAAATACAAAACATAAAACATTACTTATTGATCATTTTGTGGCAGAAGCACAGAGTAACTGTGGGTCACTGATAGCACCCATCCAATCAATGCCAGCAATCAAAGGGGTGCAAGGTAAGCAAATTCATTCTTGTGCTGATTCTAACCAAATAATAAGCCATGTCATCTGAGCTGTGAAGGCTAGTTTCTGTCCTTTGATCATCATTGAGATATTCCAACTATTCATAAATATGTTCAAGATTTTGGTTGAATTCTTTCATTTTCTTGCCCCACTTGACATTTCCAGGTCAAATAGCATGCCAGCCCCTGCAGCTCACTATGTGTTTTGAATTTAGGACTCCGTTTGTTTAAAACAGCACTCCGTAAGATGTACTTGATAAATAGTAAACCAACGTTTTGAATTTTCATTACAGCTGGATTTTCCACAGTCAACTGTAAGTGATATTATTAGAAAGTGGAAGAGTTTAGGAATAACAGAAACTCTGCCACGAAGCAGAAAACCATGTAAAATCACAACTGCTAAGCTGCATGGTGCGTAGTTCTAAGTTCTGAACTTCCACTGGCATTAATGTAAGCACAAAAACTGTGTAGTAGGAGCTTCATGGGTGGATTTCCATGGCTAAGCAGCTGCATGCAAGCCCCACATCAGCAAGTCCAATTCCAAGTGTCAGATGGAGTGGTGTGAAGGACACCAGCAATGGACTGTGGAGCAGTGGAAACATGTACTGTTGAGTGATGAAGCACCCTTCTTTAGACAGATGGGTGAGTGTGTGTTTGGTGGATTCCAGGGGGACATTACCTACCTGACTGAACAGTGACAACTGTGAAGTTTGATAGAGGAGGGATAACAGTATGGGGCTGTTTTTCAGGGCTTGAGCTAGGCCCCTTATCTTCAATGAAGGACAATCTTAATGCTTCAGGATATAAAGACATTTTGGACAATGAGCACCTTTGGAATAAACTGCAATGGAGTTTGCAAGCTGGGTTTTCTCGTCGAACATCAGTGCCCGACCTGATAAATCCTCGACAGAATGAATGGGAAAAAATTCCCAATGTCATTGCAGCACCTGTTGGTGTCCATAAAGTGCACCTCATGCTATGGCTATGTGAAACAGTCTTTCTGGAGTGTCAGGCTGATAAATGTGCATTTGAATGTGTGACACATGTAGTGCCAAGTGTTTGAACGGACAGCCGACTAGAAATGCACAATGAGTGCCGCCCTGTCCTATGATTTACCTCCAATTAAAATGTAAATGTTAAAAAAGAGTTTATTGCTTTGCATCAGCTTATTGGAATTTGATATAATGAGCATGGTAGCAGTTACCTTAGAGCTCTCTTGTGCTTTGATAAAGCCCCGGTAAACTGCATGCCTCTGACCTCTTCGTCTTTTTAAATATCCAAATTGATGTAAAGGTGAAATAAGCACTGTAGCATGAGCGTACTGAATGAAGCTTTAGATCTTTATTCTTACCAACAAGCTTTTTTAACATGAAATGTTCTCAATCACTTAATATGCAGACATAATTCAATATGAATCAATTAAAAAGCATTCAAATAAAACAGATGCTGCAGGCTGATGGGGCTGTTCCATTTTTTGATTGCAGGCTCAGCTTTTTCCAAATCTCAATGCCACCCAAATATTAATGGGTCAGGAACAAACTTTCACATGAATTGGGTGCTTTTCTTTATGAGAAAGTAATCCAAGTTCCTTATAATTAAAGTTCCTTATAATCCACTGAGAGCCATAGCTGAACCACGAGGTCTTAGTCACATTTCCACTTTCTCCAGGGCTGGTGTGCTGGTGCATGGCGTTGGCTCTGCAGGCTTACATAACATGCAGCGTCGAGTGATTTGGATCAGTGTGACACGGAAATGCTTTATCCTGAATGCATACACCATCGGGTTGAGTGCTGAGTTCACATGGGACATGAAAATCCCAATATAAAAGGCTAACTTGGGTACGTGACAGTCCGGGCAGAAGAATGTGATGCAGTTCATGATGTGTATTGGCAGCCAGCACACGGCAAAGAGGAAGACCACCAGGGCCAGAGACTTGGCCAGTTTCAGTTCCTTCTGATAGTACCGGTCCCTATCAGATGTATCACACGTGGCCTCAGCACGACGGTTCAGCTGCCGCCGGATCACCCTGAAGATCTCGGCGTACAGAGCGATCATTATAGACAGCGGCACCACCACCCAGCCGAAGAAATTAAAGTACACCATGTAGTCCAGCCTCATGACGGTGATGAACTCACAGACGATGCTGCTGGAGCTGCTGAGGTTTCTGTGAGTGTCCAGATTATTCCATCCAGTCATGGGAACTATTCCAGTCAGGAAGGAGAGGATCCAGCAGAGAAAAACAGCCACGTATGCCCTCCTTTGGGTCACTATGGTGCTGTACCTGAGCAGGATTGTAAAAACATGAATGAGAAAAAGGTTTTCAATCAAGCTGTCTGATGAAATCCTTGATGAGTAGATCTTTGACCGAATGCCAGTCCATTTGTTATTGTTCAGACAAGTTTTCCTCAGGCGCCAGCTTTACATTTGCATCCAGATCTAACCGATAAACAAAAAGTCATATTGAGTGACTGCCAAAATGCCTTAACGAACACTGCTTATGTCAGTCTTTAATGCAGACGGGTACATTTTAATCAGCGTGAAAGCTTCCGATGTCCAATTCATTGATTTGCATTAAACCAGACAAAGATATATGGCGCCATGTCCAACTTTTACTCAGAGCAGCACCTGATCTGGATTAACAAGCATGCATTTAGCTCTCTGATGTTAAAGGCAATACAAATAAGATAAGAGACCGTCAGATGTTGGAATGCAAAAATTTGATCTACCAATGCAAAAGATCTGGCCCCACTTAAAATGAATTATTCTTAGAAAATTAAGAGTTTTGCTGCGTCAGGGGAGCTAAATTTGCCTCAGGTTACAAGCATTATGGACCTCAGAGCTAGGACTGGAGTTTTCTGTTGCAAAAAAGGCTATAGTGAGCAATAGAAAACTATGGCCAGCTGGATAATGTGGTGCTTCCCACTTCCTTTTCCCCCATGTTATAAATATTTTATTTATCTTACCATAAGCAGACTGCAAATTCTTAATTGCCACTGCAACACTCTCCTTGAGCAATTTCAATAATCAATACCAAGCAGAGTTTATCCCAAACTTACCTCTGCTTGCTTTCCCCTTTATTGATGAGACAAGCAAACTGTTACACCAAAGTGTTACCCAATGGTTTAAAGACATCCTCACCTGGTAGGGATCTTGACTCTCAGATATCTGTCGATGGCGATGGCCAGCAGAGAAAGGATGGAGCTCTGGGTGATGATGAGGAGCAGACAGGACAGGAAGAGGCAGGTGTAAAACTGAGTGTGAAATCCCAGGCTGATGATAATGGCCAGAGGGATTACCAGAACACCCACAGCGATGTCCGCTACAGCCAGAGACACGATGAAGCAGAAGGTGGTGTTGCGGAGAGCCCGGTTCACGCACACAACAAGCACCACCAGCACATTCCCCAGCACCGAGGCCAGGGCGATGGCTGTCTCGATGGAGATGTAAACCATATCCACATGCTCCCGAGGTTTGATACCAGGAGAGGAAACCATCTTTACTCCTCACAGATCTTTCTTACCTTCATGCAGATTTTAAATTGGATGTTGAAACTTCTAGTCTCAGCTTTTTTTCCAGCAAAAACATCTTCCCCTATGTATGTTCCCTAGCAGAAAGAAGTTTACTTTTTCTCTTTGCCATATTTACACAAAAAGAGCCTCTTTCTGGATGATTAGTCCTCAGCATGTTCATCCTCTTCACAGGACTGGGTACCAATGCATCACTACTCTTCTACATCCTCACTCTGCTCTCTCACTCACTCACTCTCTCTCACTACTCTAGAAAAGCGAGTCATAAAAAAATCAAGGGGTGGGACTTTTCTTTCTGCAGCTCACTGCAGCATTAGTTTTGCTCTGAGGAAGTGTTTATACATGGTCTGTGATCTGCATGCAGTAATGGGATAGAGGATGCTTTTTGATGAGGCTGTTAGATAAAAGCTCTCAGCTGGAGGTATGGAGATGGATGCAAAGTGGGGCTCATTTTATGGTATTGCAAATGTACACAACTAAACTGCAATAAAAATGCAATCAGAGATTTTTTTTCACATATAGAGTAGAAATTACATAATTTTCTTATTAGACATCATCAACAAGGGTTTGAATCTCTCTGTGCTTTTGTTTGTGATAAATTAGCTATAGAACTCATTTTCAGAGGCCCCTTTCAAAAACTATTTGGCCTTTTTGAATTAAAGGATATGGCTACAATTTTATTAATGTAAGATATTTAAATATTATGTGAATATCAAGTCCTTGTCCGCTTCTTTGGAAACCAAGCCCAAAAAAACAATGCCCAAGCTAAAAAAAAAAGATACCTTTGCATGAACAGTCCCCTTACCTCATTCATTCATGCATATTGATTTTTGCAACAGTTATTTTAAGAACATTTCAGCCAATGAACTTCAAAGGACCTATAGGTACGTCTAAAAGAATAGAATATCATGAAAAATGTTGTTTTTTTCCCCCCCGATTGAATCCAAAATTCTAGATGAATCATTCCAAAGTGACATATTTCTAGACTTTTGTTTTAATGTTGATGATTACAGCTTACAGCTCACAGATAAAAGATACAAGAATATCACACACCAGTCCAAAAAAGATTTATAGTACAGATACGCTGACCTTCTGGAAAATTATGCTCATTTATGCATTCAGTAATTGGTTGGAGCTCCTTTAGCACAAATTACTGCATCTATACAACATGGCATGGCGTCAATCAGTCTGTGGCACTGCTGGGGTGTTATGCAGCCCTGGTTGCTCAGCACCCTTCAGCTCGTCTTTATTGTTGAGGCTGGGTTTTTTTTAAATCTTCTTCTAGACAACATGTGAGAGATTCTCCATAGGGTTCAAGCAAGACCAGTTGGCTCACCAGTCAAGCACAGTAATACAATGGCCAGCAAACCAGTTTCTGGGCAGGTGCCAAGTCCTGCTGGAAAAGGAAATTCGAATCTCCATAAAGCTTCTCAGCAGATGGACGCAAGAAGAGCTTTAAAATCTACCGGTAGATGGCCGACAGCGTCAACTCTGGACTGGGGGGTGTTGGGGGGGTAAAAAAAAAAGTTACCTTCACCTAATAAATACATAAATATAAAATTTAAAAATGTTAAATCGGTAACATAAATCTTGCATTCAAAATTACGCATGAAAAAGCTACATATTTAGTGATTTTATCTAGACTACCTCATTATATTAAAATGAAAAGGATGATTTTAACCGTTGAACTTTGCATTTTGATATTTTATTGGTAGGTTGGTGTTGTCGCAAGTCTGAGCCTGTCTGTGGGGAAACATGCTTTAACTTTTTCTTAGTCAAATGAGAGTTGAAATAACAGACATGGTTGAAAATGTACGGCGTCGCTTTAGTCAGGACAGGAAACAAGTGAAGATTATAACGGTAGCATTAGCTTAAACGGCTAATTCCAGCCGTTCGACCATACGAACATACAGGGGATATTGTGCAATGAAACATGAGGAATAACGAGGATTACGAAGAAGACAGAGACGAAGAAGGACTTCTGAAGAAGCTACACAAATACTGTGAGTAAGCTTCATGTGTGAAAATGAGCAACTCCTGTTCTGTGTTGTGTGCATCGAGCTAACGTTAGCTAAAAGCTAGCGAGTCGCTCGCTAGCTGGCCATGTGTGCTGCTGTTTCCATGACTACTTGAGAAGAATTTACTAAGTTATGTCATTTTTATATCACTGATGGGGTATTGAGTAAATCCACGCTACATCTACGTGGTGACTATTACATGACTTTTAATGGTTTATATTGAAAATTTTGTTATATTACAAGAGGGCCTACAAATCTAGACGTGCCTGTTGTACTTGCATTAGGCTACATTAAGTAATGTTTGTTCCAGCTGTATATCATGAGAGCATTTTGATTTTCTATTGGAATATTATTGTCTTTACTTTTTTCTAAAGAAATCAGAAGATGAGCTGCTACTGATTTCGCAGTTTTACCACTTTCATGCCAATACCAACAGTTGTTTTTACAAAATATCAAAATTATGTCTAGAAAAAGAGCAGCCAATGTATTTCTAGTGCCAATTAAAGATATATCCTGAGCAAATGTAAGCAAATTTTATTGTTTCGACAGCTATAACCTGCTGCCCATTTGCTATTGCATTTGGTTATATTACCCTGTTATTGTGTAAGTGTGTGAGAGACAGGGACTTCATTGGAGATATTTACTGTTAGATTTGCGGTAGTTTGAGGTCTAAAAGTGGCATCCAGCATGCCACTGGGGGGCAGTACCATGTACCATATCATATATTCAGGGATGCACTCTGCAAATCTAGCACCATGTGCCATTTCAGTGGCATGTATGCCATTTATCAGCAGCTTGTGCCTTAATGACATTCAACAAGGAGGCCAGCATGTACCAATTGTCCACTAATCCACCATTATTATGCATATGCTAATGTTAGTGTTTTCACCATCCAACATATACATTTTACTGCTGTAAATGTTTCATTATTTACAACACAAATACACCATAATGATAATGCTTAAGGACTGTACACTGTTTTTTGTTTTCTGGTTTTCTAATTATTGACATTGTGTTAGTTATTTCCAAGATTACTTTGAAGTGATCTGATAAACTAATCTGCCGAGGGGTACCAGTAGCAAAGCTCAACCCTGTGCAAACATTTGTCCAGCAGTCACTGGCAGACAGCGTGTGATCCCACTCTGATCATGGAACTTTCTGCACTGATAACATATTTTGAATGTTCAGTCTCTTACTGTCAACACAGTACTATTCTTTTTTCATAACATACTGAAATGACAGGCATAGACATTGGGTTGCATGTAATGACCTAATATGACTATTAAAAGTGAAAACAAAGTCAAAAATGAAGACGAACATCACAGTGGAGCTGAAGTTGTGTGATTTACAGTCAGTTAATTTTATTGGCAAAAGGTATAATAAAATACGGATACAGATAATAGGCCAAATTCAGAATACTGGCCAAGCCGATTATTGGTTAAACCCTGCTTCTTATCATTGTGACTGGTTCTGATGCCCAGGCTAACTTTGTTAACTCTGATAAGCTTTTCTAAAAGCTTATCTCACACACAGAGCAAGCCACTGAAGTCATGGCTTATATGACTCTATTAATGACATATGCCACTGAATTTTGCTCTCTGACCCCTAGGTAACATGCCAATTTTCTGTCTTGCTTTCACTCCTGATTTAGGGTGATTAAGGTAAAAGTCGTCACTTACTCCCTCTGCGGACATTAGTAAAGTCACATTTCAGAATTTATTGATAATTGAATAACAATATGTAAGAAATGAGTTATTTTTTGTCACTCAATTATTAATCAAATAATTGAAGAAATGATACATAGATTCAGAATTATATTTCTCTTTTTTCTATTAGAGGTCTGTCAGCCTGTTTCATATAATTTTTCTGCTTCTTTCAGCATTTAGGATGTTTTATTGTCCTCATATAAAATGTGCTTGCATTTAATTTTAATGGCATATTATGCCCCAGCCTCTGCTGTTTCTGCACATAATTTTAGACCAGACCTATCTGTAGTATTTACTACAGGTAGGGATTAGATCCAGAAGTTCAATTACTTATAAAAACTTAATCTAATTGACTGTCTGAGCATGAAAAGTCATTGGCATCATGTACCACTGAGCAAGCAATCACTGAGATGGTCTTTACTTGCCTGAGGAAGCAGATTGTCTGACTGAAGTAAATTCAGTCGACCACTTAACATTTTTCTTTTTCTAAAGAAAGTAATGACTCAGGCTGTTTTTTTGGGACACTGCCTATCATCCAGGCCCTGGTCAATGCATTAAAGACTACATGAGCAGACACTAGATCACTTTTATTAGACCTCTGTAATCCCACACGCCTTCATTAGCTCAAGTGGGAGTCCACACGCATTATCACTTGTGAAATTAGATGACTCTCAGTGTCAGATATAGTACAGTGCATAGTTATATATGGAGTTTTAGTTCTTTAACTAATCACTGACTTCTTTGTGGTCATTTTCTTCTTTCTTTTTTCCTCTTGAATTGATCCAGTGGGGTAAAATCTATCCTTTGTGGTTGTGTGGCAGAGAAATTACACCCCTGTGGCATCAATTATGCATTATCAACTGCTGCAGAGTTAAAGATTTGTAGACTTAAAGTGCTTATGGTTTCCAAAAACTACCCATTATATTGATGCCTGACATGAAAACAAATATTCAGATATCCTAGATATGTTAATTTATTAATTACTAGACAATCCGTTTTCTCCAGATAATTCTCTATACCGTCCAGTCTCTTTGTTTGCACTACACAACACATGATTATCTATAAACAGAGGTAATGAATTTGATTATGGCCTTGCAGGGATCCGCTTGTGCATGTGTCACAGGGATTATATGACAGAAAAGCTATTATTGCCAGTTTCAATTAATAAAGTAATCCTTGCTGAGCTTCCCTGGATAGAGATCAATTTATTTTAGTTGGCTGTCTCTGTTCATATTAATCTGACAATCTCAGCACTTTTCCAAAAGGACAGGGGTTTAAATTAATAAACCAAAATGGATGCAATAAAATTTACACAGAGTTTGGCTTTTTAGCAAATCTCACACTAGTGCAACTGCACTTTTTGATATTTGGTCCTCTGTGGCCCTTTCCCCCTTTGTTTTCTTTTTGTTTTGTTTTGTTTGTTTTTTTTAGGCACTGGGAAATTAAAAAAACAGGAGCTGAATTTTCAAATGTGCTGCATTTTATTTTTTATAACCTCCATTTCCTAAAAATTTGTGATGTTGTGTTTAATAAAAAAGTGATGACTTTTCTAAACACATTAAACCTTATATTGAGCTACAAAAATAGAAGAAGACAGCATATCAAATGATCAGGCTGCACATTTTTAAAAATCCATTTCAAAACTGGTGTCTGCAAAAGACTGGAAAAGATGTGAATGCTTAAAAAATGTATTCAAATGAATATGTGTGATCTTTGTTCTTTATTGTAGCTAGCTTATTGGTGAGCTGAACTGGTGTGACTGAAAACTGAAAGACCAATCAGACAAAGTACAGGCAGTATTGTGCTATCGGCAATCACTGAAATAACTATTTTTAAAGCCATATTAAATTAACACCTGTGCGAATTTAAACTCAACGATGCTGTTCTGGATGTAAAGTCACATTTAAACAGGTAAACATATTGATAGCCAAACAGACAGATGGACGGATATGCATTTTATTGATCTCCTCAGATATGGGCTTGCAGCTTAGAAACATGATTTGCAACATTGCTCATTTCTAACAACACCTCCATCCTCCCCAATGTATACAAGTTTACTAACCTGTACAAAAAATTGTAGATTTGTAGCTGCACAGCAGCATTGTTCTAGCAATCAGAGTGTATGGAGATAGCCCACACTGTGTTTCCCACAAAATGATGCTGTACCTGGATGGTAGAGAGGGCGAAAAATGCAGTTTATTTTAATGTACAGTGCTAAACAAAATTATTAGACCACCTGTCATATTTGTCTCAGAGACCATCCAGCATCATGAAGTGCTTAAATGTGGACTCTTTCATTTTCAGTGTTTTCATCTCCACGTTTTACCATTTTGAACAGGAATGAGGAATTTCAAACTGAATTCACCTTTTTATACCTAAATTTGATTGAAGTTAGAAATTAATCAAGCATAACATTCAACCACTAAAACTAATTTTTCTGTTCAGGAATGCAAGTAAATAACTATAATTTGACATATTAATCAAGAAATAATAATGTGCTTTACTATTTTTTCAGTTTTTTTTTTTTTTGTAAATCAGTAAATTTGAAAATTCATGGATAACAATAATAATTATGTTTTAGCATTAAAAATATGTTTTGGGTTAAAGAGCTTTTACATATTGGTGTATTAACCATTGCAGAAACATAAAAAATGATTTTGGTAATTACCAACGCTGTTAATTTAGGGCAGCTGTGGCATAAACCTTACTTTGGTTGGTTGTCTAATAAATTTGTTAAGCACTGTATATATAAGTCATTTTCTGCTGTTTGAAAAACCTTCATTAGTATTGCATCTTATGAGGGCACCCAGTAGTGCTAAGTTACATTTTAAAATAATCGACTTTAAGCCAGAACCTGTTGATAGCGATAAAGTGACAACATTGTGAATTCTTAGTAAAAACACGGGTTGTCCACCTGAGTATCATCTGGTTATGGAAAACACTGACATGAGTTGTCAGAACTGTAAAGTTGTGGTTTTGTTTATTACAGTTTGAGTAAATTAACTTTAAAGTATGAAATTCAGTTTTGTAGTGGGGGAACCTAAGCATCAACTTCACTGTCAACTGAATATATTAACATGTAAATTCTATTAAGCTGGTGTCTGCAAAAAAAAAAAGAGCTTTTCAGTGCCAGATGCTTAGTTTTTTTACACTCACTGACCTCAGTGGGCTCACCTCCTGTCTGTTTTTCTTTTGATAGATGCTAAACTGCATGTTTGATGTCATAAGCAAGTGATGGACAAAATGCAAAACAGTGGCATTGCTGTATATCTTCCATTGTTTATTTATACCAGGACCAGCATATTATTTTTGTTTGTGTTTTGCTTGTCATTTGTTTGTGGAAAACAGATATTTTTCCCTTTCTAGACCCATTTTGTGCATATTTACTAACATTATTTTGTCACTGTCACCACAACAGATTTGCTTCTTGCCTAGAAGAACAGAACTTAGATTTCTGTGAAGGTAAATGCTCCAGTCTTGCTAACCTCATGTGTCATTTCCATGTTGTTAGTGCCCTACTTGCATTCCTAATGTCTTTTCCCTGGTGCTGCCATATTGGTTGTACTAACTTTCTCCTGCTGTATGACTTTCACCTCTGCCGACCTCATTGGACAAAGGGTGCAGTAGCATCATTAAGTGGACAGAGAAGCAACTGATGCTATTTATCCAGTATCATAGACTTCAGTTCATATTAGCAATTAATTTTTAAAAAGTTGATACTTGGCAGATGATACGATATATATCACAGTGCAAAATATTGCAATACTATGCTGTATCGATTTTTCCCTCACCCCTAATATTCATATCCATGTGAAATATTGCTGCCTCCCATCTCCAAATCATCACTTTCTAGGGGATGGAAAATCTGAATTTTTCAATCAATTTCAAAACTGGATGGTGATAGTCAGCGTCTTTGTGAGACTCTTTTACTGGTTTTAAAATTTGTAAAACCTACTGACAGATGCAAATGGTGACAAATAGCACTAAGGTTTTGGCCTGATGCCAGCGATATTATATATCATATATATGTGTTACAGTAGCTTTAGTTGTTGTCTAGTTGTAGTAATAACTTCTAGTTTTACAATTTCCCAAGGTACAACTTAGCTTGCCACCATGCCAGTTGAGAACAACTGGTCTAGACAATTGATGGGAAACCCTGGGTTGTAACGTTCTCAGCAGAGGCAGACCAATTGCTGTGTCTTAATCCATTTTTTTTTTTCAATCAATCCTTGTTTAGCGCTAATTCATGACAGAAATTATCTCCAGACAACTGACAAAGAGGGCAGGCATACCAATCTGCCAATTCATCCTAAAAAGAAAAATCTAATACGTTTTGAAATATAGCAATTATGAATGATAAAGCATTCAAAGTGTTGGAATGGGTGTACTTATTAAACACCAGTGTGCTAAATGTGCTTACGTTTATTGTTCCTTTTGTATTGAATGATCCACTGTTGGGTAAAATGTCCTTGTCAGTTGAAAATGCTCTACATCCTCTTGATAATGTGTCTTTCACATTTAGCTGTTAATTTTACTTACCATGTATTTTGTGTGTTTGTTTGATTGCTTGTCCAGCATATTTTTGTCCTTTGTCATGCTGGATCAGTGTCTCTCAAACTATTCAAGCTGATTAAGGAGGGAAGTGGTTGACACACTTGTGACCTACATGACTTTGTTTGCAGTGATCATTTTTTAATCAGTTGATTACAGAAGTTAGAGTGAAATGTGAGGTCTCAGTGTTCAGACCTGTCTTACCCTTGTTATGTTCCTTAAATAACAAATAACCATCTCATGTTATGGACATGTAAACCAGCCTTTGGTATCACCTGGTTTTTCTCAGAGTACTTACATGATGCATTTATAAAACACCTCTAACACAACACTATTTAACCACTTCAGTAATTGTCAGCACAAAGGAAAGACCTCATAGGCAAGAGAAAAAATAAAGATGAATTGTACAGATTAAGGTCAGGGTTAGAGATGTGGGTTTGAGTTCTCAGAAACTACATTCAGAGTTTATAAGGTTTAAAAAACAGTGACATTTGGATGTAATAAAAGACTGCAACTCCTAGACAGAGTTTTATTTTAAATTGTTAAGTGCTACATCCTTTCTGAAACCCATCACACAGCAGAAGTATCATTAACTCCTGAAAAAGGTTGTCAGCAACCAAATTTAAAAAAAATTAAACCATCCATATAGTATCTGACAACAGCCAACAGTGTTGACTTATATTGGCAAGCTTTGACAAACAGTTAGATAAGTTCTGCCTTATAGTGACAAAGTTATTTATCGTACAACCCCTTTAAAGATTCAGTTACAAACAACTGCAACAAAAAAAAGGGCTTAGGTACTTCCTCAAATGTTTCACAAGACCAAGATGAATGATAAGAGAGAGAGCCCAGCACACTCTAACTCAGACTCATATTTGGAAGCACTGCACAGTTGCTAGTCAAACTGAGTTGACTTGGGAGCACAATGTTTTCAGGCACATTGATTTACATAGTGTTGGAGGTTTTCATTGCTGTTTGCTGCTGTCTTGGCAATGTGTTGGTGATTTTGGCACTTTGGACCAGTAAGTGCATTAAGCAGCCTACTTTCTGCCTGATTGTGTCTCTTGCTGTGGCTGACTTTATGGTTGGCGGTGTGTCCATACCATTTGCTTTAGTGGTAGAAGCAAGACTGAGGACTTCATTCCACTGCTGTCTCTTCCTCAGCTGTGTGGTCATCTTCTTTACATTGGTATCGGTTTTGTGTCTCGTGGCTATCGCAGTGGATCGATTCCTCCGGGTGTACATCCCTCTCAGGTAAGATTTTATTTCTATATCGTATATTGTGTAGTTGAAATGAAAATAGTTCTTCTTAGCATTGCTTTGAATCAAAGCTTGTCATTTTTTATCTACTTTCTGACCTATTCTGTGGCTTACCTTTACTATACAGTACTCTTTTAGGTAAGAATTGTAAAAAAAAAAAATGTTTCATTGTAGTGTAGTTATCTTTTTTACAGTTTAAAAATCTATATTTTATCTCTGATCAATGAGTGAAATCATATCAACCTACACATTGACAGCCAGCATGAGCTGAGACAATATAGCTATATCTTTATGAATAAAGATATAGCTAGCTAATTAACTTATGTTACAAGCATTCTGTTTTTAAGGAAAGTCTTCTGAACATCAGCCGTAATCCAGAAAAGTGGATTATGGTGTTATAATCTAGTGAACCGCAGGTAGTGGTTTCAGGTTTGTTTTTAGCCTGTATGCTACGTTATCTTTTTGAAGAGTTCTATAGACTAAAGAGAAGAAAATCAGTGCCACTTGGCAGGACACTGCTGCACCCACCATCTTTTACAGGGAGTTGGGAGGTTTTGTTTCGCCTAATGTTTATTCAACTGCTCTGGGTTTAACAGTGACACATCTCAGTCCATAGGCCCTACTGTAAAGCACAGCATGGTGCTGATGTCCCTGCTTCAGGCAACCAATCATATACCAGGGGCTTTTTAACAATGTTACAAAGAAAACAGGTGCTTATCAGCTAGGAACAGCTCCTAGCAAGATGGATTGCAAGACAAGCATATAGATGATGAAAAATCAAGGACCTGCTGACACTGTAATGACATGTCCACATAATGTGTATGTTTTGGGGGAGGAAATGTTATTCATGATATTCTTTCACCTGTTTTATGGTTTGACTACTGTTTAGGTTTAAAAAAGAAAGGAGAAATGCTATAATTGGTACTACTGAACATTATGGTCATTATAGAATCATAGTACTTTATAATTGCAACATAAATCACATTAGCACCCAAGAGTGGTGAGAAACATCAGGACAAGGACTTATAGTCCCAGTCCCACCTCTTAATGTATTGTGCATGTTTTGAATACACTATTAGTTATGTTAACAAATTGTGTTGTTTTTTTACAGGTATAAAAGGACGGTTACACAGAGACACTCTCTGCTTGTGGTAGCAGCATGCTGGCTTGTTTCAGTGCCTCTGAGCTTTGCTCCCATGCTTGGATGGTACAACCACCACACTTATGTCTCAGTCAACTCTACCTTTCTGTGCCGGTTTATAGATGTGATCCCGTTGTCATATCTGGTTTACTTCAACTTCTTTCTCTGCACCCTGACTCCTCTGTTGGTGATGACTGCGCTGTACGGCTACATCTTCTGCACAATTAGAGGAGTCCTCAGGGTGAAACCAGGCAACGGTGCCCAACAACAGTCTCAAAACTATTTGAAGAAAGAGAACGAACTGGCAGGATCTCTATCTCTGGTCCTGGCTCTGTTTGCTCTGTCCTGGCTCCCTCTCCACATCATGAACTGCATTGCTTACTTTGGTACTCATGTACCCCACCAAGCTTTCTTTTTGGGCATCCTGCTTTCTCACGCTAACTCGGCTGTAAACCCAGTTGTGTATGCATTTAAAATCGAGAAGATCAAAACAGCATACCTGAAGCTTTGGAGAGAGTTAACTACATGTGGAATAGAAAACCAAGGGTCTCAAACAAGCCAGACAACTGACAACCCCAGCAGTAACATGATCAGTGGGGCCCAAATTGAGTGAACCTGCTTGCTTGTATACATCTTGAAATTAAGAGCAAGTAATGGGTGGACAGAATGGACTGGAGTGTTTAAAAGAAGATGTCCTTATCACAACGAGCCATCATTTCTGCGAGTATTAGCCACAGCTATCCTAACTTTGCTGTAAAAGAGCTACACATAAATCAACCAGTATGTTTCCGTACATAGTTAAGGTGGCTGCTTTTATGGGAACAAATTTAGCTCAGCTGGTAGAGCGAATGCCTATGTAAAGAACAAGGTTAGAATACTTTTTGATTTTTCATTAGTTTTTATTTTTTATTTCATTTTCACTTTCTGTGTTCGATTCCAGTTTAGTTTTTATTAGTTTTGACTGCTGGCTTGTTGGTTTAGTTTAGTTTTTATTTTGCAACAATGCTTTTTTTGTTTAGTTTTTATTAGTTTTAGTGTTTTATTTTTTTACAGAAAGATGTTGGGGCTGAGTGAGCGTCATAAATTTTCAAAAACATATTAAAACAGGCTACACTTCACTTTTCGTTTTTTTGGTAAAGCGTAGTTCTATTTAGTTTCAGATAAGTAAATGATTTTTGAATTTTAGTTTTAGTTATTTAGTTAGTTTCAGCTAACTATAAAAAAACCTTGGCATAGAGTCCTTAATAAATGGTCGCAGGATCTGTTCCTCTCCCCGTATTTCCTGTCTCTCTTCAGCTGTCCTATCATAATAAAGGCAGAAAGCTAAAAAAAAATCTTTTTGAGAAAAGAAAAAGAAGGTGGCTACAGTAATTGCTTGTTTATGTAAATTAAATAAACTACTGTCCTTGGCCCAGTCAGGGATGTGCACAGTTAGCTGAGTAGGTTCTTGTCCACAAGGAGACAAAAAACATTTATTTCTGTTTTGTTTTGAAAAAGTTTTCCGTAAACATGGCATTGTTTCAAAAAATGTCCGTGTAAGCACAAAAACATTCAACACGACTGAAAACGCTGTAGTATATATGCCAGGCATGTAAGTGGTGCTGTAACAATGCCACAGAAATGCAACGAAAACAGAAAAGAAGGTGATGCCTGGGTTTGCACATGCGGGTTAAGTGGGCTAAGTGGGCTATGACCTGTTCGTTTCAGGAAAGATACGTTGGCTGTATACATGGAGATGAAATGGTTGGCTTTAACAGATTTGTAAACCCAGTTTAAAAAAAAAAGTGTTTTCAGGCTCCCAAAATGCCGGCCCTGTATGGTTGACACACTGATATGATATAAAACTTTTGCAGTTAAGTGTTGAACCTTGAATTCATGAATTACAGTTGGTTAAAATTGTACTATTTTTTCTAAATGCAGGCCATCCAGATCAATCCTCTGACAGCCACTATGAGCCACTGCAACTCTGGTTAATGGCTGCTGCCATAATGCTCTACTGCCTGGATGTAAACAAACAGGGAATGGATAGCACTGATAGCATTTTGTCAGAACAGTGCAGTTAAGCAGTATGTTGATGTACAAAAGGAAGACAACGTTGTTTGCTGGTTGTGTTGGGTTCTAATTGGTAAAAATCACTTTAACAAAGCATTGAATAACGACATTAGCATAGGCATGCGGATGTTGGCTTGCAGTGCAGCTCTGCTAATGTTAACCCCACCTGGCAAACCAATCTACTGCTGTTAATGAATAGTGCTGCCTTTTGACTATGCAGAGTTTTTATTTAACCCTAGACTAGTCGATTTAATGCAGTACAAATTCTTCTCCACTTAAGTAAATGTGATATGCCCTTTTTCAGCTAGTTACTAACTGAAGTTTTTCTGGTTGACTTACTACTTCCCATACCAATCATGTGACAAGTTAGCAAGCGGCAAGCTGGTTATAGTACGTCCAACTGGGAAAACATTGACATCTGTACAGCTTTGTTTATTTTATACAAAGTCTACTTTGTACTTTCTTTTAAAGATGAGATGCACTCTTAAACACTCACCTTGTTTATAATTCCATCTTGTTTTCTCCCTGACTTTCTCCTACACAATAAGGCTTTTTACATCTTCCAGGTCAGTTTGTTGGGGCTGATTGAGGTTTCTATTTCATTCATACTTAAATGTTAACGTATTTTAGAATGTAAACTGGCAATACTGAAGGAAGAGAATTACAAGGTAATAGACTTGGTATGGTGATTTAGTGCAAACGGGTGCTCATTAGTGCTGACATTAGTAAAGTCTCTCTCTTCAAAAGCTTCTGCATAGACTTCTTGGACAATCTGGACGATAAGTTACAAGTAATACATGTACCATACATTTGAGTTACATTCTTCAAGTTCAGCTATTGAATTATCTAAGGTGACACTTGTCCTGTTATTTTTCAGATGTGTTGTTCATATCCGTAATCCAATTAAAATGTGACACTCAAATGTTGCTGCTGAGTCCAGTGCATTTTTCTATTCTTTGTAAAAATTGCTGTACAAGATAAAATGGTCTTGTGCATCATCCATCCATCCAGTCAGAGCCTGTACTTTAGTGTTTGTGTTCTTTAGTATTAGAGGTTATTCTTGTAAAACTCCCGAGCTATTTAAGTGTAAAATCTTTTTTTTTTTTTACAAACATATCCTTGTACACTGAAAGAATGTTTAAGTTCAAGAAATTGTGTTTGTGTGTCTGTGTGTATTGCGAAAACTGTCTTGAAGAGGAACGGGCGACTTCCTAAAGTTTAGTTAGACCTTAAGTTTCACATCACTGTTGTTTGATTCAGTTTCTGGTCAAGTTCCAGTTCTTCATGTTTATTTCAACAACAAAAAAAAAACATTTTTTGGAAATTACCTTCCCCTCGGTCCTTTGTTGACTCTGTGAACATTATCTGGTGATACCTGCAATGATATTAAATAGGTGAAACTATGTTAATCTGCATTAAAAAATTGAGACCCCTATGCATAATTGTATACTTAAGGACTGCAGCAATCCTGTATATACTGGCATATTTCTTTGTTATTTGGTCATTTTAAACTAAATTTGTGACGTCTTCTATTCTGTTTTTGGATCAAATTGGATTTCAACTCTGAAATCTGATTTTTTTCCTACCATGTTTTAGGTGCACAATTGAAAACAGCCTAGTCTAATTCAGGAACACTTTAATGTTTTAAAAAACGGCTACAGTTGAGGCAACTACGACTAAAAAAAAATCAAAATGTGTTCCAAGTTTGTGTTACTAGATTACCAAAAGTGCATTTGTTTGTACTTTGTTGCTCAGTTTGGTTTATTAGGTTGTCAGATTCACTCTGACACTGAATAAATGAAATAAAAGTCATGATGTACAGATTTCACAGTGTCTACTGTGTTAAGCTACATCGAAAGGTAAACTGAGAGTGAGAGACCGTGTGCATCGCACTTTAGGATCTTTCATCTTACAATCAGATATTTTAGATTCACCCTGGAGAGATGAACAAAAAAAATAACCAATTGGTTTCTCCAGAAAGAATTTGTCTTTCTTGAGTTACATAATATGCAAGCTTTTAAATAAAATATTTTAGTTGTTTTTGAAAAATTATTAACTTGAGGTTAGTAAATCTTCTTTGTAGACTCATTGCTAATTTAATTCATCAAGCCTTTTATTACAATATATAAACCTTTTATATTTTCTTCTGTGCATCTGGTTTAAGGATCTTGAGTTACGTTAACCTTTCTCACATGACACAACATTTGATTTGCAGAAGTTTAAACCACAATGTACCATCCTTCTCAGACTGTGCCCACTGGTATTGATAATTGAATTTTAACAGTGTAGATAGATCACTCATTCCCAACTCCGGGGTCAGGACCCACAGTTGGGTCGCAGGAGATTTTATTTGGGTCATCAAGTAAGTTTTCATTATTTCTTCTCTACATTATTTAATGTGACATTTATGTCTTCAGTACACATTTTAGCCACATGTGGGGCTCCACCATATCACACTACCCTCTCCACCATAATAAAACACAAAACAAGACTCTACCAGCCACTGGGTGGTAAAAGAGCTAAAGTCACAGTTATTGATGCTTGGCTAATAAAAAAGAAAGGCATTGTCCCAGACCGGACATCTACTGAGGACCCAAGAGGTTGAGCATCTGAAGAAAGCCTTAGTGACTGGGGTGAAATGGCTTTTTCCAGGCTTGTAAAACAGAAAGAATCAGGCCAGGTCCAGATTGAGTCTGGAATTAATGTTATCCAAGCTAGTGCCAGCCATCAGCAAAAGCCAAAGTTGTTGGATCACGATGGCGTGCACCTTGTAAAGTTTGGGAAACACTGTGGAAGCCGAACCCTTCTTTTCTTTGTTATATTGATAGACTTTCTGAATGTTTAAAAGATGTCTTATATTAGAGAAGTTCAGTATTCTTTGTTAAGTGAACTGTATCATGCATTGTATCACAAGCAAATGGTCATACTTTGTGGTGCAAATTAAACACTGCGTCGTGGATCACGACCATGTGATAGGGTTGTATACCATGCTTTTAGTCATAATTCGCATTGATGTAAGAATGGTTATACTATGGTGATGCTTGATTATGGTGAAGAATCTAGCATGGCAGTGAAGTCACCTTAATTCATATGTTTATTGCAGTTGGTGAGTTTGAGAAGCATCATTAAGTAATAGCTCAATGGCCCATCATTTGGACCTCAAAAGAATTCTCTGTGATCATTCTGGAGACCTTTATTGTTTTGATTCTTTTTTGTTTATTTATTTATTTTCTCAAAATTCTGCAAGTTAAGAGCATCCTTAGCCTCAGGACGTTTTGTCACTGAAGAGGTTCAAATGTGAAGATAACTCCCAAAGTGCTTTTGGTCTTTGGTCACAAGATGGCGTCAGAGCTTCCTTTTCAACATTAAGTCCGTGTGCGTGAGCCTCATTTCAAGCACTTATTGTACCTCTCAAGAAAGGTAATAGACTGTATAGTTATCACCTAAGCAGGATTTAGTTCATCCCACAAACTATACAACCTACTACCTCACCTTGCAAGGCTCAACTTCAGGCATCATTGACCAATCAAAACACAAGGCTTAACTCAGTATGTACCAACTTGTTTTACATCTTTGACTGTTTTATCTAGTGGTTACATTTTGACTCTTTTGTATTTGCTTCCTGTGAAGGATCGATCACCATCTTTGCTGAGTTTATGACACCTTTCCTCCATACAGTGTCAAAAGTCTTTTGAGTCTTCAGTGTCATAGCAGGTCATCCTGTCACCTTAGGAAAGACAGTAGATTGAAAAGTTATCTCAGAGGGAGAGTCAAAACCCCACAACTATTCAATCTACTACCTCAGCTTTAAGGACAGATACTATTGCAGGTAGTCATGGACACTGGTTTGCTGAGCTGTGAACAAAAATAAAGAGAGAAAATGTGAGTTTTCTGTAAAAAAAAAAAAAAAAAAGAGAGAAAAATGATCATTCCAGGGCAGGACACCACTTAAAGGCTACAGCTGATCTACATGTTCAGAACAACTTAGCTCTGACTTCAACATTTTTTCCTGTGACAAAACCAGAAGCTGTTTTGTTGTGTAGAAGTGACTTGGTTTAAAAACATAATAACCTGGTCTGAATGGATGCTTTTAAGAGGATGCTGAATGACTTGGAGTTACACACATCTGTTTAGATGTTCTGCCTGATCTATGTTTATTTGCTTATTTCATTAGTTGCCATGTTTTCCAGAGTAATACAATGCTTGTATGTATTGCTGCTTATTGTCTGTCTCTAACTTTTTAAAATATGCTTCTGCCTGTCTTGGACTGCTAGAAAAAAAAGATTTTTTAAGTCTCATTTATGTTTTCTTTGTTAAATAAAGGTTAAATAAAATTTTAAAAATAGAATCAACATATACAACAAAACCCACATGGTTTAATTAACAGCTCTTGCCATGATAGTCTAGTAGCAGTCTTATCAAGAATTGACTCGTCGGAATAATTATCTCTGACCCACCAAATCATGGGTTGATCACATTGCTTACACATAACATACTTTATACTGACATCTTATTATTTCTGTTTTCAATAGTCCCTTACACTCTGTGATTTCTCATCATGCATCCCTGCTGTTGTTTTAAATATGCACTTGCACATTAAATCCACAACAATACAACATTAGTCCCCTGGTCTAGTGGGTGATTTAAATTGTGTTTTGGCATTGTGCTTGCACGAGAGGAGCAAGATGTCAAAGTATAGGGACTTCACATAACCACATACACTCAGACATGTAAATACACAGAGCTGTCATGCTGTGTAAACAGTACTGTATGTACTATGGATTTGCACAGTATGATGGAGCATGCCCACTTGATCCATTTCTTAACCTCTATGTTGTCCTGGGATTGATTTTTACCAGTTTACAGAAGTTTTTTTTTATGATACAGTTTCATATTTTATCAATATTTAAGGCTGATATGTAATTTAGAGTACAAATATGTATGGCTAATAAATTGGCTGTAAATATCAACAGAAATATTCACATCTGTTGATACTGATATTCAACCTTACAGCTAATATCTACTGTTACTGATATCATGACTATTATTCCCTAATATTAATATGTAACTTTTAAAATAAATGCTAATAAATGAAATGGACAGTTTCCTATTACTACCTTTGCAGATGCCCTTCATTAGCTAGATGGAGAGAATTAACAGACTTTTCTTAAAATGAATAATGTATGTTGTCTTGGCAGGTCAAAAATGACCCAGGGGCACAATGATCAACATTGTAGCCATAAACATTAACTATTTCTGCTAAATTTTACTTTAAAAAGTATCATGTAAATGATGCTTATTGATGATAAATTACCAATAGAAGAGTGAAAATTAAGGTTACTGAAAAATCAGCCACTGTCTGTTTTTTGAAATCTCCTAATGGGAAAAAGTTAAAATCATCCTCCTGTGTTACGATTTACTTTTAATTCAGCAAAGTCCACTACGCAAGTTTATGTACAGCCGTGTTGCTATTTGGCACCACCCATTTTTGCTGTAAGGAGTTTGCTCAACTTCTAGCTATAATGTGATAGTTAAACTCTCCCATGATTGTTGTGAAACAGGCTCAGCCTGGGAGTTGCTCTGCCCTCCTCATTGAAGAGTGTTACTAGTCAAACCAGCATTCACCATA
Source organism: Cheilinus undulatus (assembly GCF_018320785.1). NCBI lineage: Eukaryota > Metazoa > Chordata > Actinopteri > Labriformes > Labridae > Cheilinus > Cheilinus undulatus. Next base: position 43,913,206 of record NC_054867.1, read on the forward strand.
ACAGTAACAATAATGGTATAGTTTCATTTTTTTTTATTTTTGAGAAAAAAAGGGAAAGAGTCACGATTATGACCTAAGGAGGAGGATGGATAGCAGTGAAGTAGTGAAAATCCCAGTCTTTTTTCTTTGTTGTTATGTACCTATTCCTGAATGGGATGAGTTTTAAGTCACATTAGGTCTTGCACTCTCAAGCACTTGCTGCAATGATGTCATGTCTCAGCACTTTATACTGTTTTATAAGTCAATCTGGTATATAAGCCACAGACATCTTTTTGAATAACATTTTAGGTTTTGTACATGCAGCTTATTCACCAGGTTTTACAGTATTATTTTCAGTTGTGATAAATACTTTATACTTTTCTGATCATAACTGCATTGAAAGTAATACAACATTGTTGTTTTATTAACCCAAAAGCAAGAAATAATCTCATGCAAAGAAGGAACATTGACCATAGATTGAAAAGAAGTGTTAATATATAAATGAGACATGAAATAAAATGAAGTTGAAGCTTTAAAAACATTAAGAACAGACTGGGTCAATTTTGCAGCAAAATTTTAGTCTAAATGAAGTAAAAGAAAAGGGTTAAGCAGAACACAGAGCAGCTTGACTCTTGGGATTTCAAGATCACAGGAAATACAGAGAACCTGCTAACATGTGTCTGAGGTTGATATGCTGTTCACTTGTTGCCTGTTTGATCTAACTTCTTATTTCCTGTCCAGGTTGATGTACTCTATTTGGTTTGGTGTGTACTTGATTCTCTTCTGTTGAAGATAGACTTGGCAAGTACTCTGGAAACACAAGTACTGACCAGAGAGCTCCAAAGACTATTGTATGAACGTAAGGTTGTGCACATGGATGGATTGGTATCTGCAGTTCGGTCTCCTTTACTATCTTTAATGTCGAATCAGCTGCAGAACAACTTAACCATATCATTACACCTTTATGGGTTATGCATTGCAGAAGAGGTGAAGCAATGGGGAGTGTTTCCATCTTTGAACTGGCAATGTGTAAGGGGCTAATGACTTGAACAAATAAAAAATAACACCTCTGTCACCACAGAAAATGTGGCAATTTGTGTAGTTGTAAAAAATCTGTTATTTCCTGGGCATGTATGGAAATGTTGGCCAAGAGTGTCAGTCTATTTGATTTTCAATCTTGGCATTTGTGTTTTTTCCAGCTCTACTTCTCAACAGACCCCCAGTTTGGTCCATCTCTACATCTTGAGAGCAGTGCAAAAAGGAAAGAGGAATGGAAAATGGCAGCACCTCAGCCATTTTATGGAGTCGTTTGGCACAGGTACTGAACATTTGTGGTGCAGTCTTTTTACTTCTGCCTCCTCTGTTCAATCTCTATACATAAGATTGGCATTCTTTCCCCCATTCAATTAATGGTATACACAGTTAGACTTAAACAGTTCCTTGTTCATAAGTTGTTTAGTAGTTGTATGCTGCTGATTCACAAAAGTGTGCCAAGAAATCCTACATGGTAATTTGTTTTTGCTTGAGATGTTCTGAAAGACAAGCTGAAGGGTTTGACTCTCAGAAAATTGGCCTTTTTGCTCAGTGTGAAAGCCACTTCAAGTCAATTGAAGAAGAAGTCTGTTTACTGTCTGCCAGCTAGAGTCTGGGACGCAGACTGGGCAGAGCTGTCTGGGCCCCGACTGAGCCATATTTTGGCTTAGCTGACTGAGCCCAGACACTGTTATGGTAGACAATGATGGTCAAGCCATGCAAAGACGAGGATGCTTTGCATAAATTAGCATGTGAACCATGGTGGCTGAAAGGCGGCTGGGCAGTTCATTAACATTCTGAATTCCTCTTTGGCCTAATTAATGCCGACAGTGATTGAAATGTTTTGGCAGGCTTTTCGGCTGTGGTGCCAGGGCATGCTCATCGGGCTATAATGAAACGGCAGAGGGGCATCAGAGAGTGGGAGGCCTTAATTGAGATGTTGAATTAATTAGAAGGTAAATGGTATCAAACTCCTCAAACTGACTGGCCTATGTAGAGAAGATAGAGTGAAAGCAGGAGTGGCTTCAACTCTTTGGACAAAAAAAAGTTGTGTTGACTACAAACAATATTTGTTGTTCAGGTGGCCAGTTATGTGTAGTTCTTAGAGAACACAGATAGATTTGAGATTGTTTATACAGCATAGACTATATATCGAGTTGGATTGATCAACAGCCAGTTTAAAACACCAACAACGAGGAGTTAATTTAAAATGTCCGTGCCTCCAAACAAGTTTTTTTCCCCTACGATCTCACAGGAGAGTTTCTTGAATAAGGTCTAAAAACACTCTCATGTCATGGACTTGTCAAAAACTGGTCCAGCGTTCATCAACACAGATAATGGACTAATATAATCAAAGCTGTGAGCCTGAATGGTGGACTAGACTGCAGGGTTTTGGCCCTCACCTGCATGCAGGATTAGTGAGTTTTATGTAGGTTTCTTCACCCTTAATGAGGAAAACAATCATTTTATAATCAGCAATAGTAAACATAATGGAAAACATTTCAGAACTTTCCATACACTGTAAAAGACTGAGTATTTCTCGTTTTATGTTTTTTTTATTTATTAGTAAAAGATTGAATAAAGTCCTTTTCAAAATAAAAGCATGTGCTAAATTTGACTTTATATTGATTTTTACCCTTTCTGCATACAATTTGAATGCAGGGACTGAAAGGCTGAATTAAACATTATACAGCTACTTAGAGGATATTTCAAAATATTATGATATATATCAGGATATAGCAAAAATATATCGCAATATAAATTTTAGTCTATATATCCCAGCCCTATGAGTAAATATAAACTGCAATTTTTAAATGATGATTTCATTTATTAAGGGAAAAAAGCCATTCAAACCTACCTTGCCCTATGTGAAAAAGTTGGCCCCCTCTGAATGATAAATTACCTGTGATTAACCACATTTTTGGAAAGCTGAACTCAATTCCACTAGCCACACAGACCTGATTTTTGCCAGGCCTGCTGATTAAAGAAATCACTTAAATAGAACCTGTCTGATAAAGTGAAGTAGGCTAAAATATCATAAAAAGGAACACATCTTAAGAAATAAAGGAACAAATGAGAAACAAAGTCAATGACATGTTTCAGTCTTGAAGGCATTACAGAGCCGTTTCTAAGGCTTTTGGACTCCAGCAAACCATGGTGAGAGCCATTATCCACAAATGGAGATAATTTGGAACAGTAGTGAACCTTCCCAGGACTGGTTGGCCAACCAAAATTACTCCAAAAGCGCATCAACAACTCATCTAGGAGGTCACAAAAGAGCCCAGAACAACATCTAAAGACCTGCAGGCCTCACTTGACACAGTACAGGTCAGTGTTCATATATCAACAATAAGAAAGAGACAGGGCAAACATGGCATGCATGGTAGAGTTCCAAGGCCAAAACCACTGCTGACCAAAGAGAACATGAATGGCTCCTCTTATGTTTAACAAAAACAACTTGATAGTGCCCAAAACTTTTGCCAAAATATCCTGTGGACTGATGAGGCAAAAGTGGAACTTTTTGAAAGGTGTGCGTGCGTACCATTACATCTGGAAAAAACTAGTGCAGTTCATGAAAATAACATTATACCAACATTCAAACATGGTGGTGGTAATGTGATGGTTTGGGTCTGCTTTACTGCTTCAGGATCTGGACCATTTGCCAAAATGAATGGAACCATGAATTCTGCTCTCTACCAGAAAATACAAAAGGAGAATGACTGGCCGGCAAATCTCAAGCTCACTTGGGCTATGCAGCGGGACAATGATCCGAAACACAATAGAAAGTCCACCTATGAATGACTTTTAAAAATAAAACAAAATGAAGATTTTGGAGTCGCCTGGTCAAAGTCTAGACTTTATTCCTTAAACAGCCATTCATGCTCAAAAATGTTCCAGTGAGGCTGCATTAAAACAACTCTGCAAAGAAGAGTGCCAAAATTCCTCCACAAAGATGTGAAAGACTCATTACCAGTTATCGCCAACGCCTGCTTGCAGTTGTTGCCACCAGGGGTGGCACAACCAGTTATTAGGTTCAGGGGGCAATTACTTTTTCACATAGGTTTGGATGTTTTCTTCATCATCATCATTTAAAAATGTATTTTATATTTATTGGAGTTATCTTAGTGTAATATTGAACTTTGTGTAATGATCCGAAACATTTAAGTGTGACAAATGTGCCAAAAAATAAAAAATCAGGAAGGGGGCAAATACTTTTCCACAGCATTATATATCTGAGGTTATTTTGTAGGTTGTATGATTCTAAGTAGTTGTCGTGCCATGATAACAGAAATTATGACTATTGACCGTAGGGATAAGTATCGAAATCTGGTACCACCATAGTGCCGGTACCATTACATCTGATACTTACTGTACCGGATTATAAGACAGATTTTGGTGCTTCATTTTGGCACCTCACCACCCTTACATGATCCCTGTCACTCCATAGGAAAGGCATGAAATACATTATATGATGAAGTTACAGCTGTGTCCTTTACTTAGATGTTCTATTGGTATATTATTTCAGAATCATGTACAAAACAGAGACAGTTTTAATTGAGCTGCTGATTTTTAAAACCCATTTTTCTCTCTTGAAAGTATCGATACAGGCACCCTATTGGCATCGGCAACTTTTAAAAAGTATTGATTTAGCACCAGTATAAAAAAATTCAAACAATACCCAACCGTTATTGGCAGGTACATACTGGTTGGCTTCAGGACAAAGAGTCAGTTATGTCAGTGCAACATAAGGAGATTAAAAGTAATAATGCTTCAAAAAGCTTGTTATGTTAATTTTTGTTCATTTTGAACACCTGGAGGGTACCACAAGGAACCTGTAACTGGTTAAATTGATCTTAAGATAACAATTAGTGCCTTTTTTTAAATAATGTGCTTTTTTTAAATACCCCAATGACCAATGGATTGTTCGGTGGGTTCGTGTTATTTCAGTTTATTGAGTTTTTCTTTGGTTAACTGCATGCCTATGTATGTCAGAAGGCTAGAGGCCCACCGCAGCTCTACGTCTCCATCAAGTTAGTTTGAGGCAGCATTTTCAATATGGTGAATGCCACAGATGGCTACGTAACAGTGGGTGATGTCACTTAGATAGTGTCACATACTTTTTACAGTTAAACCCATCATGGCTTCGCTTTTGACTACAAGGCAAATAGTCAAGAATTAACTGGGTTTAAGGGACTGTTTTGCTGAATGTTTATCCTTTCTGTGCAGCACAAGTATCTTGTGATTGTTTTAATGCTACAAATAAGGGTTAGAGCCTTGTTTATTTTAATTTACAGTCATGGTACATGCACTATGTAACTTTTATTTCTGTTACTCTGTATTTAGAGAAAATATCTTTCTAAAACAATTGGCAAATATACCATTTGACACGGCATCAACACAACATTGTCCAGCATTATCTAATTGGTGATGTGTTTCTCATGATACTCCTAATTTTCACATGAGGTGTCCTCACTGATTCATCTGATGGAAACCTTTTTTCCTAAATCTCATTTCATTAAAGAGTATGAAACAGTAATTGGAACCACAGCCCAGAGGGCATGCGAAAATATCTACATAAACTTTCTCACCTGGATTACTTCCAAATCCCCCCTTTTCATGATTATGCATCCGCCCTTTTTGTTTCCCTAAAAAAAAGCGATTTAGAGGTACATCGCCTATACAAGTCCATGTGGGTAGGTGGGCGGGTAACAAGAACTACAACAAATGTTTATCACAACCGGAAGTAATGGTTTGACTTTGACATCCCCAAGCTATTGATGAGAGGAAAATGGCTACTCTGTTGCAGAGCATAGTGATGAATAGTAGTGCTATCAGTCAATGACCTTCATTTACGAGTTACTGAGAACAATCAACATGCCAATCAACAGATCACTGACAGGATAATTCTCTGTTCAAGATGCCTACAGAAACTCATCCTACACTTGCAGTACCTGCGACTTATCAGAGAAATCTTTTTTGCCAAATAAATCGGTGGGGAACAAATTCAGAATTTAACAGACGAAAGCAATAAAAAAATACCCAGAATAAGTTGGCGTTGGTCCACGATGGTCGTCGGGATACGAGGGGACGACTGTGAGGAAAAAGACTGAGACTGGTTCCTTAAAGCGTTCTTTCCAATATTTGGTGCCAAGAACTGGGCATTGTCTGCGTGCCAAGCTGAATCTCAATGAGACAAAAAAGGGGGTGATGTCGTGGATGCAGCATGGCAGAACCCACTGCTGAGGGGGGAGGAGAGTATTGGCAGCCAAGCAATGGGAGGATGCCATGTCAGAAAGAGGGTATGATACCGCACAATAAAGTCTGGTGGCATAGCTTGCTGCCAGATGCTCCGTGCAGTGTCCGTGCTGTGTGAGCTGCTTGATCACACATCTAAAGAAAGGTCCATTGTCTCATAAGCAGACTCCGTCCATATGTTGGACAAGAGCTGTATAAGTCTGTGTAGGGTTTCAGCTGAGTCATATCATGTGTGATGCAAACTGTTTAATAAACTGAGGTCAGCAAGAGTTTATCTCTAACAGGCTGACTCGTTCTGCCACACATTGTATTTTATTGCAGTAACTGATGTCTTTCTAAGAACCTGAATTTAAACATGTCCAGCAAATACAATGGGTCTTTTGTCTCTGTTTGAGTTAAAAGTACTTGGAAATGCATTTTAGGAGTGATTGTTTAAAGCCTTCCTATACACTAACTCACATTTAGTACATTAAAGTGAGGTTATACATTCACAATTTTAATATGTGGAGCCAATCAGCATACTTACACTGAACTGAACTTAAAATAAGAAAAGATGGAAGACTATTTTTAATCCTGAAACAATCTTGAACATGTTCTCTTCACATAAGTCTGGTGTTTTCAACTTTTATTATAGTATTAACATCCACATGGAACTTGTGATTGAAATTACAGTTACTTTCAAAGGCCAACAGAATAATATTGCTCCACATTAACACATCGGTTAGAATAAAAAAGTCCAAACCAGCTTGAATTTCAATCTGTTGCAGAAGCAAAGCTTTTTGTAAGCTTTTCACCCTCCAATCAAGACAAACTGTGCCATGTGAGAATTAAACTCCATTATTTACTGTTGGGGTTCCACACCTTACTTCTTCTTTAAGGGAAATGCTTTACATCTTGCATGCTTCCTATTCTACATTGAGGTTTACAGCTGCAGCCATTTCATGTTGAAAAGTTAGAGTGCAGTCCCAAAGGCATCTGGACCTAGTTGAAGTTCCTGGAGATTTTTTTTTTTTTTTTGATAGCAGCCATTGGGAGCAGAGGGAATATTTCTACAAAGTATCAACTAGATCCTTTTGCCTTTTGTTTAAACCAGCATTTCCCAAACTTAAGTTTGCTGCGGCTTAATTTGAGACCTGAAACAGGGCTTTTCCATTGCATGGAGCGGCTTGGCTCTACTTGGTTCAGCTGGCACGTCAGCCCAGCGAGTCAGAGGCTTTGCTTTTCCACCACAACCACTACCTGTTTGAGGTTGAGCTGATGATGTGGTGTTTTGAGCCCTCTTTGATCTCTTCCACAGTCTCTAATACTGCACCTGATAAATCCTGTGCCATTTCACCACTGGATTAACGTTTTTTTAATGTAACACCAACTGGCAAAACAAAGAGGCGGGGCTAACTCGGTTGGCCCTGCTCCAGAGCAGGACCATTCTGGGCATGGCCTGGCGTGGCCAAACTAGTGATGGAAAAGTAAATCAGCATGGCTTGGTTTGGCTTGGCTCGGCCACAAGTCAGAGTGAAAAAGCCCCAAAAATCTTCTGGAGCCCACCAAAACCCTCGTACAACCAGAAAATCAGACTGAAACTTTTGAAACTTTTACGCATCATATTTTTGTTTCTAAACTGAGAATATCATTTTAAATGCTTTCAGACGCACTGACTTTACTTGGAAAGTGTTTGTGGGGTCAAAGTACAGTTACTGAGCTGCTGCCATTTATTTTATTTTGATTTGGCATCTGCAAAGACACAATTTATTTTTTAAATATTTATCTCTGTAAGCATACTTAGTGGCCAGGAAACCTCTTATCTTGTGGAATTAATGTCTGTGAAGACATTGATTAAGTTTTAGAACTGGGAAGCAAGCGGCGTAGTAGAATGTTAATGGAGTGTCCCAAGTTAATCCAACACCAGTTAAACTGTGACACCAGTTGTAAATATCAGATGAGATAAAAGAAGACGTGAGGTAAAACTTCTGGCTGTTTTGATAAGTCTTAAAATAATGACATGTCATCAAGCATTCAAGTGTTTCATGCACCTTTAAAACGTGATTACACTTTTTTTTTCTTTCTTTCTTTTTTTTTTTTTTTTTTTCACCTCACACTGCCTACCTACAGTACCTCTGGGCCCTGGCCAACACTTTGGGAAGCACTGGTTTAAACTATGAATTACAGTCACATGAGCAACTGAGAAATTTTAGGAAAATGTTGAGAACTTTTGTGTAAAAGCAACACAAAAATGGTAACGACTTTGCTGATGGAACTGATAATGAACATGCGAAGTAATATCCCTGAATGGGTTGGTTCTAGGTAGCACATAAAAACAAAATCTATCTGAATAGTTGACTAATCAGTTCAATAGTGTGTGACTGGTTGACTACTTAAAAAATCATTAGTTGCATCTCTAAAGTCAAACATTAACAAGACATGATGAATTGTGATGTAGTCATAAAAAACATCTGTATTAGGGATAGGGCATGAATTTCAAATGCTCTGATAGTCATTTATCAATAGAAAATCAAAGGTTTCACACATATTTTATTACTAGATGTTTCCATTACATTTACATATGCCTGCTTCGAGTGCACACTGGCATTTAAATGCTGTTTCCTAGCCACCATTAATTAACAAGAGAAGAAGAAAGACGAATTGTTTTACATTGTATTGTAAAAATAATTTCTTGAATGAAAATCACAGTGACTAAAACGTTGTGTTAGCTCGTTATGGCAATTTCATTATTTGTTAGCATAGATCTAATAGAGTGTTAATGCAGGTCGTTTAGTTGTATTTTTTTATGATCACTTCTTTTCTCAGTTACGGCGTTAAAATATCAGTTCATTTCTCCTCCTCTCTGCTGAATCATGGTCTGCTTTCATAATTTAGTGTTTTTTAAGGCAAAAGTAGGTGAAAGAGGCTCCATGTCCATTTCTTGAATGAAAATCCATGTGTGAGTGTGTGGGGAAGACAGTTAAACTTTATTCAAGCATATTCCAGCAACATTTGATTCATAACTTCTTATCCTGTTTTATTAGTGTATTATGGTTAGATGGCTTTTATAAGTGTTAAACATTTTCTCCCAACATTTTGAAGATTCCTTCAAACAAAACACTGCTCATTCAGATTCATCTTTACTATAGATAAATTCCTTATACATCTGTGCATTTATTTATCAAGTCAAATTGAGCAGCTTGATGTCAGTGCAGCGAATGCTTTAAAGTGAAAATGATGAGAGCTCTTTGCACTAAACTTTTGTTGTAAACAGCTCTGTCCTGTCAGGGGAATCCTGCCTGGCTGATATTCCAAAAAGGCTAAAAACAACTCATGGGAGAGCACATGTGGACCTCCCAAATGTTAGCCCTAATCCATACCTTTCATGACCTCTGCTGTAAGTTATAACAAGCTTAACTGGGAGTTTATGTAAATCAGCCATGGTCAATAGAGTCAGATCAAATACTGTTTATGACCTGGGAATCAGTTTTGCTAACAAACAGGAAGAGCGTATGCATGAAGTATGACCTGATAAAAACAACATCCAAAAAAGAGAGACTTTGATCCTGGTAACCACAGAGTCACTGTAAGCACAGGGAGGAGAGAAACGCAAATAGCGGAGGATATGGTTTTTCAAACAAAATGTCATCAAGCGGCACACGAAAGTTCATCTGAGGAGAGAGAGCTGTGGGAGGAGGAAATAAGTTCATATTCTCTCTATCTGCATATCCTCCCTCTGCCCTCCTCTCTATTTTGCTTTTCTCTGTCACTCTATCTCTCATGTATGGCATGCCATTTTTTTTTTGTAGTACTAGTCCAAGAGCTGACAAAAAAACACATCTGCACTGTAAGCTGCACGTGCCAAAATGTGGAGAGCTGAGACTGTAAAGCAAAAACAAGAATGGATATTGACTTAATTTGATTCAAACGGTTAGAAATCTGCAGACAAACTAAAAATGATCTGAAACCAAAGCACCACAATCTCAAATTACAAGCCCCTTCATGTATAGAGCAACACTTGCAGCAGAGAGATCTGGTTTGTACTGGTTTGTGAACAGGCCTATGACATAGCAGCATTCAAGAACTCTGCAGAAAACTGCATAAGAAATTTCCCTTTGATATAATACAAGACGTGTTTTTTCTGTGCTTTCATTGCACAAAAGTGGGATTCTTTTTAATTTTATGGTCAAATTCGCAACAAAAAGTAGCTATGGTAGGCCGAAGGCTGTTCTTTGTTGCCTACGTTGAACCTACGCAGCGATCCTGCTTTACCTATAACAAAATGCGTCATAAAATCAGCGAAAAATGCCTTTTATCGATGATCATTTCCTTACAGAGGCAATTATTACTTTTGAAAGATATGTTTTTTTCTGTCATTCCTTTGGGCTTCGAATTTTTGTTAATTCAACACAAATGTTGTTTTTTACACCACTTGTGCAATTAAAGATGCTTAAAGACGATTAAAATCTGTCGCACTTAGCTAAGACATTTATAGAACATTGCTATGTATACGGACTGCTCAGTACAGTAACTATATACAACTGATTCGGTCATTATTTCGGAATGTTTTCAGTCAAAAGTGATGGTATTTGAGTGATTCTTGTTGTTTCAATCAGAGACGTTCGACGGTGATTCAGACATTGTGAGCTGTAAAAGCAAAGCAGACACGTGTACACGTGGACGCTGACAATAAAAGAAGTTTTTAGTGCAACAGAATCGATTTAAAGGAAACTTAATCACAAATACAACCAAAAAGGCCGAATGGAAGCAGAATCAAAAGTGAGAAATACCTGGAGGTGACTTTAACAAACAGGTCACGCTAGTGTTCACCCACAAAGAGTTAGGCCGCAGCGGCAGCAGAACGACAAAGAACGATGGGCTAGAAATGAGACAAGAATGCATTTCCACATCCCTCTCTTTCGCCTGCAGGACGAGAGAAAGGCTGAGTACTGTACCAAGAGAGAAACCCCACTCGAACAGGGGCTGGGGCTCGAGAGCAGTTTCTGGGCCATGCCCTCCTCTTTCTGTCTGCCTGCCTACTTCTGACCCACTGCCAGGAGCGAGAGACAGCAAGAAAGAAAAAGAAAGGCAGAAAACGAAATCATGAAGTCATAAAACTGTGCTTACATGCTCCTGTAAATGATATAAAACCCACCAGGATAATGCATGCGAAAAGGCGGACATTTGCTTTGAAGTGATGTGACACAGTAAATAAGTGGCCGATAAATTGAAGTCACATGAAAGTAGAGAACACAAAAATATCTCTCTTAACTAATTCTCTCTTTAGAATTAGAGGCTGAGAGCGGAGAAACAGAGAAATAAGTTCAAGCTGAAGAATCAGGAGTGAGTACTTACATGCTGTCTTGTAATGAGGCCAAAAAGTTTGACAGATTTATCTGCAGTCAGCCATACGATTCAGTGCCAGATATTCCTGCAGCATTTCAGAATAAAAGAGTTAAAGTCTTCTCTCAGAATCGTGCAGTCAAGTCTTTTGTCAGCAGTTGGCTCCAGTCCCAGGTAGTACATGCCTCACAGTTCCCATTTTCGGTAGTCACTCTGGACGTCTTTAGTTGTTCTGCACCTGCCTGTGTTTTTGTCCGGGTCTGAAGCAGAGTCGATACAAAAGAATAGTATCCTTTTAGGCTCTGGCTTAATTTGATTGTACTTGTGAATGGAAACGGGTGTTTACTGTCAACATAACAAGCCAAACGAGACATCCGGGATGTTTACCACAACACATCCAAAAGTAACAAAGTGTGTCACGGATCTCTGAAACGAAAATACAGGCAAAGAAAGGGTTGGTTTTTAGGAATAGGCAATTCCAAACATGATATTTCCTGTGGACAATAAAAAAAAATGAAATTCACTAAAATAATCCAAATCCTGATGAGGGCACAAGCTTTATTTTCCTCACTTTTCAGGGTACAGAAACTCATTGGATCTTTCTTCAGGCAATATCCAAGACAGCTTCCTGTGTGACGTCACTGACTCCTCATTTTAAAGCCTTAATTCCCAAAACACATAATAAAAAATCCTTCCGTCCACATGCATTCTTCCATCTTTAGGATTTCTGTGCATATTCTTGAAGCATTTGTAGTTTGTATGAACAGAAAAGGTAAAATTAATCACTGTCCTGACATCCCGAGCAGGACAAAAGAGCAGAGGAGGTGCAAACTCTCTTTACAAATCTTAACTCTGTGTCTTTCTCTTCCTGCTCGCGAACACTGAGCTTGTAAAAGTTTCAGCTGCAAAGGTTTGGGCCAGCCTCCATTGGCACCATTTCAAAAGAGCAGTGCCTGTTTTAGAAAAAAAACGAAGGGGACAAGTCTGTGAGAGGAGTGCTGGCTGTTTGCAATCTCTCGCTTTCTCTCTATCTCTCTTTCTCTTTCTCTCCCTCTCTCAGGGGCTCAGGGCAGTGACCGCTCTCAGGACATTTTCTCTTTGCTCTCAGGGTA